>NC_092333.1:618987500-619305000 GCF_046630445.1 Rutidosis leptorrhynchoides | reverse complement strand
GAAATGGGGCGGCTGCTTTTGATGTTTTAAAAATAATTCTTTTCTCAAATTGAAGACAGCAAAGACTCCATCCAATTAAGTTCAACTACTACTTCTATTCAGTTTAAATACGGAGTACGTTCAGAAGATCAGGAGACACATTATTACAACACAAAATTACTATACACACACATATTTTCATACAATTATTATACGCAAGTTATTATTCTGTAATTTTTATTACTCTATTAGTTCAAGGTTAAAAATAGTTGTAATATTAAGGGTGTATTGTTCGTGATAAAGGGTGTTATTGTACGCGTGAAAGGGGTGTTATTATTATAATTTTTCTACCATTTGAAGTTAATGCAAGTGAAGATATTTTAGTAAGTTTACTCTGTTAAAATTAGCGTTGTTATTATGTTTGCATATCTATATTTTTATGTCTACCTTAGTGTAATGGATAGCTAAATTTCCCTAGTGTTTGCTTAAATGTAGAGCCCCTAGTGAAATGGATTGTTACCATTAGTAAAAGTTAAAATGTAACTTTAGTATTTTTAATATTGAGCCTAGTTAAAAGAACCATTTTTATGTAATTAGGTATTTAACCCTTGCCACTTAATTTATTAAATTTAAATAACGAAAGTTGTTTTTATTTACATAAATTGAGCTTCAACATTAAAAATGATCTAGACGAATTTATGGATAAGTTATTGACACCAATTTAGAAATAAACTTCGGTGGTTTGGGTGATATCAATAAATTATATGAAGGTGAAATTATAAAAAGGGAAACCGTTATAATTTAGGTATTGGCGAAGGTCAAAACTAGGCTAGGTCTCAATTTAAATACTTGGGGAATAGTAGCTTTCTAAAAAGAATCCAATGAAAATTAGATTTTATTTAGTTAAGTTGTAACCTTATATTTATTCGAGAGAAAAATGTAAAGTTTGATACTAGAACATTTTAATAGGGCGTAAAACTTAAAACAATCCATGGACCTAGGGGTGACACAATTAAGTGAACACTCCCATTTATCTTATTTATATTTCTTATAAAAGTTTTATATTTATTATTTACGAATTATCGTTTTAAAATAAAAAAAAAATACATAAAAACATCTAGTCTTCGTAACAGTTATCTGTCACATCTTTTTACTCTTACACGAATCGTGTATCAGCACACGAATCGTGTAGGAATTAAACGCGGCTACAGTACATCGTAGGTTAAATTTAGGGTTTTAATTATTTAATTATATATATTTAGGTTATTAGTTATTTTAATTAAGTTAATTAGTTTTACTTATTATAAAATACCTTAATAAATGTTTTAATCTTAAAATTAGTATTAATTATTATAAGTTTATAAATTATAACTAGTTTATAATTAGTTAATTAATTAATTTCCTTTTAATTTGTATTAGTTTTATTAAAAATGTCATTTAGTTAATTTAAATAAGTTTATATAATAATTACTTAAAACAAAATTCTAAACATATAGTTTTATTAAAAATTACTATTTTACTAATTACCATCTAGTAATATAATTGTCGCATCATAATTAGTATAATTTCAATTAGATTCCCTTTTTAAGTTAATTTTTGTAATCTTGTAATTTCATTTAGTAATTTAGTTTAAGTTATCTTCTTTTACTGTTACTATAAATTGCCTAATCCAAAACCCTCTTTAATTAAGTTTGACATCAAAGACTATTAAAAAACCATTAAACACTCCATCTCCCTGTGGAACGAATCGGATTTACCAACAAACTAAACTACACGGATAGGACTAGTTGCCTATATATATGTGTGAAATCAACCTGAAATCAATAAAATACCACATATACAATAAATCAATTCGTGTAACAAAACAACTCAAATCCGTTCATAAATAAAGGTCTCGATCGCATACATCAGGGACTATAACTCACTTTCACAGATTTTTACTTCGTCGGAAAGTAAGACTTGGCCACTGGTCGATTCACGAAGCTATAACAAATATGTACATATATATCAAAGTATGTTCAAAATATATTTACAACACTTTTAATATATTTTGATATTTTAAGTTTATTAAGTCAGCTGTCCTCGTTAGTAACCTACAACTAGTTGTCCACAATTAGATGTACATAAATAAATCGATATATTATCTTGAATTAATTCACGACCCAGTGTATACACGTCTCAGGCTAGATCACAACTCAAAGCATATATATTTTTGGAATCAAACTCAACCCTGTATAGCTAACTCTAACATTACTGCATATAGAGTGTCTATGGTTGTTCCAAATAATATATATACATGGGTCGATATGATATGTCAAAACATTTGCATACGTGTCTATGGTATCCCAAGATTACATAATATATTAGAATACATGTATAATACAATATAAGTTAGCTAGGATATGATTAATATAGATTTGTTACCAATTTTCACGTAGCTACAACAAGCAAAAATATCCAATCTTGTTTTACCCATAACTTATTCGTTTTAAATCCGCTTTGAGTGTTTCAAGTTGCTATGGTTTCATATTGAACTTAAGTTTGTGAATCTAAACATAAAAATTATAAGTTTATAGTCGGAAATACAGGTTACAAGTCATTTTTGTAAAGGTAGTCATTTAAGTCGAAAGAACGACGTCTAGATGACCATTTTGAAAAACATACTTCCACTTTGAGTTTAACCATGATTTTTGGATATAGTTTTATGTTCATAAGAAAAATCATTTTCCCAGAAGAACAAATTTTAAATCAAGGTTTATTATAGTTTTTAATTAACTAACCCAAAACAACCCGCCGTGTTACTACGACGGCGTATATTCGGTTTTACGGTGTTTTTCGTGTTTTCCGATTTTAAATCATTAAGTTAGCATATCATATAGATATAGAACATGTGTTTAGTTGATTTTAAAAGTCATTTTAGAAGGATTAACTATTGTTTGCGAACAAGTTTAGAATTAACTAAACTATGTTCTAGTGATTACATGTTCAAATCTTCGAATAAGATAGTTTTATATGTATGAATCGAATGATGTTATGAACATCATTACTACCTCAAGTTTTGTAGTTAAACCTACAGGAAGTTACAAGAAATGATCTAGCTTCAAAGGATCTTGGATGGCTTGAAAGTTCTTGAAGTAGAATCATGACACGAAAACAAGTTCAAGTAAGATTATCACTCGAATTAAGATAGTTATAGTTATAGGAATTGAATCAAAGTTTGTATATGAGTATTACCTTGATTTAGAATGATATATTACTATAAACAACAAGGATTTCTTTAGGTAGGATGATCACTTTACAAGATTGGAAGTGAGCTAGTAAACTTGGAAGTATTCTTGATTTTATGAAACTAGAACTTGTAGAATTTATGAAGAACACTTAGAACTTGAAGATGGAACTTGAGAGAGATCAATTAGATGAAGAAAATTGAAGAATGAAAGTGTTGGTAGGTGTTTTTGGTCGTTGGTATATGAATTAGATATAAAGGATATGTAATTTTGTTTTCATGTAAATAAGTCATGAATGATTACTAATATTTTTGTAATTTTATGAGATATTTCATGCTAGTTGCCAAATGATGGTTCCCACATGTGTTAGATGACTCACATGGGCTGCTAAGAGCTAATAATTAGAGTGTATATACCAATAGTACATACATCTATAAGCTGTGTATTGTACGAGTACGAATACGGGTGCATACGAGTAGAATTGTTGATGAAACTGAACGAGGATGTAATTGTAAGCATTTTTGTTAAGTAGAAGTATTTTGATAAGTCTCTTGAAGTCTTTAAAAAGTGTATGAATACATATTAAAACACTACATGTATATACATTTTAACTGATTCGTTAAGTCATCGTTAGTCGTTACATGTAAATGTTGATTTGAAACTTTTAAGTTAACGATCTTGTTAAATGTTGTTAATCCAATGTTTATTATATCTAATGAGATGTTAAATTATTATATTATCATGATATTATGATATATTAATATATCTTAATATGATATATATACATTTAAATGTCGTTACAACGATAATCGTTACATATATGTCTCGTTTTGAAATCATTAAGTTAGTAGTCTTGTTTTTACATATGTAGTTCATTGTTAATACACTTAATGACATGTTTACTTATCATTTATCATGATTAAACATAGTGTATCAATATCTTAATATGTTTCATATGTATTTAGTAAGACGTTGTTATAACGATAATCGTTATATATATCTTTTCGAGTTTCTTAATTCAATAAACTCAATTTTATGTATATAACTGATTGTTAAAATACCTAATGAGATACTTACTTATCATAATATCATGTTAAATATATATATAATCATATATATGTCATCATATAGTTTTTACAAGTTTTAAAGTTCGTGAATCACCGGTCAACTTGGGTGGTCAATTGTCTATATGAAACCTTTTTCAATTAATCAAGTCTTAACAAGTTTGATTGGTTAACATATTGGAAACACTTAATCATGTAAATAACAATTTAATTTAATATATATAAACATGGAAAAGTTCGGGTCACTACATTACCTACCCGTTAAATAAATTTCGTCCCGAAATTTTAAGCAGTTGGAGGTGTTGACGTATCTTCTAGAAATAAGTGCGGGTATTTATTCTTCATCTGATCTTCTCATTCCTAGGTGAACTTGGGTCCTCTACGAGCATTCCATCGAACCTTAACAATTGGTATCTTGTTTTGTTTAAGTCTTTTAACCTCACGATCCATTAATTTGACGGGTTCTTCGATGAATTGAAGTTTCTCGTTGATTTGGATTTTGTCTAACGGAATAATGAGATATTCTTTAGTAAAACATTTCTTTAAATTCGAGACGTGGAAAATGTTATGTACAGCTGCGAGTTGTTGAGGTAACTCAAGTCGGTAAGCTACTGGTCCGACACGATCAATAATCTTGAATGGTCCAATATACCTTGGATTTAATTTCCCTCGTTTACCAAATCGAACAACGCCTTTCCAAGGAGCAACCTTAAGCATGACCATCTCTTAAATTTCAAATTCTATATCTTTTCTTTTAATGTCGACGTAGCTCTTTTGTCGACTTTGGGCGGTTTTCAACCGTTGTTGAATTTGGATGATCTTCTCGGTAGTTTCTTGTATTATTTCCGGATCCGTAATCTGTCTATCCCCCACTTCACTCCAACAAATCGGAGACCTGCACTTTCTACCATAAAGTACTTCAAACAGCGCCATCTCAATGCTTGAATGGTAGCTGTTGTTGTAGGAAAATTCTGCTAACGGTAGATGTCGATCCCAACTATTTCCAAAATCAATAACACATGCTCGTAGCATATCTTCAAGCATTTGTATCGTTCTTTCCTTCTGCCCGTCAGTTTGTGGATGATAGGCAGTACTCATGTCTAGACGAGTTCCTAATGCTTGCTGTAATGTCTGCCAGAATCTTGAAATAAATCTGCCATCCCTATCAGAGATAATAGAGATTGGTATTCCATGTCTGGAGATGACTTCCGTCAAATACAGTCGTGCTAACTTCTTCATCTTGTCATCTTCTCTTATTGGCAGAAAGTGTGCTGATTTGGTGAGACGATCAACTATTACCCAAATAGTATCAAAACCACTTGCAGTCCTTGGCAATTTAGTGATGAAATCCATGGTAATGTTTTCCCATTTCCATTCCGGGATTTCGGGTTGTTGAAGTAGACCTGATGGTTTCTGATGCTCCACTTTGACCTTAGAACACGTCAAACATTCTCCTACGTATTTAGCAACATCGGCTTTCATACCCGGCCACCAAAAATATTTCTTGAGATCTTTGTACATCTTCCCCGTTCCAGGATGTATTGAGTATCTGGTTTTATGAGCTTCTCAAAGTACCATTTCTCTCATATCTCCAAATTTTGGTACCCAAATTCTTTCAGCCCTATACCGGGTTCCGTCTTCCCGAATATTAAGATGCTTCTCCGATCCTTTGGGTATTTCATCCTTTAAATTTCCCTCTTTTAAAACTCCTTGTTGCGCCTCCTTTATTTGAGTAGTAAGGTTAGTGTGAATCATTATATTCATAGATTTTACACGAATGGGTTCTCTGTCCTTTCTGCTCAAGGCGTCGGCTACCACATTTGCCTTCCCTGGGTGGTAATGAATCTCAAAGTCGTAATCATTCAACAATTCAATCCACCTGCGCTGCCTCATGTTCAGTTGTTTCTGATTAAATATGTGTTGAAGACTTTTGTGGTCGGTATATATAATACTTTTGACCCCATATAAGTAGTGCCTCCAAGTCTTTAATGCAAAAACAACTGCGCCTAATTCCAAATCATGCATCGTATAATTCTGCTCGTGAATCTTCAATTGTCTAGATGCATAAGCAATTACCTTCGTTTGTTGCATTAATAGACAACCGAGACCTTGCTTTGAGGTGTCACAATATATCACAAAATCATCATTCCCTTCAGGTAATGACAATATAGGTGCCGTAGTTAACTTTTTCTTCAATAATTGAAACGTTTTCTCTTGTTCATCGTTCCATTCAAATTTCTTCCCTTTATGCGTTAATGCAGTCAAGGGTTTTGCTATTCTGGAAAAGTCTTGGATGAACCTTCTGTAGTAACCAGCTAGTCCTAAAAACTGGCGTATGTGTTTCGGAGTTTTTGGGGTTTCCCATTTTTCAACGGTTTCAATCTTTGCTGGATCCACCTGAATACCTTCTTTGTTCACTCTATGACCGAGGAATTGAACTTCTTCTAACCAAAATGCACACTTTGAAAACTTAGCGTACAGTTTTTCTTTCCTTAACAACTCTAGCACTTTTCTCAAATGTTCTTCGTGCTCTTGGTCATTCTTTGAGTAAATAAGTATGTCATCGATGAAAACAATGACAAACTTGTCAAGGTATGGTCCACACACTCGGTTCATGAGGTCCATGAACATAGCTGGTGTGTTAGTCAAGCCAAATGGCATAACCATAAACTCGTAATGACCGTAACGCGTCCTAAAAGCAGTATTCAGAATATCATCCTCCTTCACCCGCATTTGATGATATCCAGAACGTAGATCGATCTTCGAATAAACAGACGAGCCTTGTAGTTGATCAAATAAGTCGTCGATTCTCGGTAGTGGGTAGCGGTTCTTGATGGTAAGTTTTTTTAACTCTCGATAGTCGATACACAACCTGAATGTACCATCTTTCTTCTTGACAAACAAAACAGGAGCTCCCCATGGTGATGTACTTGGTCGAATGAAACCACGCTCTAAAAGTTCCTGTAACTGACTTTGTAATTCTTTCATTTCACTGGGTGCGAGTCTGTATGGAGCACGAGCTATTGGTGCAGCTCCTGGTACAAGGTCTATTTGAAATTCAACGGATCGATGTGGGGGTAATCCAGGTAATTCTTTCAGAAATACATCGGAAAATTCTTTTGCGACGGGAACATAACTGATGTTCTTTTCTTCAGGTTTAACTTCCTCGATGTGTGCTAGAATGACGTAACAACCTTTTCTTATTAGTTTTTGCGCCTTCAAACTACTAATAAGATTTAATTTCGCGTTGTTCTTTTCTCCGTACATCATTAAAGGTTTTCTTTTTTCACGCATAATGCGAATCGCATTTTTGTAACAAATGACCTCTGCTCTCACCTTTTTCAACCAGTCCATGCCAATTATTACATCAAAACTCCTTAACTTGACTGGTATTAAATCAATTTTAAACGTTTCTTCCCCCAGTTTAATTTCTCTATCCCGACATATATTATCTGCTGAAATTAATTTATCGTTTGCTAATTCGAGTAAAAAATTTACTATCCAAAGGCGTCAATGGGCAACTTAACTTAGCACAAAAATCTCTACTCATATAGCTTCTATCCGCACCCGAATCAAATAAAACATAAGCAGATTTATTTTCAATGAGAAACGTACCCGTAACAAGCTCCGAGTCTTCCTGCGCTTCTGCCGTATTAATATTGAAAACTCTTCCACGGCCTTGCCCGTTAGTATTCCCCTGATTCGGGCAATTTCTAATAATGTGGCCCGGTTTTCCACATTTATAACAAACAGCGTTGGTATTACTTGCTCCGACACTATTCGTTTCAGCATTACTTGTTCCGACATTATTTGTTCCTTTAGTTCTGTTAAACTTTGGTCCATAGACCTCACACTTTTTCGCGCTATGACCATTTCTTTTACACCTGTTGCAAAATTTCGTACAAAACCCCTGATGATTTTCTTCACACCTATGACATGGCTGTTTTTGGTTTTTGTTGCCGTTGTTGTTATTGAGGTTGTTGTTGGGATTGTTATTGTTATTGAAACGGTTGTTGTAGTTGTTGTTGTTGTTGTTTGGATGTTTGTTGTAGTTATTGTTAGGATTGCGGTTATTGTTGGGATTGTTGTTGCGGTTGTTGGGATAGTTGTTGCGATTGTAGTTGTAATTGTTGTTGTTGTTGTACTGGTGACTCTTGTCACCGTTTTCCTCCCACTTCCTCTTGAGTTGTTTCGTGTTGGCTTCTTCGACCGCCTGCTCTTTAATTCTTCCCTTAATCTGATTTATGAGTTTATGAGCCATTCGACTTGCCTTCTGTATAGAAGCGGGCTCGTGTGAACTCACATCTTCTTAAATTCTTACTGGTAACCCTTTTACAAATGCGTCGATCTTCTCTTCTTCATCTTCGAATGCTCCCGGACACAATAGATACAACTCTGTGAATCATCGTTCATATGTGGTAACGTCGAACCCTTGTGTTCGTAACTCTCTAAGTTCTGCCTTGAGTTTATTGACTTCGTTTCTAGGACGGTACTGCTCGTTCATCAATTGCTTGAATGCCGACCACGGTAGTGCGTAAGCAGCATTTTGTCCTACCTGCTCAAGATAGGTGTTCCACCACGTTAACGCAGTACCTGTGAAGGTATGCGTAGCGTACTTAACTTTGTCCTCTTCAGTACACTTACTTATGGTAAACACCGATTCGACTTTCTCGGTCCACCATTTCAATCCAATTGGTCCTTCGGTTCTATCAAATTCCAAAAGTTTGCAGGCAGTGAATTCTTTATAGGTGCATCCTACACGATTTCTTGCCCCGTTAGCTGCATTGCAAGATTCAGAGTTATTGTTGATATGTAGCGCAGCCTGTACTGCAGCTATGCTTGCAGCAAGAAAAGTACGAAATTCCTCTTCGCTCATATTCATGGTGTGTCGAGTAGTCGGTGCCATTTCCTTCAAAATAGCTAACTGAATCGAGTTAATCATACAGAATATTTAGAGTAGTCAATAGTGTTTCGTAGCATAATATGAACTCATTTATAAAAGTTTTTCTTCATATTAGCATTTTATAAGTTTAAATTCGTGTACTACCTACCCGTTAAGTTCATATTTAGTAGCTAATATACAATTCAACTACTAAAATTCCATATGAAAAACTAATTATAATAATATATCACATACAAATATTCTTCAAACTTACAACTTCGCTATATTACATATAACATGAAATATAGTACACTTTGATACATGACAGTTTTGAAGATAAATCTAGTTAATACGCAAGTTGTTCAGCAAAGGAAATAAAAACCCGTAATTCATAAGTCCAGAAACAAGTCATGCATTCTGGATTTACTAAGACGACTTCCCATCCTTGGTCTTGTGGAAAATAACCGTTATGACCATTGGCTAGGCAGCATGTTGTAATGTCGTCAAAAGGACGAGGGTTTCGTAATGTCCAACAGCCCCGTAATAATCTAAAAACCTTGTTTCTCACCCCAACTACTGAATCCGTCACTTGTGGGAAGGTCTTATTTAAAAGTTGCAATCCGATGTTCTTTTTCTCACTTTGGTAAGAAGCGAACATCACTAACCCGTAAGCATAACATGCTTCTTTCTGTTGCATGTTAGAAGCTCTTTCTAATTCACGAAATCCTATGTTGGGATATGTTGAGTCAAAATAGGTTCTTAACCCGTAGTGTAAAATTGCATTTGGGTTCTCCGCATTTAATGCTTTAAAGAAAACACGGTGTAACTTACGGTCTCCCCAGTGTGATATACCCCACCTATCAAAGGAAAGCCTTTTATAAACTAAGGCATTTCTGGAAAATCTTTCAAATGTTTGACTTTCTCCGTCCACCATTTCAATCCAATTGGTCCTTCGGTTCCATCAAATTCCAAAGGTTTGCAGGCAGTGAATTCTTTGTAGGAGCATCCTACACGATTTCTTGCGCCGTTAGCTGCATTGCTAGATTCAGAGTTATTGTTGGTATGTAGCGCAGCCTGTACTGCGGCTATGTTTGCAGCAAGAAAGGTACGAAATTCCTCTTCGCTCATATTCATGGTGTGTCGAGTAGTCGGTGCCATTTCCTTCAAAATAGCCAACTGAATCGAGTTAATCATACAGAATATTAAGAGTAGTCAATAGTATTTCGTAGCATAATATGAACTCATTTATAAAAGCTTTTTCTTCATATTAGCATTTTATAAGTTTAAATTCGGGTACTACCTACCCGTTAAGTTCATACTTAGTAGCTAATATACAATTCAACTACTACAATTCCATATGAAAAACTGATTATAATAATATACCACATACAAATATTCTTCAAACTTACAACTTCGCTATATTACATATAACATGAAATATAGTACACTATGATACAGGACAGTTTTGAAGATAAATCTAGTTAATACGCAAGTTGTTCATTAAAGGAAATAAAGACACGTAATTCATAAGTCCAGAAACAAGTCATGCATTCTGGTTTTACTAAGACGACTTCCCATCCTTGGTCTTGTGGAAAATAACCGTTATGACCATTGGCTAGGCAGCATGTTGTAATGTCTTCAAAAGGACGAGGGTTTCGTAATGTCTAACAGCCCCGTAATAATCTAAAAACCTTGTTTCTCACCCCAACTACAGAATTCGTCACTTGTGGGAAGGTTTTATTTAAAAGTTGCAATCCGATGTTCTTTTTATCACTTTGGTAAGAAGCGAACATCACTAACCCGTAAGCATAACATGCTTCTTTATGTTGCATGTTAGAAGCTCTTTCTAATTCACGAAATCCTATGTTGGGATATGTTGAGTCAAAATAGGTTCTTAACCCGTAGCGTAAAATTGCATTTGGGTTCCCCGCATTTAATGCTTTAAAGAAAACACGGCATAACTTACGGTCTCCCCAATGTGATATACCCCACCTATCAAAGGAAAGCCTTTTATAAACTAAGGCATTTCTGGAAAGTCTTTCAAATGTTTGACAAGTTAATTTCTAAATAACTAAATGTGCTGATGAATTCTGACCGATTCTAGACAAGATTTCCTCAATCATATCCTCTGGTAGGTCTTCTAAAATATTCGGTTGTCTACCCTTAACGTCCATTTTGTTTTTATACTGTAAAATAGACAAGGATTAGATTCGTAAAAGATAATTAACAAACAATACAAGCAATTTTTACATATAACATAAAAGTACAAGCACACTACAATACATATAATACACATGATTACAATCCTCTAATCTGAATCACTGGTTTCTTCTTCTTCGGACTTGGTTCGTTTTCCTAATTTTCTAGGAATATATGGTGTTCCTCTAATACGAGCAGTCGTTTTCCATAATGGTTTAGAAAAACCTGGTGGTTTAGAGGTTCCCGGGTCATTGTTACATTTTAGGAAATACGGATGTTGTCGATACATATAAAGTTCATTGGGGTTGGAATCGGGTTTCTCTATATTTATACTTTTTCCCTTATTATTTTCTTTCGCTTTATTAAATTGGGTCGAGGTAATTTCTATAACATCACCGGAATCTTCATCGGGATCCGATTCATCGGAAAATTAGTAATCTTCCCAATATTTTGCTTCCTCGGCGGAAACACCATTGACCATTATTAACTTTGCTCCGTTGGTTGAGGATTTTCTTTTATTTAATCGATTTACTATAGGTATCAATATTTCTTCCTCCGGAACCTCTTCTTCTTCCGGTTCCTCCTCTTCTGGTTCCTCCTCTTCCGGTTCCTCCTCTTCCGGTTCCTCCTCTTCTGGTTCCTCCTCTTCCAGTTCCTCCTCTTCCGGTTCCTCCTCTTCTGGTTCTTTTTCGAGAATTTGTGAATCTTCGCAAAATATATTCGACTCTTCATTATTATTAGGTGAATCGATGGGATTTGTACTAGTGGTAGACATCTATCACACAATATCAAACACATTAAGAGGTTAATATATCACATAATATTTACATGTTAATAATATATAGTTTCCAACAAAAGTGTTAAGCAATCGTTTTTAAAGAAAACACGGTCGAAGTCCAGACTCACTAATGTATCCTAACAAACTCAATAAGACACACTAATGCAAATTTCTGGTTCTCTAAGACCAACGCTCGGATACTAACTGAAATGTCCCGTTCATATTGATTATAAACGTTCCATATTAATTGATTTCGTCGCGAGGTTTTGACCTCTATATGAGACGTTTTCAAAGACTGCATTCATTTTTAAAACAACCATAACCTTTATTTTATCGATAAAGGTTTAAAAAGCATTACGTAGATTATCAAGTAATGATAATCTAAAATATACCCTTTACACACGACCATTACATAATGGTTTACAATAATAATATATTACATCAAAAATAAGTTTTTTGAATGCAGTTTTTACATAATATCATACAAACATGGACTTCAAATCTTGTCCTTATTTTAGTATGCAACAGCGGAAGCTCTTAATAATCACCTGAGAATAAACATGCTTAAAACGTCAACAAAAATGTTGGTGAGTTATAGGTTTAACCTATATATTATCAAATCATAATAATAGACCACAAGATTTCATATTTCAACATACATCCCATACATAGAGATAAAAATCATTCATATGATGAACACCCTGTAACCGACATTAACAAGATGCATATAAGAATATCCCCTATCATTCCGGGAAATCCTTCGGACATGATAAAAATGAATTCGAAGTACTAAAGCATCCGGTACTTTGGATGGGGTTCGTTAGGCCCAATAGATCTATCTTTAGGATTCGCATCAATTAGGCGTGCACTAATTCTCAAAATTAGTGATGTTCCCTAATTCTTAGGCTACCAAGCAAAAAGGGGCATATTCGGCTTCGATCATTCAACCATAGAAAGTAGTTTCATGTACTTGTGTCTATTTTGTAAAACATTTATAAAGCTGCGTGTATTCTCATCCCAAAAATATTAGATTTTAAAAGTGGGACTATAACTCACTTTCACAGATTTTTACTTCGTCGGGAAGTAAGACTTGGCCACTGGTCGATTCACGAACCTATAACAAATATGTACATATATATCAAAGTATGTTCAAAATATATTTACAACACTTTTAATACATTTTGATGTTTTAAGTTATTAAGTCAGCTGTCCTCGTTAGTAACCTACAACTAGTTGTCCACAATTAGATGTACAGAAATAAATTGATATATTATCTTGAATCAATCCACGACCCAGTGTATACACGTCTCAGGCTAGATCACAACTCAAAGCATATATATTTTTGGAATCAACCTCAACCCTGTATAGCTAACTCCAACATTACTGCATATAGAGTGTCTATGGTTGTTCCAAATAATATATATACATGGGTCGATATGATATGTCAAAACATTTGCATACGTGTCTATGGTATCCCAAGATTACATAATATATTAGAATACATGTATAATACAATATAAGTTAGCTAGGATATGATTAATATAGATTTGTTACCAATTTTCACGTAGCTACAACAAGTAAAAAATCCAATCTTGTTTTACCCATAACTTATTCGTTTTAAATCCGTTTTGAGTGTTTCAAGTTGCTATGGTTTCATATTGAACTTAAGTTTATGAATCTAAACAGAAAAAGTATAAGTTTATAGTCAGAAATATATGTTACAAGTCATTTTTGTAAAGGTAGTCATTTAAGTCGAAAGAACGACGTCTAGATGACCATTTTGGAAAACATACTTCCACTTTGAGTTTAACCATGATTTTTGGATATAGTTTTATGTTCATAAGAAAAATAATTTTCCCAGAAGAACAACTTTTAAATCAAAGTTTATCATAGTTTTTAATTAACTAACCCAAAACAGCCCGCGGTGTTACTACGACGGCGTATATCCAGTTTTACTGTATTTTTCGTGTTTTCCGATTTTAAATCATTAAGTTAGCATATCATATAGATATAGAACATGTGTTTAGTTGATTTTAAAAGTCAAGTTAGAAGGTTTAACTTTTGTTTGCGAACAAGTTTAGAATTAACAAAACTATGTTCTAGTGATTACATGTTTAAATCTTCGAATAAGATAGTTTTATATGTATGAATCGAATGATGTTATGAACATCATTACTACCTCAAGTTTAGTAGGTAAACCTACTGGAAGTAATAAGAAATGATCTAGCTTCAAAGGATCTTGGATGGCTTGAAAGTTCTTGAAGTAGAATCATGACACGAAAACAAGTTCAAGTAAGATTATCACTCGAATTAAGATAGTTATAGTTATAGGAATTGAATCAAAGTTTGTATATAAGTATTACCTTGATTTAGAATGATATCTTACTATAAACAACAAGGATTTCTTGAGGTAGAATGATCACTTTACAAGATTGGAAGTGAGCTAGTAAACTTGGAAGTATTCTTGATTTTATGAAACTAGAACTTGTAGAATTTATGAAGAACACTTTGAACTTGAAGATGGAACTTGAGAGAGATCAATTAGATGAATAAAATTGAAGAATGAAAGTGTTTGTAGGTGTTTTTGGTCGTTGGTATATGGATTAGATATAAAGGATATGTAATTTTGTTTTCATGTAAATAAGTCATGAATGATTACTAATATTTTTGTAATTTTATGAGATATTTCATGCTAGTTGCCAAATGATGGTTCCCACATGTGTTAGGTGACTCACATGGGCTGCTAAGAGCTGACCATTGGAGTGTATATACCAATAGTACATACATCTAAAAGCTGTGTATTGTACGAGTACGAATACGGGTGCATACGAGTAGAATTGTTGATGAAACTGAACGAGGATGTAATTGTAAGCATTTTTGTTAAGTAGAAGTATTTAGATAAGTGTATTGAAGTCTTTCAAAAGTGTATGAATACATATTAAAACACTACATGTATATACATTTTAACTGAGTCGTTAAGTCATCGTTAGTCGTTACATGTAAATGTTGATTTGAAACCTTTAAGTTAACGATCTTGTTAAATGTTGTTAACCCAATGTTTATTATATCTAATGAGATGTTAAATTATTATATTATCATGATATTATGATATATTAATATATCTTAATATGATATATATACATTTAAATGTCGTTACAACGATAATCGTTACATATATGTCTCGTTTCGAAATCATTAAGTTAGTAGTCTTGTTTTTACATATGTAGTTCATTGTTAATACACTTAATGACATATTTACTTATCATTTATCATGATTAAACATAGTGTATCAATATCTTAATATGATTCATATGTATTTAGTAAGACGTAGTTATAACGATAATCGTTATATATATCGTTTCGAGTTTCTTAATTCAATAAACTCAATTTTATGTATATAACTCATTGTTAAAATACCTAATGAGATACTTACTTATCATAATATCATGTTAACTATATATATAATCATATATATGTCATCATATAGTTTTTATAAGTTTTAAAGTTCGTGAATCACCGGTCAACTTGGGTGGTCAATTGTCTATATGAAACCTATTTCAATTAATCAAGTCTTGACAAGTTTGATTGCTTAACATGTTGGAAACACTTAATCATGTAAATAACAATTTAATTTAATATATATAAACATGGAAAATTTCGGGTCACTACACATGGTTAACCAATCGTACAAGGGAATGTCGCCCGCGAAAGGCCATCGTAGTTCACAACATCCATTAGTGTACTTAGCCACTCATATCACTAACCCTCGGGTGGCATCTTAACACCTCGATACTTCACCCTCGGGTGGCATCTTAACACCTTGACACTTCACCCTTTATTATGGAGTGGCATCTTAACACCTCGACACTTCACTCCTAGGTGGCATCTTAACACCTCGATGCTTCACCTCGAGTGGCATCTTAACACCTCGATGCTTCACTCGTCACGTGAAACGTGGTGTCTTAGCACCTCGACACTTCACATCTCACGCTACAACAAATAGATACATTATATACCTACACATATAATAATTCCACTCACCTTAATGATTCGGTGACGGTTTTATACCTCCGCAAGCTTCAAAGCAAAGTACCTAATATAATAAGTACTTCAATCAACACAATACCTAGTTGGACTAAATACCAATAATTCACTTATGTGCATTTAATGACTTAATGCATTAAATGCCCCATTTTCACCAAAACCGCCCTTAAGGGTCAAGACTCAACTTCAATCACTAAAGCTAGTGAATTAAAGTCTACTAACACAAACTTGGGTATTTCATACCCACTTCACCCAATTAGGTCAAATAGTACTCATTTGACCCATTTTAAATACTTAGACTCACAATCGAGTCAAACTTACCCATTAACACTTCTTTCATAAATTTAAAGGTGTATTAATGATTAACAACACCATTTAACACTTACAACCCCAAATCATAAGACCAAATCCTAGATTATGGCTATTTAGGGTTTCCTTTTATCACCTAACCCAAATCCACCCATATTACCCCCAAATGGGTCTTACAAGTTTCAAATGAACCAAACCCTAGCATAAGCTAATTAAAACTCAAAACATGGAGTTAAGACTTACCAACACTATCCTCTTGTAGCTATGAACAAGGAGAACAACTTTAATTCTTGCTCCAAGGTTTGATTCACAAATCTCCACTCTCAAATCTCACTTCAAATCAAATGGGTTTTTAAGTTTTGAGAGTAAATGGAGAAAGAAAAGGAAAATGAAAATGAACAAAATGGATGAGTGGTGGAGATTTAGTGCTCCAATCAGATCTAGATGTAAAATGACAATTTTGCCCTTAAGCCACTTATTTTAAAAACAAAATTCGGAACCAGTTCACCCAGTGGGTCGCGGTGCGGCCCCAATTGTCGCGGCGCGGCGTTTAACGTATTTTACGAGCTTTCTTAAATCTTTCCTGACTCAGATTCTAGTTATTGGTCGCGGCGCGGCCTTCTTCTCCGCGGCGCGACATA
This sequence comes from Rutidosis leptorrhynchoides, assembly GCF_046630445.1. Lineage (NCBI taxonomy): Eukaryota > Viridiplantae > Streptophyta > Magnoliopsida > Asterales > Asteraceae > Rutidosis > Rutidosis leptorrhynchoides. Next base: position 619,287,877 of record NC_092333.1, on the reverse strand, counting down.
TAAAGGAAAACTTGACCCTTCTTAACAGGCCTCTTGACTTTGTTTCGAGTTAAATGTCGCGGCGCGACAAAGGCTTCCGCAGCGCGGCAATGGCCTTCAACTGAGCCATTCAACAACTTTACACAACTTAACGATTTATCCAACTTATACACTTCGTTCACGCTTCCTATGCTCGTCTAAACCTCATCTTTAGTCTCACAAGCCTTAACATCAATAAAGACTCATGCATATAACTATACATGCATATATTCTAAACACATATATATATATATATACATACATATTCGTATATATATATATATATATATATATATATATATATATATATATATATATATACAAATTTCAAACACTTAGGTCTTTTAATTATAAAAATGCACAAGTTATAAGCGTACTAGAAATTAAGTTTGTACCTTTAAATGTGTACGGGAAAAACGGGATGTTACATGTTGTTAGTAAACAGGGAATACAAGTTGATCCTGCCAAGATTGAGGCACTTGAGAAGTGGGAAATTCCGAAAACTCCTACTCAGATTCGTCAGTTTCTAGGGTTGGCAGGTTACTATAGAAGGTTCATTCAAGATTTCTCTCGTATAGCGAAACCTCTGACTGCTTTAACGCACAAAGGGAAGAAGTATGAGTGGAAGGATGAACAAGAGACTACTTTTCAAACTCTGAAGAAGAAGTTGACTACCGCTCTGATATTGTCACTACCTGAGGGTAATGATGATTTTGTTGTTTATTGAGATGCTTCGCGTCAGGGCTTTGGTTGTGTTTTAATGCAGCGAAAGAAAGTTATTGCGTACGCATCACGTCAGTTGAAGATTCAAGAGCAGAATTATACAACCCATGATTTAGAGTTGGGAGCTGTTGTGTTTGCGCTGAAGATTTGGAGACGTTATCTTTATGGGGTCAAAAGTACAGTGTACACTGATCACAAAAGTCTTCAACATATCCTTGATCAGAAACAGTTGAATATGAGGCAACGAAGATGGGTTGAGACGTTGAACGATTACGATTGTGAACTTTTATATCATCCGGGAAAGGCCAATGTTGTGGCTGATACGTTAAGTTGTAAAGAGAGGGCTGAACCTCGTAGGTTTAGAGCCTTGAATATGATAATTCTAACAAACCTCGCTAGGTAGATTCTTGAGGCACAATAAGAAGCCTTGAAGGAGGAGAATTTTGTGAACGAGAAAGTTAGAGGCATGGCTAAGAAGTTTGAGATATGAACTGATGGTACTAGATACTTTGTGGGATGTCTTTGGGTTCCGAAGTTTGGTGATCTGCGACAACTTGTTTTAGATGAAGCTCATAAGTCTAGGTACTCTATTCATCCCGGTTCAGGAAAAATGTATCATGATCTTAAGGAGCTGTATTGGTGGCCTAATTTGAAAATTGATGTGGCTACTTATGTGGCTAAGTGTTTGACCTGTGCTAAGGTTAAAGCTGAGCATCAGAAACCGTCTCGACTTTTGGTGCAACCTGAGATTCCCGAGTGGAAGTGGGAAGGTATTACGATGGATTTTATTACGAAGTTACCAAGAACTGTGGGTGGGTATTATACCATTTGGGTGATTGTTGACCGACTCACAAAGTCAGCTCATTTCTTGCCGATTAAGGAAACGGATTCGATAAAGAAGCTTACTCGTTTGTATTTGAAGGAGATTGTTTCTAGACATGGTGTTCCTGTATCTATTATTTCAGACTGAGACAGTTGATTTATATCGAGGTTTGGCAATACTTACAGGAAGCTTTGGGAACTAAGTTAGATATGAGCATCGCTTATCATCCGCAGATGGATGGTCAGAGTGAAAGGACCATTCAAACGTTAGAAGACATGTTGCGAGCGTGTGTTATTGATTTTGGTAATGGGTGGGATAGATATTTGCCGTTAGCTAAATTTTCTTATAATAACAGTTATCATGCAAGTATTAAAGCTGCACCGTTTGAAGCTCTGTATGGTAGAAAGTGTTGGTCTCCTATCTGTTGGAACGAGGTTGGGGATGCTCAACTCACAGGCCCAGGAATTATTCATGAGACTACCGAGAAGATCGTACAGATTAAAGAAAGGTTGAGAACCGCCATAAGTTGGCAAAAGAGTTATGCCGATAAGAGAAGGAAAGATTTAGAATTTCAAGTTGGTGACCGTGTTATGTTGAAGGTATCACCTTGGAAAGGTGTGGTACAATTTGGTAAAAGAGGAAAGTTGAATCCTCGTTTTGTTGGACCGTTTGAGATTACAGAAAGAGTTGGACCCGTGGCTTATCGTTTGAAACTGCCACAAGAACTCAGTGCTGTTTATGACGTTTTTCATGTATTGAATTTGAAGAAGTAATGGCCGAGGTCGATGAAACCATTCCTCTTGAGGAGCTGCATGTTGATAAACAACTCCATTTTATTGAAGAACATGTTGAGATTATGGATCGGGAAGTTAAGACACTCAAGCAGAGTAGAATTTCTATTGTCCGAGTTCGATGGAACGCCGGATGTGGTCCCGAGTTCACTTGGGAGCGTGAAGACCAGATGAGGCAGAAGTACCCGCATTTGTTCCCAGAACGGGAAGGTACTGTCACGACCCTACTTTTTCCGTTATCTTTTACCGTTTATTATTTAACGTCCGTTAATTGTTATCCATGCCACGTCATTTCTATGAGCTATATTATTATTTTAGTAATAATATATTAATTATTATGTGTTAAATGAATATTTGTATTCATATTGTAAATCGTACGTTTAGACGAATCGTGGATTTCTATCCGGCGAATCTTTTCGGTTTTCAAACCTACGTTCAAGCTTTTGGGATTTTTAAATACGAATTATTTTAAATATGATATTTTAATGTCATATATTTATATATAGTGTTTATATATATTTTTCGTCGCATATTTAATATATCTTCGAATAATTAATCGCGTAGTCGTGTTTTCGCGTTTCGGGTTTCGTTCGAACGTTCAGGCCACAAGCAATCCACCATATAGCAAAAGTGGGCCATGGGGCCCACCCCACACCCACCATTCGGCCGAACCCCTAAGAGGGGGGAGCCTTGCCTTTTGATTTTTCCCATTTTCACATTTACACTTCATAAAAATTTCCCTAAACCTAGTTTTCTAATTTTCTCTCAACCTCTCCTCTTCTCCCTTATGTGGCCGTCGCCCATCTCCACCATCATCATCATCTTCATCAAAAAAATAAAGCTTGGATCAATCAATTATTCACATAAACGCGTTCCTCTCGTCATTCTCTACGCAACCATACCTCTTGATTATCGATTTGGGTATAAACCCTAACCCTAGCTTTTTGATTTTTCCCTTATTTTTCTGTATTTTCATGTTATTATGATAGTATGATAATTATATGTTATTGTATTGTTGATTGTATACGTAGAAATGCTCGATTATATATGTTTTCGGTTTGATTATTTTGGGACAGCGGTTTTTTTGATCTTTTCTGTAAACATAACTGATATAAAAGTTAAATTAAAGTGTCTAGATGTGTTCCTCTCATCAAGACATTAATTTTAGACTCCGGATTCATGTTATTTCGATTCCCGGAGCTCTAGATATGATTAAAATGGTGTTTTATTGAAATCAAAATGTAAAAACGAATTGATTCAGGTATGGTCCAACTTTGTGACCACTTTTGGAGTCTTTAGGGTGTACTATTTTGTTAGAATTGATGATTGGATGAACTTTCATGTTCGGGTCATCGAAATCCGAGCCACGGATTACCCGTTATGACTAAAACATGTTTTTATCGGATTAAAGCTCCAAGTTGATTAATGGCAGTAGGTCACGACTTGGTGGCTGTTCTTAGGATGTTCTTGAACATACTAATGTGTCGGGTGGGTTGGTTAGGCGAAGATATATGTAAGACTCGCCGAAAACTGATTCCCGGGGCTTAAGTTATGACCCGATGAACTTTTAATTAAAACTTATGGTTATTAAATAAGACCTATGATATAAATAATGATTTTCAATATTAATAACTTACTTATGATATAAAAAGTAATTATTTTAATTTAAGACTTATGATATATATATTTATTATATCATTTATTAATTAATTATGATTTAATGAAACATTTAATTAAACTTATGATTAATAATACTTTTATTATTAATGAAAAATACTTATGGTAAGTATTAAACTTATGTTATGAGATTATTATAATAAGACTTATAATAAGGATTAGTTGATTATTTAATTATTATAAGGCTTAGTTATTATTTAATTATAATTTAATTATTAAATACTTATGATTTAATAATTATAATTAGAAACTTATGATATGATTAATATTTCATTATTAATTAATAATACTTATGATATGATTAAAAATTATTATTAATTAATAATACTTATATTATGATTAATATTTAATTAATTAATTAAATACTTATGTTATATTAATTATATCATTTCAACTTATGTTAACTTTAATAATTCATTTTAATTTAATTAAACTTATGTTATGACATAATTATACATATTTGACTTTAATTAACATTATAACTTATATTATTAATATAACTTATACTTTAAAATTCAATGTTTACTATGTTTGACCAAGGTTGACTTTTGAGTTGACTTTCTATTGACTTTGACTTTCGGTTGAATTTTGTTGACTTTCTAATTAAGGAAACTTTCCTAACTTATAAACTTTCTAAAAATAGCATCTTTCTAAATATAGAAACTTTCCTAAAATAGAAACTTTCTAAATATAGAAACTTTCCTAAAATAGAAACTTTCTAAAAATAGAAAGTACGTGTCCTTACGCTGTTCTGATCAAACCGAAGCATGTTGAGTGTTGTTCTATGTCTACTTGCAATAAGTACTATAGCTATCATACTAAGACTTGACCTAAGTTAGTTATTTATATCGACCTGCTTTGTTTATAGGTCAGCGTTGTGATCATTCTTGATAACTTACTTCATTTGCTGTTCGCATTTTTGTGTGGTTACTTCGTTTGCTTTAAGGTGAGTTATATGAAATGTGCCGCTCATATTGATTATAAACGTTTCATATTAATTGATTTCGTCGCGAGGTTTTGACCTCTATATGAGACGTTTTTCAAAGACTGCATTCATTTTTAAAACAACCATAACCTTTATTTTATCTATAAAGGTTTAAAAAGCATTACGTAGATTATCAAATAATGATAATCTAAAATATACCGTTTACACACGACCATTACATAATGATTTACAATAAGAATATATTACATCAAAAATAAGTTTCTTGAATGCAGTTTTTACATAATATCATACAAGCATGGACTCCAAATCTTGTCCTTATTTTAGTATGCAACAGCGGAAGCTCTTAATAATCACCTGAGAATAAACATGCTTAAAACGTCAACAAAAATGTTGGTGAGTTATAGGTTTAACCTATATATTATCAAATCATAATAATAGACCACAAGATTTCATATTTCAATATACATCCCATACATAGAGATAAAAATCATTCATATGGTGAACACCTGGTAACCGACATTAACAAGATGCATATAAGAATATCCTCTATCATTCCGGGAAATCCTTCGGACATGATAAAAACGAATTCGAAGTACTAAAGCATCCGGTACTTTGGATGGGGTTCGTTAGGCCCAATAGATCTATCTTTAGGATTCGCGTCAATTAGTAGATCGGTTTACTAATTCTTAGGCTACCAAGCAAAAGGAGCATATTCGGCTTCGATCATTCACCCATATAATGTAGTTTCATTTACGTGTGTCTATTTCGTAAAACATTTATAAAACTGCATGTATTCTCATCCCAAAATATTAGATTTTAAAAGTGGGACTATAACTCACTTTCACAGATTTTTACTTCGTTGGGAAGTAAGACTTGGCCACTGGTCGATTTACGAACCTAAAACAAATATGTACATATATATCAAAGTATGTTCAAAATATATTTACAACATTTTTAATACGTTTTATTGTTTTAAGTTTATTAAGTCAGCTGTCCTCGTTAGTAACCTACAACTAGTTGTCCACAATTAGATGTACAGAAATAAATCGATATATATTATCTTGAATCAATCCACGACCCAGTGTATACACGTCTCAGGCTAGATCACAACTCAAACTATATATATTTTTGGAATCAACCTCAACCCTGTATAGCTAACTCCGACATTACTGCATATAGAGTGTCTATGGTTGTTCCAAATAATATATATAGATGGGTCGATATGATATGTCAAAACATTTGCATACGTGTCTATGGTATCCCAAGATTACATAATATATTTGAATACATGTATAATACAATATAAGTTAGCTAGGATATGATTAATATAGATTTGTTACCAATTTTCATGTAGCTACAACAAGAAAAAATAACCAATTTTGTTTTACCCATAACTTCTTCGTTTTAAATCCGTTTTGAGTGAATCCAATTGCTATGGTTTCATATTGAACTTAAGTTTATGAATATATACAGAAAAAGTATAAGTTTATAGTCGGAATTACAGGTTACAAGTCATTTTTGTAAAGGTAGTCATTTCAGTCGAAAGAACGACGTCTAGATGACCATTTTGGAAAACATACTTCCACTTTGAGTTTAACCGTGATTTTTGAATATAGTTTCATGTTCATAATAAAAATCATTTTCCCAGAAGAACAACTTTTAAATCAAAGTTTATCATAGTTTTTAATTAACTAACCCAAAACAGCCCGCGGTGTTACTACAACGGCGTATATCCGGTTTTACGGTGTTTTTAGTGTTTTTCGGTTTTAAATCATTAAGTTAGCATATCATATAGATATAGAATATGTGTTTAGTTGATTTTGAAAGTCAAGTTAGAAGGATTAACTTTTGTTTGCGAACAAGTTTAGAATTAACTAAACTATTTTCTAGTGATTTCAAGTTTAAACCTTCGAATAAGGAAGTTTTATATATATGAATCGAATGATGTTATGAACATCATTACTACCTCAGGTTTTGTGGATAAACCTACTGGAAATGAGAAAAATAGATCTAGCTTCAAAGGATCCTTGGATGGGTTGAAAGTTCTTGAAGCAGAATCATGACACGAAAACAAGTTCAAGTAAGATTTTCACTCGAAATAAGATTGTTATAGTTATAGATATTGAATCAAAGTTTGAATATGAGTATTACCTTGTATTAGAAAGATATCTTACTATAAATAAGAAAGATTTTTTAAAGTTGGATGATCACTTTACAAGATTGGAAGTAAGCTAGCAAACTTGGAAGTATTCTTGATTTTATGAAACTAGAACTTATAGAATTTATGAAGAACACTTAGAACTTGAAGATAGAACTTGAGAGAGATCACTTAGATGAAGAAAATTGAAGAATGAAAGTGTTTGTAGGTATTTTTGGTCGTTGGTATATGGATTAGATATAAAGGATGTGTAATTTTGTTTTCATGTAAATAAGTCATGAATGATTACTCATATTTTTGTAATTTTATGAGATATTTCATGCTAGTTGTCAAATAATGGTTCCCACATGTGTTAGGTGACTCGCATAGACTGCTAAGAGCTGATCATTGGAGTGTATATACCAATAATACATACATCTAAAAGCTGTGTATTGTACGAGTACGAATACGGGTGCATACGAGTAGAATTGTTGAAGAAACTGAACGAGGATGTAATTGTAAGCATTTTTGTTAAGTAGAAGTATTTTGATAAGTGTCTTGAAGTCTTTCAAAAGTGTATGAATACATATTAAAATACTACATGTATATACATTTTAACTGAGTCGTTAAGTCATCGTTAGTCGTTACATGTAAATGTTGATTTGAAACCTTTAAGTTAACGATCTTGTTAAATGTTGTTAACCCAATGTTTATTATATCTAATGAGATGTTAAATTATTATATTATCATAATATTATGATATATTACTATATATTAATATGATATATATATATATATATATATATATATATATATATATATATATATATATATATATACACACATTTAAATGTCGTTACAACGATAATCGTTACATATATGTCTCGTTTCGAAAACCTTAAGTTAGTAGTCTTGATTTTACATATGTAGTTCATTGTTAATATACATAATGACATGTTTACTTATCATTTATCATGATTAAACATAGTGTATCAATATCTTAATATGATTCATATGTATTTAGTAAGACGCTGTTATAACGATAATCGTTATATATATCGTTTCGAGTTTCTTAATTCAATAAACTCAATTTTATGTTTATAACTCATTGTTAAAATACCTAATGAGATACATACTTATCATAATATCATGTTAACTATATATATATATATATCCATATATATGTCATCATATAGTTTTTACAAGTTTTAACGTTCGTGAATCACCGGTCAACTTGGGTGTTCAATTGTCCATATAAAACCTATTTCAATTAATCAAGTCTTAACAAGTTTGATTGCTTAACATGTTGGAAACACTTAATCATGTAAATATCAATTTCATTTAATATAAATAAACATGGAAACGTTTGGGTCACTACAGTACCTACCCGTTAAATAAATTTCGTCCCGAAATTTTAAGCAGTTGAAGGTGTTGACGTATCTTCTGGAAATAAGTGCGGGTACTTCTTCTTCATCTGATCTTCTCGTTCCCAGGTGAACTTGGGTCCTCTACGAGCATTCCATCGAACCTTAAAAATTGGTATCTTGTTTTGCTTAAGTCTTTTAACCTCACGATCCATTATTTCGACGGGTTCTTCGATGAATTGAAGTTTTTCGTTGATTTGGATTTCGTCTAACGGAATAGTGAGATCTTCTTTAGCAAAAAATTTCTTCAAATTTGAGACGTGGAAAGTGTTATGTACAGCCGCGAGTTGTTGAGGTAACTCAAGTCGGTAAGCTACTGGTCCGACACGATCAATAATCTTGAATGATCCAATATACCTTGGATTTAATTTCCCTCGTTTACCAAATCGAACAACGCCTTTCCAAGGTGCAACCTTAAGCATGACCATCTCTCCAATTTCAAATTCTATATCTTTTCTTTTAATGTCGGCGTAGCTCTTTTGTCGACTTTGGGCGGTTTTCAACCGTTGTTGAATTTGGATGTTCTTCTCGGTAGTTTCTTTTATTATCTCCGGACCCGTAATCTGTCTATCCCCCACTTCACTCCAACAAATCAGAGACCTGCACTTTCTACCATAAAGTGCTTCAAACGGCGCCATCTCAATGCTTGAATGGTAGCTGTTGTTGTAGGAAAATTCTGCTAATGGTAGATGTCGATCCCAACTGTTTCCGAAATCAATAACACATGCTCGTAGCATGTCTTCAAGCGTTTGTATCGTCCTTTCGCTCTGCCCATCAGTTTGTGGATGATAGGCAGTACTCATGTCTAAACGAGTTCCTAATGCTTGCTGTAATGTCTGCCAGAATCTTGAAATAAATTTTCCATCCCTATCAGAGATAATAGAGATTGGTATTCCATGTCTGGAGACGACTTCCTTCAAATACAGTCATGCTAACTTCTCCATCTTGTCATCTTCTCTTATTGGCAGGAAGTGTGCTGATTTGGTGAGACGATCAACTATTACCCAAATAGTATCAAAACCACTTGCAGTCCTTGGCAATTTAGTGATGAAATCCATGATAATGTTTTCCCATTTCCATTCCGGGATTTCGGGTTGTTGAAGTAGACCTGATGGTTTCTGATGCTCAGCTTTGACCTTAGAACACTTCAAACATTCTCCTACGTATTTAGCAACATCGGCTTTCATACCTGGCCACCAAAAATGTTTCTTGAGATCCTTGTACATCTTCCCCGTTCCAGGATGTATTGAGTATCTGGTTTTATGAGCTTCTCTTAGTACCATTTCTCTCATATCTCCAAATTTTGGTACCCAAATTCTTTCAGCTCTATACCGGGTTCCGTCTTCTCGAATATTAAGATGTTTCTTCGATCCTTTGGGTATTTAATCCTTTAAGTTTCCCTCTTTTAAAACTCCTTGTTGCGCCTCCTTTATTTGAGTAGTAAGGTTAGTGTGAATCATTATATTCATAGATTTTACACGAATGGGTTCTCTGTCCTTTCTGCTCAAGGCATCGGCTACCACATTTGCCTTCCCCGGGTGGTAACGAATCTTAAAGTCATAATCATTCAACAATTCAATCCACCTACGCTGCCTCATATTCAGTTGTTTCTGATTAAATATGTGTTAAAGACCACTTTTGACCCCATATAAGTAGTGCCTCCAAGTCTTTAATGCAAAAACAACCACGCCTAATTCCAAATCATGTGTCGTATAATTTTGTTCGTGAATCTTCAATTGTCTAGACGCAAAAGTAATTACTTTCGTTCGTTGCATTAATACACAACCGAGACCTTGCTTTGAGGCGTCACAATATATCACAAAATCATCATTCCCTTCAGGTAATGACAATATAGGTGCCGTAGTTAACTTTTTCTTTAACAATTGAAACGCTTTCTCTTGTTCATCTTTCCATTCAAATTTCTTCCCTTTATGCATTAATGCAGTTAAGGGTTTTGCTATTCTGGAAAAGTCTTGGATGAACCTTCTGTACCAGCTAGTCCTAAAAATTGGCGTATGTGTTTCGGAGTTTTCGGGGTTTTCCACTTTTCAACGGTTTCAATCTTTGCTGGATCCACCTGAATACCTTCTTTGTTCACTATGTGACCGAGGAATTGAACTTCTTCCAACCAAAATGCACACTTTGAAAACTTAGCGTACAGTTTTTCTTTTCACAGCAACTCTAGCACTTTTCTCAAATGTTCTTCGTGCTCTTGATCATTCTTCGAGTAAATAAGTATGTCATCGATGAAAACAATGACAAACTTGTCAAGATATGGCCCACACACTCGGTTCATGAGGTCCATGAACACAGCTGGTGTGTTAGTTAATCCAAACGGCATAACCATAAACTCGTAATGACCGTAACGTGTCCTAAAAGCAGCCTTTGGAATATCATCCTCCTTCACCCGCATTTGATGATATCCAGAACGTAAATCGATCTTCGAATAAATAGACGAGCCTTGTAGTTGATCAAATAAGTCGTCGATTCTCGGTAGTGGGTAGCGGTTCTTGATGGTAAGTTTGTTCAACTCTCGATAGTCGATACACAACCTGAATGTACCATCTTTCTTCTTGACAAACAAAACAGGAGCTCTCCAAGGTGATGTGCTTGGTCGAATGAAACCACGTTGTAAAAGTTCCTGTAACTGACTTTGTAATTCTTTCATTTCGCTGGGTGCGAGTCTGTATGGAGCACGAGCTATTGGTGCATCTCCTGGTACAAGGTCTATTTGAAATTCAACGGATCGATGTGGGGGTAATCCCGGTAATTCTTTCGGAAATACATCGGGAAATTCTTTTGCGACGGGAACATCACTGATATTCTTTTCTTCAGGTTTAACTTCCTCGATATGTGCTAGAATGACGTAACAACCTTTTCTTATTAGTTTTTGCGCCTTCAAACTACTAATAAGATTTAATTTCGCGTTGTTCTTTTCTCCGTACACCATTAAAGGTTTTCCTTTTTCACGCATAATGCGAATCGCATTTTTGTAACAAACGACCTCTGCTCTCACTTTTTCAACCAGTCCATGCCAATTATTACATCAAAACTTCCTAACTCGACTGGTATTAAATCAATTTTAAACGTTTCATCCCCAAGTTTAATTTCTCTCTCCCGACATATATTATCTGCTGAAATTAATTTACCGTTTGCTAATTCGAGTAAAAATTTACTATCCAAAGGCGTCAATGGGCAACTTAATTTAGCACAAAATTCTCTACTCATATAGCTTCTATCCGCACCCGAATCAAATAAAACATAAGCAGATTTATCGTCAATAAAAAACGTACCCGTAACAAGCTCCGGGTCTTCCTGTGCTTCTGCCGCATTAATATTGAAAACTCTTCCACGGCCCTACCCATTAGTATTCCCCTGATTCGGGCAATTTCTAATAATGTGGCCCGGTTTTCCACATTTATAACAAACAGCGTTTGTATTACTTGCTCTGATACTATTCATTTCGGCATTACTTGTTCCGACATTATTTGTTCCTTTAGTTCTGTTAAACTTTGGTCCATAGACCTCACACTTTGTCGCGCTATGACCATTACTTTTACACCTATTGCAAAATGTCGTACAAAACCCCTGATGATTTTCTTCACACATATGACATGGCTGTTTTTGGTTTTTGTTGCTGTTGTTGTTATTGAGGTTGTTGTTGGAATTGTTATTGAGGTTGTTGTTGGGATTGTTATTGTTGTTGAAACGGTTGTTGTAGTTGTTGTTGTTGTTGCGATGTTTGTTGTAGTTATTGTTAGGATTGCGGTTATTGTTGTGATTGTTGCTGCGGTTGTTGGGATAGTTGTTGCGATTGTGGTTGTAATTGTTGTTGTTGTTGTAATGGTGACTCTTGTCACCGTTTTCCTCCCACTTTCTCTTGAGTTGTTTCATGTTGGCTTCTTCGACCGCCTGCTCTTTAATTCTTCCCTTAATCTGATTTATGAGTTTATGAGCCATTCGACTTGCCTTCTGTATAGAAGCGGGCTCGTGTGAACTTACATCTTCTTGAATCCTTACTGGTAACCCTTTTACAAATGCGTCGATCTTCTCTTCTTCATCTTCGAATGCTCCCTGACACAATAGGCACAACTCTGTGAATCGTCGTTCATATGTGGTAACGTCGAACCCTTGTGTTCGTAACTCTCTAAGTTCTGCCTTGAGTTTATTGACTTCGTTTCTAGGACGGTACTGCTCGTTCATCAATTGCATGAATGCCGACCACGGTAGTGCGTAAGCAGCATTTTGTCCTACCTGTTCAAGATAGGTGTTCCACCACGTTAACGCAGTACCTGTGAAGGTATGCGTAGCGTACTTAACTTTGTCCTCTTCAGTACACTTACTTATGGTAAACACCGATTCGACTTTCTCGGTCCACCATTTCAATCCAATTGGTCCTTCGGTTCTATCAAATTCCAAAAGTTTGCAGGCAGTGAATTCTTTATAGGTGCATCCTACACGATTTCTTGCCCCGTTAGCTGCATTGCAAGATTCAGAGTTATTGTTGATATGTAGCGCAGCCTGTACTGCAGCTATGTTTGCAGCAAGAAAAGTACGAAATTCCTCTTCGCTCATATTCATGGTGTGTCCAGTAGTCGGTGCCATTTCCTTCAAAATAGCTAACTGAATCGAGTTAATCATACAGAATATTTAGAGTAGTCAACAGTGTTTCGTAGCATAATATGAACTCATTTATAAAAGTTTTTCTTCATATTAGCATTTTATAAGTTTAAATTCGTGTACTACCTACCCGTTAAGTTCATACTTAGTAGCTAATATACAATTCAACTACTAAAATTCCATATGAAAAACTAATTATAATAATATATCACATACAAATATTCTTCAAACTTACAACTTCGCTATATTACATATAACATGAAATATAGTACACTTTGATACATGACAGTTTTGAAGATAAATCTAGTTAATACGCAAGTTGTTCAGCAAAGGAAATAAAAACCCGTAATTCATAAGTCCAGAAACAAGTCATGCATTCTGGATTTACTAAGACGACTTCCCATCCTTGGTCTTGTGGAAAATAACCGTTATGACCATTGGCTAGGCAGCATGTTGTAATGTCGTCAAAAGGACGAGGGTTTCGTAATGTCCAACAGCCCCGTAATAATCTAAAAACCTTGTTTCTCACCCCAACTACTGAATCCGTCACTTGTGGGAAGGTCTTATTTAAAAGTTGCAATCCGATAATCTTTTTCTCACTTTGGTAAGAAGCGAACATCACTAACCCGTAAGCATAACATGCTTCTTTATGTTGCATGTTAGAAGCTCTTTCTAATTCACGAAATCCTATGTTGGGATATGTTGAGTCAAAATAGGTTCTTAACCCGTAGTGTAAAATAGCATTTGGGTTCTCCGCATTTAATGCTTTAAAGAAAACACGGTGTAACTTACGGTCTCCCCAGTGTGATATACCCCACCTATCAAAGGAAAGCCTTTTATAAACTAAGGCATTTCTGGAAAATCTTTCAAATGTTTGACAAGTTAATTTCGGCATAACTAAATGTGCTGATGAATTCTGACCGACTCTAGACAAGATTTCCTCAATCATATCCTCTGGTAGGTCTTCTAAAATATTCGGTTGTCTACCCTTAACGTCCATTTTATTTTTATACTGTAAAATAGACAAGGATTAGATTCGTAAAAGATAATTAACAAACAATACAAGCAATTTTTACATAGAACATAAAAGTACAAGCACACTACAATACATATGTGATGACCCGTCCTAATCCATCCGAACGAAATCCATATCGATTATAAACAATTCACAACAGTTGATTACATCGCGAGGTACTTGACCTCTATATGATACATTTTACAAACATTGCATTCGTTTTGAAAAGACAATCTTTCATTACATCTAAAGTTGACAGACATGCATACCATTTCATAATATATCCAACTATAATTGACTTATTAATGATCTTGATAAACTCAACGACTCGAATGCAACGTCTTTTAAAATATGTCATGAATGACTCCAAGTAATATCTTTAAAATGATCAAATGCACAGTGGAAGATTTCTTTCGTACCTGAGAATAAACATGCTTTCAAGTGTCAACCAAAAGGTTGGTGAGTTCATTAATTTAACATAAATAATCATTTCATAACTTTAATAGACCACAAGATTTCATATTTCCATTTCTCATAATCATACGTCCCATGCATAGAGACAAAAATAGCATTCATATGGATTGAACACCTGGTAACCGACATTCACAAGATGCATATAAGAATATCCCCATCATTCCGGGATCCTCCTTCGGACATGATATAAATTTTGAAGTACTAAAGCATCCGGTACTTTGGATGGGGCTTGTTGGGCCCAATAGATCTATCTTTAGAGTTCGCGTCAATTAGGGTGTCTGTTCCCTAATTCTTAGATTACCAGACTATAAAGGGGCATATTCGATTTAATAATTCAACCATAGAATGTAGTTTCGATTACTTGTGTATATTCCGTAAAATAGTTATAAAAGCAGCGCATGTATTCTCAGTCCCAAAAATATATATTGCAAAAGCATTTAAAAAGGTATTAATGAAACTCACCATAATGTTTTTTGTAGTAAAAATACATATGACATCATTTAACAAGTGTAGGGTTGACATCGGATTCACGAACCTATCACATTAATGTATATTAACACACATATTTGTAATCAAATAAAATTACATATTATTAGTGATACAATTGCTATTTTAATGTTCCATTAGTAATCTCAATACATATATTTATATTTTTATATACTTTAACTTACTAGTTAATATTTATTATAAAAATATTAGTATAGTTATGTGTTATGTCATAAATATGTTTTAATATAGAAAAAAGTTTATTTGATATACTAATAATAAAAATGATAAAATGTTATATGATAAAATAATGATAATAATAATAAATTGATAAATTAATAATAATAATAATAATAATAATAATAATAATAATAATAATAATAATAATAATAATAATAATATTATTATTATTATTATTATTATTATTATTATTATTTTTATCTTTAATAATATCAATAACAATAACTACCTTTGAAGCTTTTCACAAAAAGATTCCTAAGACAGGGCTCGAACCCACGACCTCTCGCTCCACCCAAATACCCCTAACCATCCCTCTAATTTCGATTTTCTGATTTAATACATAGCTTAATTATTATAACCCATGTTACTGCTTTCTTAATACCCACTTATCAAAACAAACCCATGGTTAATTCTGCCCAACATAGAAAGCCCTATGGATCTCGGCCCAACATCTAAAATGGATTTTTGGCCCAATAGATCCATAAACGGCCCAACTGTCAGAAAAAAAATAAAGTGCCGCCCCCAAGTCTCGAACTTGAGACCTCTCGTTTCACACATCCACTCTCCACCATTCCTCTGCTCGATTACTTGCATTTTAATTCACAAACTATATTTATTGAACCATTATTTGCTTCTTCTTTCTTTATCATCTTCAACTTCGAACATCTACATAAGGCATCACCATTGTCACTATTTCATCACCGTTAACATCTCATCCTCGTCTCTTAATCATCTTCATAATCATCATATTATCTTTATCATCATCATCATCATCATTACCGCATCATCATCATCCTTATTCATCATAATTAATCAAATCATCATTCATGCATCGTCAAAAAGAAAAAAAAATGAAGTAGCTGCAGTCCAACACCAGCGTAAGTTTTACAATGTTGTGAGATGGTTTTTCGGTAAGGTACAATAACAGATAGTTCACAGCCCAAGAGACTATGATATCGGCCCTACTTCAATAATTGGAAATCCATCAAAACAAAAGCTTATGGTCCAATAAAGTATAAAAAGAATCCCGAACAGAATTGTTGGATTAAGTTTGGAAGTTTTTGGCCACTATAGAAAAAGAAAAAAAAATATGATCGATGGATTTCCAGCTGGATACTACCGAATGGGTTACTATCAACTTCCTAAAATCATGCATAATGATCACAATTAGTGGGTGTGTTTTGTTGGAATCGGCCCACCATAGAAAGGAGGAGGAATGAAAATATTAAACAATACCAAGTGGATGTTTAACTACTCGTATAAATTTAGTTGTCAATTGAATCCAAAGTAAAGTATGCAAATAAGATAACACAAGTGGGTTACTTGTGCTTTTGGAGTTGTATGTATATGTGGTTTGGTTTGTATTAAACAGGAAGAGATAGTAGCAGTAAAAGACGATGGTTATGTTGGTATCATGGTGGTAACAGGAAGGAATAAAAAGGGTGATGTTTAACCTTGATTAATTGGTTTACTAGTCGTGGTGTCTTGAACAAGAAAGTGATGGTGACTCAAGATGGTTTATGGCTTTCGATTTGATACAGAAGGTAGTAGGAACAATACTATGGTGGCGTGTAGTTTCATGGTGATGAAGCTGAGTTTTGTAGATAATAAGAGTGATATCTTTAGTTCAAATCAGAAAAGTACAGCAGGTTAATTTTCAATGGGTTCCATGTTTTCGGTTTTAGTTGATGGTAGTAGGTGATATGGATTAGTTAACACTGAAAGTCATCAATTTTATAAAGTATATGCATAACAATTTCCTAATCAGACAAAAGAGGGTAGAAAAGTTTAACAGCATAAAATAAATATCGAATCAAATGATTATCTGATTTGTACGAAGGATAGAGATGTGAAATGGTTTGCAGACAGATTGTATCAATCATCTACAGCCTTGAAAGGGATAGAAATATATATACAAACGTTCTCTGTATTTATTTGTGCGTATATATTATGTATCTGTACCGTATATATGTTTTTTTTATTTCATAAACCCATAACAGAAATTTGTATATATACATACGTATTTAAGTATATCTGAATTGATATATCTGACAAAGTGAATTTCATATATTTAATTAATTTATAAATAATATTAATAATAGATACATATAGATATATTAATGATAGTAATAATACTTTCAATATGATAATAATAACAAGTTGTATTATAATAATTTTAATGATTTTTAGTAATCATGATAATACTAATAATATTAATAATTATTTTAGTAATAATATTAATGATAATAATATTAATATAACAATTTAACATTAACACAAAATTATTTACATACACATATGCATAAATAATCATATATGTTCATTTAATGGTTCGTGAATCGTTGGAATTTAGTCGGGGTTGAATGAATGTATGAACACAGTTTAAAATTCTTGAGATTTAACTTAACAACTTTTGCTTATCGTGTCGGAAACATATAAAGATTAAAGTTTAAATTTAGTCGGAAATCTCCGGGTCATCACAGTACCTACCCGTTAAAGAAATTTCGTTCCGAAATTTGAGTGAGATGGTCATGGTTAACAATAAAAATGTTTTCATGACGAATATGAGTTGATCAATAGAGTTTTATCACTATTGAATACTATAGATAAAACAATTTGATTACTTGAAGCGTACAATTGAAGCTATCAGTAGATAGTGAGATGAGATAAATAAGTTTCATCATAACTTTTCACTAGTCATGGATGAATTTAAAAAAATAAGGTGCGTCTTAACTTTTGACGTAGTCTGATTTGAATTCCGGAATTCAAGGGATTTAAAGAAAATCTTCGAAATCTGAGAGATTTGATTCTTCGGCGAAAGAGGAAACTAGGATCTCTTTAATTAAATGTGATGATCTGCCTCGATTGCTCTATTAAGTAATTTCATTATAAATTAAGCTTCCTCCGTTCCATTATTCTCACCATTCCTATACTTTCTTTCTTAGTTCATTCATCCAAAAGATAGCGGAAATGCTTAATCCAGTTCTAATCCTTATCCTTATCCTTACTATCGTAACAATCATTCTCCTTTTCCAACTTCCACCCGAGGAATCTGCTTACTTCCACTTTGCTCTTGGGGTTATAGTGCTTTTAATTCTCCCGTGTCTTTATGTTGCGATAAACATTGATATACACGGTTTGTAATTTATGCGTTGTTGTCGGGCTTTATATCTCTTCTTATATTTCAGTGTCCCCCTTTCTGTTTCCTATAATCATTGTCATCCACAGTTAATACTCCCTCCTATTTACTGCGATTTATACTCCAATTTCTATTTCAGAGCTTTGTCCCTTCTTTTCTTCTTCTGGCGATTTGACATCTCTTGTAATGGTCCAGAATTCGCAGATATAAGTTTCAGAATGAACATTATTAATGTTCTAAATAAGAAGGAACGTAATAGCATGATTTGATTGGTCAAATTACCAGATTCATTGAGAATAGAACTATCAAGAATATACTTTCTTGATATGTTCAGAAGTTAAGCAGAATGACAGAGTGATGTAACATGGCACATGATGACGTTATGATCTGTGAATCATCACGTCCCATTAGAAACTCAGCATGACTTACTGTAATATAATCACGTTGATCAAGTGTCATTATATTATACTAACTCATGCATCAATTCCCAACATTACTTCAATAACATTCATATTTTAAGCTCGAAAGTTTACAGAATATAGAAACTAACAGTTTCTATATGATGTAACACTGATAGTATGAAGAGATTAATGATTTCAGATAAGAATAGTTATAAAAATATCTTCAGAATTATGGAGGATATTTATAATGAAAGATATGATAATATCTCGGAGTATCTAAGATCAGAGGATGATAGAAACTATTGTCTGCAAGGGTTTAGAGTAATGAGCAAGATATTCATTAAAGATCCTAGCAGACATTGAATCATTTAGATTCTTTGAAGTTAAACTTATTCTTTGTGAGTTGTCCACGAATTTCTTCATAGTTGCGCATAATCTGCTTTTCGGTACTAAATTTTTCTATTGAATGTTTCCATTATAGTGATACACAGGAAGCACGAAGAGGTATATAATTTCGGACGAGAATATTTATGAAAATATCCTCAGAAATATCGAAGATATTGATGATGATATTTTGGAATTTCTAAGTTCGATGGTTGATAAGGAAAAATTTTTCCGCAAGATTTTAACATGAATTCGGAGCAAGATATTCTCTAAAGATTTCAACGGATCCAGAATTACCTGAATCCTTTGAATATAGGGTTTGGTCCTTGTATTTTTATTTGTTCTCCTTCATGGTTAGCTAAATCCGTTTTCCAGTTCCAACGTTTCTGACCTTTTCCAACATACAATTCTTCATCATCAACTTTTTGGCTGTTGAGGTCGTTTACAGTTTTTGTTGCTTCATTCAACTTTTCAAAATTCAGAGTATTAATTCGCAGATTGGGTGTTTTTCAGAATTTCAGAAGGAAAGATCATAGTTCTAAGAGATAAATGTTATATGGATACATATAAGTGTTGATGTGTAAACGTTGCGAGATTCACAATACAGATTTGCTGATTCCCGGTAATTGGTATGGCAATTCTTGTTGCAAGATACGAATGAGTACATGATGAGACTTCAATAGATAAATATAGTGATTTGTCGGAGAGATTTAAGCCAAGGTGTAACGAGGTTGCTGATACATCTGCTGGTAATATGGTGGAATATAATAAAAGGTTCCCCGGTAACAATAAAAGAGCACACATATAAATCAGGGTTATAATAAGGTTGTTTCGAACGAAAAATCACAGTTGACTTGATGGAGCTGTGACAAAATTGGCTACTTTGAAAAGGGATCGCAAAGTTATTTTTGCTAATAAATGCCAAAGGATCTGACGCGTCTACGTGTTAAACTTTTACTCAATTGCCGAGAGTTTCTTAGGTGCATAACTATATGCATAAATCTTTTCTTCCGTAGATGAAGTACGGTTGATTCATCCTATCGATTGAGGTGTTTTCAAGAATCATGAAAGGTTTGAACGCAGATTGTAATCGTCAAGATACTAATGAAGTTTAGAATGAAATCAAGTGGCAAACTTGAAGAATTGTTTAGTTTCATATGTTATAATCAATATTTTAATTCATTTTAATTGTCCATTGTTGATAATTCTCAGTCGATAGTCCACAGTTAACAGTGTACAAATAATAATTCATATATAGTTTACAATATAATATTCGAATTATTTAATACGTATCGTGACCCGTATTCGTCTCAGACTCGATCACAACTCAAAGTATATATATTATTATAGAATCAACCTCAACCCTGTATAGAGAACTCGATCATTACTGCATATAGAGTGTCTATGGTGATTCCAAATAATATATATAGATGCGTCGATATGATATGTCAAAACCTTGTATACGTGTCCCGATATTTAAAGTGCGTAAAATGAATAACAGAAATTAAATGACGATAAATTAAATTGCGATAATTAAATTGCGATAAATAAACTGCGATAAATAAATTGCGATAATATAAAATGTAATACGGAATTAACAGTTAGCTAGGAACCGTTAGCTAGGATTAGTTAGCGTGGATTCTTAACAAAATTCTCATGGTTAATTTGTTTGTTTCTAACAAATTTTATTTTGTCAAATATTTTTCTTCATTATGCCACTTGTTGGATTCTGATAGGTCAAAATCCAATATGAAATTTAAATGAAAATGGTTATTATGTGGTGAACGGATACATGCATCGGTGGATGTAAATAGGATAGTAAATGACTGTTGAATAGGATTTGAAGAATGTACATTATAACATGTTAATATGAAAGTTAAATATTTCCTCGGGTATTAGCTACCCGTTAAAATATTTTCACCATTAATAGTTTGTACAAAAGAATTTCTAATTACAATCTTTATGAAAACATATATACATATATATTTTCTTCAGATGTAAATCGTGGATTTAATGAGTTAATATGATATTAATCTCATTTGATTTATCGTTAGAACTAGAATACATAATCTCTAAAACATTAGAGATTACTTAATCGTCATGAAGGACGAAGATAATTGATGTAGAACGATACGTAGAACGATGATTATACTCGAGGTACGGAATGAGATGTTGAGGCGTGTAATGTTGAAACTTGGGTTGTTGGTGGTACTGGTGCTGTTATTGATGGTACTGTTGGTGCCGGGGATGTTGCTGAAGCTGGTACATTTTGCACTATATTCTTCGAATTGATTATTCGAGCGCGAAGTGTGTTGACTTATTACTCCAGGATGATTGTCAGTTGGAACGAGTGGATGAATAAGGTTCAGAATTGTGGATAGAATATAATCTTGTCGAGTTACCCTGGAAATGAGACTGAAAATGGTGTCTCGAACAGGTTCACCGGTAAACGCTTCAGGTTCATTGTCAAGAGGTGAATTCGGTTGGTGGAAGGGATTGCCTTCTGCGCGTTTCCATTAATTAAGTCGACTACGAACCCATCAGATGAATTGATAATGGCTGATTGGTTGATTCATGTCGGTGACACTGTTTTCGGAGCTTAGGTGAACATCTATGTCGGAATAGTTGTCGGAATAACTATCGGAATAGCTATCGGAATCTGAGGGACTCGAACTGGTTGCAGGATTCATTTCGTACGATCAGATGAAGGATTTTTTTTTTTGATAAGAAATAGGTTATAGGATGTAAATTATTACCCTGCAATACATAATTTACATATGCATATATAATATTAAAATTCCATAAGTTACGGAAGAATCTACGGAATATGTCAGGCAAAGTTACAGTAACAGATACGCTAAGATATGAAGTAGCAGATACGCTAAGATATGAATTTTGTCTATACACTATTTATGCAGTCAATGCAGTAAAATGTGTGTAGACTAAGAATGATAAGCAAGTGATTCTCTAAGAATGATAAGCAGGTAATTTTTGACACGAAATGATAAGCAAAACTTTTGACATACAGACACGGTCGAAGTCCAGACTCACTACTGCATCCTAACGACTACTAGTTAGACACACTAATGCAAGACCTGGTTCGCTAAGACCACCGCTCTGATACCAACTGTGATGACCCGTCCTAATCCATCCGGACGAAATCCATATCGATTATAAACGATTCACAACAGTTGATTACATCGCGAGGTACTTGACCTCTATATGATACATTTTACAAACATTGCATTCGTTTTGAAAAGACAATCTTTCATTACATCTAAAGTTGACAGACATGCATACCATTTCATAATATATCCAACTATAATTGACTTAATAATGATCTTGATAAACTCAACGACTCGAATGCAATGTCTTTTAAAATATGTCATGAATGACTCCAAGTAATATCTTTAAAATGATCAAATGCACAGCGGAAGATTTCTTTCGTACCTGAGAATAAACATGCTTTCAAGTGTCAACCAAAAGGTTGGTGAGTTCATTAATTTAACATAAATAATCATTTCATAACTTTAATAGACCACAAGATTTCATATTTCCATTTCTCATAATCATACGTCCCATGCATATAGACAAAAATAGCATTCATATGG
The DNA here is from genome assembly GCF_046630445.1 of Rutidosis leptorrhynchoides. Classification (NCBI taxonomy): domain Eukaryota; kingdom Viridiplantae; phylum Streptophyta; class Magnoliopsida; order Asterales; family Asteraceae; genus Rutidosis; species Rutidosis leptorrhynchoides. Next base: position 619,264,968 of record NC_092333.1, on the reverse strand, counting down.
ATTGAACACCTGGTAACCGACATTCACAAGATGCATATAAGAATATCCCCATCATTCCGGGATCCTCCTTCAGACATGATATAAATTTCGAAGTACTAAAGCATCCGGTACTTTGGATGGGGCTTGTTGGGCCCAATAGATCTATCTTTAGAGTTCGCGTCAATTAGGGTGTCTGTTCCCTAATTCTTAGATTACCAGACTATAAATGGGCATATTCGGTTTAATAATTCAACCATAGAATGTAGTTTCGATTACTTGTGTCTATTCTGTAAAACAGTTATAAAAGCAGCGCATATATTCTCAGTCCCAAAAATATATATTGCAAAAGCGTTTAAAAAGGGATTAATGAAACTCACCATAATGTATTTTGTAGTAAAAATACATATGACATCATTTAACAAGTGTAGGGTTGACCTCGGATTCACGAAACTATCACATTAATGTATATTAACACACATATTTGTAATCGAATAAAATTACATATTATTAGTGATACAATTTCTATTTTAATGTTCCATTAGTAATCTCAATACATATATTTATATTTTTATATACTTTAACTTACTAGTTAATATTTATTATAAAAATATTAGTATAGTTATGTGTTATGTCATAAATATGTTTTAATATAGAAAAAAGTTTATTTGATATACTAATAATAAAAATGATAAAATGTTATATGATAAAATAATGATAATAATAATAAATTGATAAATTAATAATAATAATAATAATAATAATAATAATAATAATAATAATAATAATAATAATAATAATATTATTATTATTATTATTATTATTATTATTATTATTATTATTATTATTATTATTATTATTATTATTATTTTTATCTTTAATAATATCAATAACAATAACTACCTTTGAAGCTTTTCACAAAAAGATGCCTAAGACAGGGCTCGAACCCACGACCTCTCGCTCCACCCAAATACCCCTAACCATCCCTCTAATTTCGATTTTCTGATTTAATACACAGCTTAATTATTATAACCCATGTTACTGCTTTCTTAATACCCACTTATCAAAACAAACCCATGGTTAATTCTGCCCAACATAGAAAGCCCTATGGATCTCGGCCCAACATCTAAAATGGATTTTTGGCCCAATAGATCCATAAACGGCCCAACTGTCAGAAAAAAAAAAGAAAGTGCCGCCCCCAAGTCTCGAACTTGAGACCTCTCGTTTCACACATCCACTCTCCACCATTCCTCTGCTCGATTACTTGCATTTTAATTCACAAACTATATTTATTGAACCATTATTTGCTTCTTCTTTCTTTATCATCTTCAACTTCGAACGTCTACATAAGGCATCACCATTGTCACTATTTCATCACCATTAACATCTCATCCTCGTCTCTTAATCATCTTCATAATCATCATATTATCTTTATCATCATCATCATCATCATTACCGCATCATCATCATCCTTATTCATCATAATTAATCAAATCATCATTCATGCATCGTCAAAAAGAAAAAAAAATGAAGTAGCTGCAGTCCAACACCAGCGTAAGTTTTACAATGTTGTGAGATGGTTTTTCGGTAAGGTACAATAACAGATAGTTCACAGCCCAAGAGACTATGATATCGGCCCTACTTCAATAATTGGAAATCCATCAAAACAAAAGCTTATGGTCCAATAAAGTATAAAAAGAATCCCGAACAGAATTGTTGGATTAAGTTTGGAAGTTTTTGGCCACTATAGAAAAAGAAAAAAAAATATGATCGATGGATTTCCAGCTGGATACTACCGAATGGGTTGCTATCAACTTCCTAAAATCATGCATAATGATCACAATTAGTGGGTGTGTTTTGTTGGAATCGGCCCACCATAGAAAGGAGGAGGAACGAAAATAATAAACAATACCAAGTGGATGTTTAACTACTCGTATAAATTTAGTTGTCAATTGAATCCAAAGTAAAGTATGCAAATAAGATAACACAAGTGGGTTACTTGTGCTAATGGATGTCGGCCACTAGGGAAAAAAGAAAAAGGATTTGCAATCATCATCATTCTTTATTAAGTACTTCGGTTGCAGGTTATAAAGGTGTTGATTCGTGCAAGGAGTAGAAATCAATCGGCAATAGCAACGGATCAATAGAAGGCAAAGAGCAGCAGCCATAGTAGCTCTTAAAGCTGTAACCGAACAGAATAATAGCAACATAAAATAGATAGCAGTAGACTTCGGGGTTTATAATCGAACAAAAAGAAGTTTGCAGAACATAAACGGGTCTTTGGAGTTATATGTATATGTGGTTTGGTTTGTATTAAACAGGAGGAGATAGTAGCAGTAAAAGACGATGGTTATGTTGGTATCATGGTGGTAACAGGAAGGAATAAAAAGGGTGATGTTTAACCTTGATTAATTGGTTTACTAGTCATGGTGTCTTGAACAAGAAAGTGATGGTGACTCAAGATGGTTTATGGCTTTCGATTTGATACATAAGGTAGTAGGAACATATAAAGATTAAAATTCTTGAGATTTAACTTAACAACTTTTGCTTATCGTGTCGGAAACATATAAAGATTAAAGTTTAAATTTAGTCGGAAATCTCCGGGTCATCACAGTACCTACCCGTTAAAGAAATTTCGTTCTGAAATTTGAGTGAGATGGTCATGGTTAACAATAAAAATGTTTTCATGACGAATATGAGTTGATCAATAGAGTTTTATCACTATTGAATACTATAGATAAAACAATTTGATTACTTGAAGCGTACAATTGAAGCTATCACTAGATAATGAGATGAGATAAATAAGTTTCATCATAACTTTTCACTAGTCATGGATGAATTTAAAAAAATAAGGTGCGTCTTAACTTTTGACGTAGTCTGATTTGAATTCCGGATTTCAAGGGATTTAAAGAAAATATTCGAAATCTGAGAGATTTGATTCTTCGGTGAAAGAGGAAACTAGGATCTCTTTAATTAAATGTGATGATCTGCCTCGATTGCTCTATCAAGTAATTTCATTATAAATTAAGCTTCCTCCGTTCCATTATTCTCACCATTCCTATACTTTCTTTATTAGTTCATTCATCCAAAAGATTGTGAAAATGCTTAATCCAGTTCTAATCTTTATCCTTATCCTTACTATCGTAACAATCATTCTCCTTTTCCAACTTCCACCCGAGGAATCTGCTTACTTCCACTTTGCTCTTGGGGTTATAGTGCTTTTAATTCTCCCGTGTCTTTATGTTGCGATAAACATTGATATACACGGTTTGTAATTTATGCGTTGTTATCGGGCTTTATATCTCTTCTTATATTTCAATGTCCCCCTTTCTGTTTCCTATAATCATTGTCATCCACAGTTAATACTCCCTCCTATTTACTGCGATTTATACTCCAATTTCTATTTTAGAGCTTTGTCCCTTCTTTTCTTCTTCTGGCGATTTGACATCTCTTGTAATGGTCCAGAATTCGCAGATATAAGTTTCAGAATGAACATTATTAATGTTCTAAATAAGAAGGAACGAAATAGCACGATTTGATTGGTCAAATTACCAGATTCATTGAGAATAGAACTATCAAGAATATACTTTCTTGATATGTTCAGAAGTTAAGCAGAATGACAGAGTGATGTAACATGGCACATGATGACGTTATGATCTGTGAATCATCACGTCCCATTAGAAACTCAGCATGACTTACTGTAATATAATCACGTTGATCAAGTATCATTATATTATACTAACTCATGCATCAATTCCCAACATTACTTCAATAACATTCATATTTTAAGCTCGAAAGTTTACAGAATATAGAAACTAACAGTTTCTATATGATGTAACGCTGATAGTATGAAGAGATTAATGATTTCAGATAAGAATAGTTATAAAAATATCTTCAGAATTATGGAGGATATTTATAATGAAAGATATGATAATATCTCGAAGTATCTAAGATCAGAGGATGATAGAAACTATTGTCTGCAAGGGTTTAGAGTAATGAGCAAGATATTCACTAAAGATCCTAGTAGACATTGAATCATTTCGATTCTTTGAAGTCAAACTTATTCTTTGTGATTTGTCCACGACTTTCTTCATAGTTTCGCATAATCTTCTTTTAGGTACTAAATTTTTCTATTGAATGTTTCCATTATAATGATACACAGGAAGCACGAAGAGGTATATAATTTCGGACGAGAATATTTATGAAAATATCCTCAGAAATATCGAAGATATTGATGATGATATTTTAGAATTTCTAAGTTCGATGGTTGCTAAGGAAAAATTTTTCCGCAAGATTTTAACATGAATTCGGAGCAAGATATTCTCTAAAGATTTCAACGGATCCAGAATTACCTGAATCCTTTGAATATAGGGTTTGGTCCTTGTATTTGTCTTTGGTCTCCTTCATGGTTAGCTCAATCCGTTTTCCAATTCCAATGTTTCTGACCTTTTCCAACATACAATTCTTCATCATCAACTTTTTGGCTGTTGAGGTCGTTTACAGTTTTTGTTGCTTCATTCAACTTTTCAAAATTCAGAGTATTAATTCACAGACTGGGTGTTTTTCAGAATTTCAGAAGGGAAGATCATAGTTCTAAGAGATAAATATTATATGGATACATATAAGTGTTGATGTGTAAACGTTGCGAGATTAACAATACAGATTTGTTGATTCCCGGTAATTGGTATGGCAATTCTTGTTGCAAGATACGAATGAGTACATGATGAGACTTCAATAGATAAATATAGTGATTTGTCGGAGAGATTTAAGCCAAGGTGTAACGAGGTTGCTGATACATCTGCTGGTAATATGGTGGAATATAATAAAAGGTTCTCCGGTAACAATAAAAGAGCACATATAAATCAAGGTTATAATAAGGTTGTTTCGAACGAAAAATCACAGTTGACTTGATGGAGCTGTGACAAAATTGGCTACTTTGAAAAGGGATCGCAAAGTTATTTTTGCTAATAAATGCCAAAGGATCTGACGCGTCTACGTGTTAAACTTTTACTCAATTGCCGAGAGTTTCTTAGGTGCAAAACTATATGCATAAATCTTTTCTTCCGTAGATGAAGTGCGGTTGATTCATCCTATCGATTGAGGTGTTTTCAAGAATCATAAAAGGTTTGAACGCAGATTGTAATCGTCAAGATACTAATGAAGTTTAGAATGAAATCAAGTGGCAAACTTGAAGAATTGTTTAGTTTCATATGTTATAATCAATATTTTAATTCATTTTAATTGTCCATTGTTGATAATTCTCAGTCAATAGTCCACAGTTAACAGTGTACAAATAATAATTCATATATAGTTTACTATATAATATTCGAATTATTTAATACGTATCGTGACCCGTATTCGTCTCAGACTCGATCACAACTCAAAGTATATATATTATTATAGAATCAACCTCAACCCTGTATAGAGAACTCGATCATTACTGCATATAGAGTGTCTATGGTGATTCCAAATAATATATATAGATGCGTCGATATGATATGTCAAAACCTTGTATACTTGTCCCGATATTTAAAGTGCGTAAAATGAATAACAGAAATTAAATGACGATAAATTAAATTGCGATAATTAAATTGCGATAAATAAACTGCGATAAATAAATCGCAATAATATAAAATGTAATACGGAATTAACAGTTAGCTAGGAACCGTTAGCTAGGATTAGTTAGCGTGGATTCTTAACAAAATTCTCATGGTTAATTTGTTTGTTTCTAACAAATTTTATTTTGTCAAATGTTTTTCTTCATTATGCCACTTGTTGGATTCTGATAGGTCAAAATCCAATATGAAATTTAAATAAAAATGGTTATTCTGTGGTGAACGGATACATGCATCGGTGGATGTAAATAGGATAGTAAATGACTGTTGAATAGGATTTGAAGAATGTACAGTATAACATGTTAATATGAAAGTTAAATATTTCCTCGGGTATTACCTACCCGTTAAAATATTTTCACCATTAATAGTTTGTACAAAAGAATTTCTAATTACAATCTTTATGAAAACATATATACATATATATTTTCTTCAGATGTAAATCGTGGATTTAATGAGTTAATATGATATTAATCTCATTTGATTTATCGTTAGAACTAGAATACATAATCTCTAAAACATTAGAGATTACTTAATCGTCATGAAGGACGAAGATAATTGATGTAGAACGATACGTAGAACGATGATTATACTCGAGGTACGGAATGATATGTTGAGGCGTGTAATGTTGAAACTTGGGTTGTTGGTGGTACTGGTGCTGTTATTGATGGTACTGTTGGTACCGGTGATGTTGCTGAAGCTGGTACATTTTGCACTATATTCTTCGAATTGATTATTCGAGCGCGAAGTTTGTTGACTTATTACTCCAGGATGATTGTCGGTCGGAACGAGCGGATGAATAAGGTTCACAATTGTGGATAGAATATAATCTTGTCGAGTTACCCTGGAAATGAGACTGAAAATGGTGTCTCGAACAGGTTCACCGGTAAACGCTTCAGGTTCATTGTCAAGAGGTGAATTTGGTTGGTGGAAGGGATTGCCTTCTGCGCGTTTCCATTAATTAAGTCGACTACGAACCCATCAGATGAATTGATAATGGCTGATTGGTTGATTCATGCCGGTGACACTGTTTTCGGAGCTTAGGTGAACATCTATGTCGGAATAGTTGTCGGAATAACTATCGGAATAGCTATCGGAATCTGAGGGACTCGAACTGGTTGCAGGATTCATCTCGTACGATCAGATGAAGGATTTTTTTTTTTTTTATAAGAAATAGGTTATAGGATGTAAATTAGTACCCTGCAATACATAATTTACATATGCATATATAATATTAAAATTCCATAAGTTACGGAGGAATCTACGGAATATGTCAGGCAAAGTTACAGTAACAGATACGCTAAGATATGAAGTAGCAGATACGCTAAGATATGAATTTTGTCTATACACTATTTATGCAGTCAATGCAGTAAAATGTGTCTAGACTAAGAATGATAAGCAAGTGATTCTCTAAGAATGATAAGCAGGTAATTTTCGACACGAAATGATAAGCAAAACTTTTGACATACAGACACGGTCGAAGTCCAGACTCAATACTGCATCCTAACGACTACTAGTTAGACACACTAATGCAAGACCTGGTTCGCTAAGACCACCGCTCTGATACCAACTGTGATGACCCATCCTAATCCATCCGGATGAAATCCATATCAATTATAAATGATTCACAACAGTTGATTACATCGCGAGGTACTTGACCTCTATATGATACATTTTACAAACATTGCATTCGTTTTGAAAAGACAATCTTTCATTACATCTAAAGTTGACAGACATGCATACCATTTCATAATATATCCAACTATAATTGACTTAATAATGATCTTGATAAACTCAACGACTCGAATGCAACGTCTTTTAAAATATGTCATGAATGACTCCAAGTAATATCTTTAAAATGATCAAATGCACAGCGGAAGATTTCTTTCGTACCTGAGAATAAACATGCTTTCAAGTGTCAACCAAAAGGTTGGTGAGTTCATTAATTTAACATAAATAATCATTTCATAACTTTAATAGACCACAAGATTTCATATTTCCATTTCTCATAATCATACGTCCCATGCATATAGACAAAAATAGCATTCATATGGATTGAACACCTGGTAACCGACATTCACAAGATGCATATAAGAATATCCCCATCATTCCGGGATCCTCCTTCGGACATGATATAAATTTCGAAGTACTAAAGCATCCGATACTTTGGATGGGGCTTGTTGGGCCCAATAGATCTATCTTTAGAGTTCGCGTCAATTAGGGTGTCTGTTCCCTAATTCTTAGATTACCAGACTATAAATGGGCATATTCGGTTTAATAATTCAACCATAGAATGTAGTTTCGATTACTTGTGTCTATTCTGTAAAACAGTTATAAAAGCAGCACATATATTCTCAGTCCCAAAAATATATATTGCAAAAGCGTTTAAAAAGGGATTAATGAAACTCACCATAATGTATTTTGTAGTAAAAATACATATGACATCATTTAACAAGTGTAGGGTTGACCTCGGATTCACGAACCTATCACATTAATGTATATTAACACACATATTTGTAATCGAATAAAATTACATATTATTAGTGATACAATTGCTATGTTAATGTTCCATTAGTAATCTCAATACATATATTTATATTTTTATATACTTTAACTTACTAGTTAATATTTATTATAAAAATATTAGTATAGTTATGTGTTATGTCATAAATATGTTTTAATATAGAAAAAAGTTTATTTGATATACTAATAATAAAAATGATAAAATGTTATATGATAAAATAATGATAATAATAATAAATTGATAAATTAATAATAATAATAATAATAATAATATTATTATTATTATTATTATTATTATTATTATTATTATTATTATTATTATTATTATTATTATTATTATTATTATTATTATTTTTATCTTTAATAATATCAATAACAATAACTACCTTTGAAGCTTTTCACAAAAAGATGCCTAAGACAGGGCTCGAACCCACGGCCTCTCGCTCCACCCAAATACCCCTAACCATCCCTCTAATTTCGATTTTCTGATTTAATACACAGCTTAATTATTATAACCCATGTTACTGCTTTCTTAATACCCACTTATCAAAACAAACCCATGGTTAATTCTGCCCAACATAGAAAGCCCTATGGATCTCGGCCCAACATCTAAAATGGATTTTTGGCCCAATAGATCCATAAACGGCCCAACTGTCAGAAAAAAAAAATAAAGTGCCGCCCCCAAGTCTCGAACTTGAGACCTCTCGTTTCACACATCCACTCTCCACCATTCCTCTGTTCGATTACTTGCATTTTAATTCACAAACTATATTTATTGAACCATTATTTGCTTCTTCTTTCTTTATCATCTTCAACTTCGAACGTCTACATAAGGCATCACCATTGTCACTATTTCATCACCGTTAACATCTCATCCTCGTCTCTTAATCATCTTCATAATCATCATATTATCTTTATCATCATCATCATCATCATCATTACCGCATCATCATCATCCTTATTCATCATAATTAATCAAATCATCATTCATGCATCGTCAAAAAGAAAAAAAATGAAGTAGCTACAGTCCAACACCAGCGTAAGTTTTACAATGTTGTGAGATGGTTTTTCGGTAAGGTACAATAACAGATAGTTCACAGCCCAAGAGACTATGATATCGGCCCTACTTCAATAATTGGAAATCCATCAAAACAAAAGCTTATGGTCCAATAAAGTATAAAAAGAATCCCGGACAGAATTGTTGGATTAAGTTTGGAAGTTTTTGGCCACTATAGAAAAAGAAAAAAAATATGATCGATGGATTTCCAGCTGGATACTACCGAATGGGTTACTATCAACTTCCTAAAATCATGCATAATGATCACAATTAGTGGGTGTGTTTTGTTGGAATCGGCCCACCATAGAAAGGAGGAGGAACGAAAATATTAAACAATACCAAGTGGATGTTTAACTACTCGTATAAATTTAGTTGTCAATTGAATCCAAAGTAAAGTATGCAAATAAGATAACACAAGTGGGTTACTTGTGCTAATGGATGTCGGCCACTAGGGAAAAAAGAAAAAGGATTTGCAATCATCATCATTCTTTATTAAGTACTTCGGTTGCAGGTTATAAAGGTGTTGATTCGTGCAAGGAGTAGAAATCAATCGGCAATAGTAACGGATCAATAGAAGGCAAAGAGCAGCAGCCGTAGTAGCTCTTAAAGCTGTAACCGAACAGAATAATAGCAACATAAAATAGATAGCAGTAGACTTCGTGGTTTATAATCGAACAAAAAGAAGTTTGCAGAACATAAATGGGTCTTTGGAGTTGTATGTATATGTGGTTTGGTTTGTATTAAACAGGAAGAGATAGTAGCAGTAAAAGACGATGGTTATGTTGGTATCATGGTGGTAATAGGAAGGAATAAAAAGGGTGATGTTTAACCTTGATTAATTGGTTTACTAGTCGTGGTGTCTTGAACAAGAAAGTGACGGTGACTCAAGATGGTTTATGGCTTTCGATTTGATACAGAAGGTAGTAGGAACAATACTATGGTGGCGTGTAGTTTCATGGTGATGAAGCTGAGTTTTGTAGATAATAAGAGTGATATCTTCAGTTCAAATCAGAAATGTGCAGCAGGTTAATTTTCAATGGGTTCCATGTTTTCTGTTTTAGTTGATGGTAGTAGGTGATATAGATTAGTTAACACTGAAAGTCATCAATTTTATAAAGTATATGCATAAAAATTTCCTAATCAGACAAAAGAGGGTAGAAAAGTTTAACAGCATAAAATAAATATCGAATCAAATGATTATCTGATTTGTACGAAGGATAGAGATGTGAAACGGTTTGCAGACAGATTGTATCAATCATCTACAGCCTTGAAAGGGATAGAAATATATTTACAAACGTTCTCTGTATTTATTTGTGCGTATATATTATGTATCTGTACCGTATATATGTTTTTTTATTTCATAAACCCATAACAGAAATTTGTATATATACATACGTATTTAAGTATATCTGAATTGATATATCTGACAAAGTGAATTTCATATATTTAATTAATTTATAAATAATATTAATAATAGATACATATAGATATATTAATGATAGTAATAATACTTTCAATATGATAATAATAACAAGTTGTATTATAATAATTTTAATGATTTTTAGTAATCATGATAATACTAATAATATTAATAATTATTTTAGTAATAATATTAATGATAATAATATGAATATAACAATTTAACATTAACACAAAATTATTTACATACACATATACATACATAATCATATATGTTCGTTTAATGGTTCGTGAATCGTTGGAATTTAGTCGGGGTTGAATGAATGTATGAACACAGTTTAAAATTCTTGAGATTTAACTTAACAACTTTTGCTTATCGTGTCAGAAACATATAAAGATTAAAGTTTAAATTTAGTCAGAAATCTCCGGGTCATCACAACATATAATACACAACATGATTACAACCCTCTAATCTGAATCACTGGTTTCTTCTTCATCGGACTTGGTTCGTTTTTCTAATTTTCTAAGAATATATGGTGTTCCTCTAATACGAGCCGTCGTTTTTTACAATGGTTTAGAGAAACCTGGTGGTTTCGAGGTTCCCGGGTCATTGTTACATTTTAGGAAATACGAATGTTGTCGATACATATAAAGTTCATCGGGGTTGGAATCGGGTTTCTCTATTTTTATACCTTTTCCCTTATTATTTTCTTTCGGTTTATTAAATTGGGTCGAGGTAATTTCTATAACATCATCGAAATCCTCATCAGGATCTGATTCATCGAAAAATTGGTAATCTTCCCAATAGTTTGCTTCCTCGGCGGAAACACCATTGACCATTATTAATTTTGGTCCGTTGGTTGAGGATTTTCTTTTATTTAATCGATTTACTATAGGTATCAATATTTCTTCCTCCGAAACCTCTTCTTCTTCTGGTTCCTCCTCTTCCGATTCATCCTCTTCCGGTTCCTCTTCTTCCGGTTCCTCCTCTTCCGGTTCCTCTTCGAGAATTTGAGAATCTTCCCAAAATATATTCGACTCTTCATTATTATTAGGTGAATCAATGGGATTTGTACTAGAGGTAGACATCTATCACACAATATCAAACACATTAAGAGATTAATATATCATATAATATTTACATGTTAATAATATATAGTTTCCAACAAAAAATGTTAAGCAATCGTTTTTGAAGAAAAACACGTTCGAAGTCCAGACTCACTAATGCATCCTAACAAACTTGGTAAGACACACTAATGTAATTTTCTGGTTCTCTAAGACCAACGCTCTGATACCAACTGAAATGTCTCGTTCATATTGATTATAAACGTTCCATAATAATTGATTTCGTCGCGAGGTTTTGACCTCTATATGAGACGTTTTTCAAAGACTTCATTCATTTTGAAAACAACTATAACCTTTATTTTATCTATAAAGGTTTAAAAAGCACTACGTAGATTATCAAATAATGATAATCTAAAATATACCGTTACACACGACCATTACATAATGGTTTACAATAAGAATATATTACATCAAAAATAAATTTGTTGAATGCAGTTTTTACATAATATCATACAAGTATGGACTCCAAATCTTGTCCTTATTTTAGTATGCAACAGCGGAAGCTCTTAATAATCACCTGAGAATAAACATGCTTAAAACGTCAACAAAAATGTTGGTGAGTTATAGGTTTAACCTATATATTATCAAATCATAATAATAGACCACAAGATTTCATATTTCAATATACATCCCATACATAGAGATAAAAATCATTCATATGGTGAACACCTGGTAACCGACATTAACAAGATGCATATAAGAATATCCCCTATCATTCCGGGTAATCCTTCGGACATGATAAAAACGAATTCGAAGTACTAAAGCATCCGGTACTTTGGATGGGGTTCGTTAGGCCTAATAGATCTATCTTTAGGATTCGCGTCAATTAGTAGATCGGTTTACTAATTCTTAGGCTACCAAGCAAAAGGGGCATATTCGGCTTCGATCATTCACCCATATAATGTAGTTTCATTTACTTATGTCTATTTCATAAAACATTTATAAAACTTCATGTATTCTCATCCCAAAATATTAGATTTTAAAAGTAGGACTATAACTCACTTTCACAGATTTTTACTTCGTCAGGAAGTAAGACTTGGCCACTGGTCGATTCACGAACCTATAACAAATATGTACATATATATCAAAGTATGTTCAAAATATATTTACAACATTTTTAATACGTTTTAATGTTTTAAGTTTATTAAGTCAGCTGTCCTCGTTAGTAACCTACAACTAGTTGTCCACAATTAGATGTACAGAAATAAATCGATATATATTATCTTGAATCAATCCACGACCCAGTGTATACACGTCTCAGGCTAGATCACAATTCAAACTATATATATTTTTGGAATCAACCTCAACCCTATATAGCTAACTCCGACATTACTGCATATAGAGTGTCTATGGTTGTTCCAAATAATATATATAGATGGGTCGATATGATATGTCAAAACATTTGCATACGTGTCTATGGTATCCAAGATTACATAATATATTAGAATACATGTATAATACAATATAAGTTAGTTAGGATATGATTAATATAGATTTGTTACCAATTTTCACGTAGCTACAACAAGCAAAAAAAAAACAATTTTGTTTTACCCATAACTTCTCCGTTTTGAGTGAATCCAATTGCTATGGTTTCATATTGAACTTAAGTTTATGAATCTATTCATAAAAAGTAGGTGTTTTTGGTCGGTAGTATATGTATTAGATATAAAGGATGTGTAATTTTGTTTTCATGTAAATAAGTCATGAATGATTACTCATATTTTTGTAATTTTATGAGATATTTCATGCTAGTTTCCAAATGATGGTTCCCATATGTGTTAGGTGACTCACATGGGCTGATAAGAGCTGATAATTGGAGTGTATATAGCAATAGTACATAAATCTAAAAGCTGTGTATTGTACGAGTACGAATACGGGTGCATACGAGTAGAATTGTTGAAGAAAATGAACGAGGATGTAATTGTAAGCATTTTTGTTAAGTAGAAGTATTTTGATAAGTGTCTTGAAGTCTTTCAAAAGTGTATGAATACATATTAAAACACTACATGTATATACATTTTAACTGAGTCGTTAAGTCATCGTTAGTCGTTACATGTAAATGTTGATTTGAAACCTTTAAGTTAACGATCTTGTTAAATGTTGTTAACCCAATGTTTAGTATATCTAATGAGATGTTAAATTATTATATTATCATGATATTATGATATATTACTATATCTTAATATGATATATATACATTTAAATGTCGTTACAATGATAATCGTTACATTGTCTCATTTTGAAAACCTTAAGTTAGTAGTCTTGATTTTACATATGTAGTTCATTGTTAATATACATAATGACATGTTTACTTATTATTTATCATGATTAAACATAGTGTATCAATATCTTGATATGATTCATATGTATTTAGTAAGACGTTGTTATAACGATAATCGTTATATATATCGTTTCGAGTTTCTTAATTTAATAAACTCAATTTTATGTATATAACTCATTGTTAAAATACCTAATGAGATACATACTTATCATAATATCATGTTAACTGTGACAACCCGAGAATTTTCGACCAAATTTAAACTTTATTCTTATATGATTTCGACACGATAAGCAAAGTCTGTAATGTTGAGTCTCAAAAAGTTTAAACTGTTTCATATATTCAAATGACCTTGGACTGCTCCTGACGATTCACGAACAATTGTGTGTAAACAAATATGTAAATATATATATGTGTATATATATAAATATAAATATAAGTTTAAAAGTATACATTAATTCGATATGATAGAATACAATTTAATCATCTGAATGGAGAAGGTGAAATCAGATACAAAACAAGTAAGATGTCATTACAATGAATCATTAGAATTAAAGATGTAAAATAATATGCAAAATAAATTAATATTAAAATGAATAAAGGTATATATATATATATATATATATATATATATATATATATATATATATATATATATATATATATATATATATATATATATATATATATATATATATATATATATATATGAATATGATTTCTATCATCAAGGATTTGGTGTATATTGTAATATATTATATAACATATTATTTGATTATTAAATACAAGTTAAAATAGGGTTGTTGTATTAATATTCTTACCTTCATAAATATTAATATTAATATCAATATATTTTTTTTGATACATTTGATTGTTATTATTTTTATTGATAAAGTTATTGTTACCATTACTAATAACATTATTATTATAACTAGAATTAAAAATTGTAATTTTAAATATTATTGTGACCATTATTATTATTATTATTTGTAAGTGTTATTACTATTATCATTAAAAATTGTTATTGTTATTTTTATTATAGTTATCATAATTATTTTTATAAAAAAAAATACAACTTACTATTATTATCAGAAGTAATATCATGATTATCATTTTATAATTATTATTATTATTATTTATATTTATTATTACTATTAATATAATTATTATAAATAAATATAGGTAATATTATTATTATAAATGTATTAAATAATTATTAATATTAATCAAAACAGATTATAAAGATATAAATTACGCGAATAAGTGTATCAGCTATCCCTTTCCACTTTAATTTTTTTTCTTCATTCTACTGTACATCCGTGAACTGCATCAGGAACCCTACAACAACAAAATCGATCCATGTTCCCTGCTTGATCATTCGAATATCATCATTATTATTATCGTTTATACACACCTAATACCTGAAATTAATCGATAATGAAATCAAAATTAAAGAATCATGTTCGGTTTTCCTCTTCACGAACCAGTTCAGTCAACAGGTCTCTTCCAAATCAATTATCAGAATCTAAAGATGCAATTATGTTAGGAATCGTTCAATTGATCTATCTGTAAATTTCCAGCCTCTAATCCCACAAATTGATTGTAAATTTGAAGAGTCAAACTTTTGTTCTAAAAGGTCAAAACGAACCTTTCATTCAAATTGGAGTTTTATAGATTGTTTCAGGTTCTAAATTTTGGTGTCGAATATTTAAGGAGTGATTTATAACAACTCTTATGTTGGGTTTAAAGTCTAAAACGATTACAATTGAGAAATCGGTGTTTGAGCTTTCTTCGAGTTCCTGTTGCTGCTGCTTTCATGTTATATTTTTTTTATTGTGTTTGTTAATTCAATTCCCAATTTCTGGTTAAACCTAAGTCGATTAAAAAATACTTAGTTTGTTCAATCAATTGATTGTGTGATGGTTTTTCCCTCTGGTCGATTTACATTTTGGAGAAGAAGATGAAGGACAGCTAATACGGTTTATTTATTTATCTGTTTGGGTTAAATCAGAAAGAAATAGACAGATGAATTGTTTGTGTGGTTAGTTGGTTATCGAGAGGTCTCGGGTTCGAGCCCTGCTCGCGACTTTTTTTTAAAAGGAGGCTTTCTAAAGGTAGTTTTCATATCAGATTATTATTAGTATTATTACTATTATTGTTATGTTATTATTATTACTTATTAGAAATATGGTATTACTAATGATTATCATTATTATTAATAACATGATTACTAAAATTATTATCATTAATATGGTTTATGTTATTATCATTATTAATATTATTAATATTAACATTATTATTATTATTATTATTATTATTATTATTATTATTATTGTTATTATTATTATTATTGTTATCATTATTATTATTGTTATTACTATTATTATTATTATTATTATTAGGATTATTAATATTAGATTAGATAATAACATTTTAATTATCATTATAATTAAAATTATTATTGGAATTACTACTATTATCATCGTGATTATTATTAACAAGTATTATTATTATTGTCATTATAATTACTAATATAAGCATTAATATTATTATTATTGTTAATATTATTGAAATTACAAGAGTTATTAATATCATTATGACTATTAACATGTAACATTTTTATTCATTTTTAATTGTATTATCATTATTATTAGTATTATCATTTCTCAAAGTTATTATTTTTTACAAAGGTATTTTATTAAAATTATCGTTTTCATCACTATTATAAGTATTATTATCATCAAAACTATTATTATTATTATTATTATCAATATTTCTATTAATATTATTATCATTTTATAAGTGTTAAAGATATTATCATTAACATAAGTACTATTAATAAGGATTATCATTATTAGAATTATTAACATTAAAAATTATTATAATTATAATCAAATACAACTTTTATTCACTATTATTAATATTATATATTATCATGTATATAAAATATACTTAAAAGTAACATTACATATAAGTATGAATTAATGATATTAACAATCTTTATATAGATATCCATATATAACAAGTTAAGTATTTTTAACTATATAAATAATAACCATTTATATATATATATATATATATATATATATATATATATATATATATATATATATATATATATATATATATATATATAAATTAAATATCTAGTATATATAAATGTTATAATATATGAAATTGTTCGATTACGAATACATGTATTAATGAATACACAAATGATATAGGTTCGTGAATCCGAGGCTAACTCTGCATTGTTTAGTTGTTCAATATCGTCATATGTATTTTTACTACAAAATACATTATAGTGAGTTTCATTTGCTCCCTTTTTAAATGCTTTTGCAATATATATTTTTGGGACTGAGAATACATGCGCTGTTTTTATAACTGTTTTACGAAATAGACACAAGTAATTGAAACTACATTATATGGTTGAATGATCGAAATCGAATATGCCCCTTTTTAGTCTGGTAATCTAAGAATTAGGGAACAGACACCCTAATTGACGCGAACTCTAAAGATAGATCTATCGGGCCCAACAAGCCCCATCCAAAGTACCGGATGTTTTAGTACTTCGAAATTTATATCATGTCCGAAGGAGAATCCCTGAATGATGGGGATATTCTTATATGCATATTGTGAATGTCGGTTACCAGGTGTTCAATCCATATGAATGATTTTTGTCTCTATGCATGGGACGTATATTTATGAGAACTGAAAATGAAAATCTTGTGGTCTATTAAAATGATGGAAATGATTATTTATGTTTAACTAATGAACTCACCAACCTTTTGGTTGACACTTGTAAGCATGTTTATTCTCAGGTATTAAAGAAATCTTCCGTTGTGCATTTGCTCATATAGAGACATTACTTGGAGTCATTCATGACATATTTCAAAAGACGTTTCATTCGAGTCATCGAGTTCATCAATATCATTATTAAGTCAATTATAGTTGGATGTATTATGAAATGGTATGCATGTCATCAACTTTCAATGAAATGAAAGTTTGTCTTTCAAAAACGAATGCAATGTTTGTAAAATGTATCATATAGATGCCATGTACCTCGCGATGTAACCAATTATTGTGAATCGTTTATAATCGATGTGGACTTCGTCCGGATGGATTAGGACGAGTCTTTACAGTTGGTATCAGAGCGGTGGTCTTAGCGAACCAGGTCTTGCATTAGTGTGTCTAACTGATAGTCATTAGGATGCATTAGTGAGTCTGGACTTCGACCGTGTCTGCATGTCAAAAGTTTTGCTTATCATTTTTGTCGAAAATCATCTGCTTATCATCCTTAGGAAATTACCTACTCATTATTCTTAGTCTAGACATGTTTTACTGCATTGACTGCATGAATAGTGTATAGACAAAATTCATATCTTAGCGTATCTGACAATTCATATCTTAGCGTATCTGTTACTGTAGACCTTGCCTGATATCTCTCGTAAATTTCTCCTTAATTTAAGGGATCCTGGTACTATATATACCTATGCAAATTATGCAATGAGAATACCATCCAAATATCAACTGCTATCACTAAACTCTTCATACCAAAAATCTTTCCTGAGATCGCGTAAGATGGCCTCTACGAATCGATCAAGTTCCTCTGACTCCGAAGACAGCGTGACAGGAGCACACCAACCAATCAACTACCGTGATTACTGGAGAAAATGGGGGTGAGTTCGCGACATACTCACCCTATGGAAAAGAGAAGAAGGTACTCCATATCATGAATCGAATCTACCACCTAACCTTGGAGTACTAGACCCGCTCACCGGCGAACCGTTCGCAACACCGTTTATACCCTTTTTGCAAGAATTTTTCGTCTTGAGGCTACCATTAACGGAAATAGAGGATATATCCGACCTCTACCTCACACTGATAACCAACCGGTGTTAGTAGAAGAAGTTAGAGAACTCCGAGCTCGAGTATTAACTTTAGAGAGCATGGTACACAATTTGCAAGCACCAGCAGTATCACCAACACCAGTAACATCACTAGCCTCAGCACCAACGGCACCAGTACCACCAACAACCCAAGTTTCAACAATCCATGACTCAACATCTCATTCTGTACCTCGAGTATAATCATCGTTCTACGAATCATTCTACATCAATTACCTTCGTTCGACATGGCGACTATGTAATCTTTAATGTTTTAGAGATTATATATTCTTGTTCTAACGGTAAATCAAATGAGTTTAATATCATATTGACTCATTAAATCCATGATTACATCTGAAGAAAATATATATGTATATATGTTTTCATAAAGATTGTAATTAAAATTTTTATTGTTCAAACTGTTAATGATGAAAATATTTTAACGGGTAGGTAATACCCAAAGAATATTTAGATTTAGCATTAATAAGTTACACTGTACATTCTTTGAATCTGATTCAACGATCATTTAATATCCTACTTACAACCACCGATATACGTATCCGTTCACAGCAGAATAACCATTTTCATTCAATTTCATATTTGGATTTTAATCTATCAGAATCCAACAAGTGACATAATGAAGAACACATTTGACTAAATAAAAATTTGATAGAAACAAACAAATTAACTATGAGAAATTTTGTTAAGAATCCACGCTAACTATTCCTAGCTAATTGTTCCTAGCTAACTGATTACATTTAATTTATCGCAATTTACATTCTCGCAATTTTATTTATCATCATTTAATTTCTGTTATTTACTTTAAGCACTTTATTTATAGTTATTTAATTTCTGTTATTTATTTTATGCACTTTAAATATCGGGACACGTATACAAGGTTTTGACATATCATATCGACGCATTTATATATATTATTTGGAATAACCATAGACACTCTATATGCAGTAATGATCGAGTTCTCTATACAGGGTTGAGGTTGATTAATATATAATTTGAGTTGTGATCGAGTCTGAGACATGTACAGGGGTCACGATACGTATTAATTAATTCAAATATTATAAATTTAACTATATATGAATTATTGGACTGTTAACTGTGGAATATCGACTGTAGACTATCAAGATTGGACAATTAAAAATGAATTAAATTATTGATTATAACATATGAAACTAAACATCTCTTCAAGTTTGCCACTTGATTTCATCTTAAACCTCATTTGTATCTTGACGATTATAATCTGCGTTCAAACCTTTCATGATTCTTGAAAACACCTCAATCGAGAGGATGAACCAACCGCACATCATCTACGGAAGGAAAGATTGATGCATATAGTTATGCACCTGAAAATTCTCGGAACCTGAGTAAACGTTTAAAACATAGCTGTGCTAATTCCTTTGGCGTTGTTATTACTGAAAGTAACTTTACAATTCCTTTTCAAATTAGCCAATTTTGTCATAGCTCCAGCAAGTCAACTTCGACTTTTCGTTCGAAACAACCTTATTATAACCTTGATATATATGCGTGCTCTTTTATTGTTACCAAGAGAACCTTTTATATTTCACCATATTACCAGCAGATGTACCTGCAACCTTGTTGTTTCTTGGCTTAAATCTCTCTGATAAATCATTATATTTATTCATTGAAACCATATCATATACTCCTCCGCATCTTGTAACGAGAACTGCCATACCAATTATCGGGAATCAGCAATCAGTACTTTGAAAACTCACAGCATATCTACATCAACAGTTATATGTATAACATTTATCTTTGAGAATTATGATCTTTCATTCTGAAATTCTGAAAAGCACTCAGTCTACAAATTAATACTCTGAATGTTGAAAAAGCTGAATAAAGCAGCAGAAACCATAGACAACCGTAACGACCTTAATCATTCAGAAGTTTGATGATAAAGAATAGTATGTTGGAAAAGCTACAAAAAAAGTTGGAACTGGAAAACGGATTGAGCAAACTACGAAGGAGTCTCTGAACAAAACACAAGGACTAAACTTGTACATTAAGAATCCTGATGATTCTGTTTCTGATGAAATATTTAGTGAATACCTTGCTTTTGACTCCAAACTCTTGCGGACAAATTTTCTTCACCATCCTTCGATATTAGAAATTCCAAGATATCATTGTATCTTTCATTATAAATATCCTCCATATTTCTGAAGATATTTTTATAACTATTCTTATCTGAAATCATTAATCTCTTCGTGCTATCAGTGTTACATAATATAGAAACTGTTAGTTTCTATATTCTGTAAACTCTCGAGCTTAAAATATAAAGGTTATTGAAGTAATGTTGGGAACTGATGCATGAGTTAGTATAATATAATGACACTTGATCAACGTGATTATATTACAGTAAGTCATGCTGAGGTTCTAATGAAACGTGATGATGGTTCACAGTAGATTATACCATCATCATGTGTCATGTTACATAACTCTTTCATTCTACATAACCTCCGAACATATCAAGAAGAATATATTCTTGATAGTTCTATCGTCTGTATTTTTGATAAATTTGAAAATCAAATCGTGCTATCACGTTCCACCCTGCTTAGAACATTATAATCATTCGAAACTCTATATCTACAAATTCTGGACCATTATTCGCTTGACTTGGAGTCGGGAAGAGAAAACAAGAGCATGGAGTTTCGCGAAGGAAAAAAAAAGCCGATCACAAACATAGGAATTACAAACCGTGTATATCAATGTTTATCGCAACATAAAGACACGGGAGAATTAAAAATACTATAACCCCAAGGGCGAAGTAGAAGAAAACAGATTCTCCCGGTAGAAGTTAGAAAAGGAGAATGATTGTGGCGATAGTCATGATAAGGACAAGGATCAGAATTGGATTAAGCATTTTCACAATCTTTTGAATTTGGGAATTGAGAATAGGAATGGTAAAAGTAATGGAGCGGAAGAGTTTAATTTATAATGAAAATGCCATACAGAGTAATCAAGTCAGATCTCCACATTTAATTAGAGAGATCCTGATTTCCTTATTCGCCGAATAATCAGATCTTATAGATTTCCAAGGATTTTCTTTTAAATCCCTTGAATTCTGGAATTCAACCCTGACTCTGTCAAAAGTTAAGACGCACCTTATTTTCTAAATTCAACCATGACTAGTCAAAAGTTATGATAAAAACTTGCCTTTCTCATTTCACCATTTAGTGATAGCCTCATTCGTACTCTTTGAGTAATCGAATTGTCTTATACATATTACTCAATGATGATAAAACTCTATTTATCAACTCATATTCGTCATGAAAACATTCTTATTGTTAGCCATGACCACCTCACTCAAATTTCAGGACGAAATTTCTTTAACGGGTAGGTACTGTGACGACCCGGGAATTTTTGACCAAATTTAAACTTTATTCTTATATGATTTCGACACGATAAGCAAAGTCTGTAATGTTGAGTCTCAAAAAGTTTGAACTGTTTCATATATTCAAATGACCTTCGACTGCTCCTGACGATTCACGAACAATTGTGTGTAAACAAATATGTAAATATATATATATATATGTGTATATATATAAATATAAATATAAGATTAAAAGTATACATTAATTCGATATGATAGAATACAGTTTAATCATCTGAATGGAGAAGGTGAAATCAGATACAAAACAAGTAAGATGTCGTTACAATGAATCATTAGAATTAAAGATGTAAAATAATATACAAAATAAATTAATATTAAAATGAATAAAGGTATATATATATATATATATATATATATATATATATATATATATATATATATATATATATATATGAATATGATTTCTATCATCAAGGATTTGGTGTATATTGTAATATATTATATAACATATTATTTGATTATTAAATACAAGTTAAAATAGGGTTGTTGTATTAATATTCTTACCTTCATAAATATTAATATTAATATCAATATATTTTTTTTGATACATTTGATTGTTATTATTTTTATTGATAAAGTTATTGTTACCATTACTAATAACATTATTATTATAACTAGAATTAAAAATTGTAATTTTAAAAATTATTGTGACCATTATTATTATTATTATTATTTGTAAGTGTTATTACTATTATCATTAAAAATTGTTATTGTTATTTTTATTATAGTTATCATAATTATTATTATAAAAAAATAAATACAACTTACTATTATTATCAGAAGTAATATCATGATTATCATTTTATAATTATTATTATTATTATTTATATTTATTATTATTACTATTAATATAATTATTATAAATAAATATAGATAATATTATTATTATAAATGTATTAAATAATTATTAATATTAATCAAAACAGATTATAAAGATATAAATTACGCGAATAAGTGTATCAGCTATCCCTTTCCACTTTAATTTTTTTTCTTCATTCCACTGTACATCCGTGAACTGCATCAGGAACCCTACAACAACAAAATCGATCCATGTTCCCTGCTTGATCATTCGAATATCATCATTATTATTATCGTTTATACACACCTAATACCTGAAATTAATCGATAATGAAATCAAAATTAAAGAATCTTGTTCGGTTTTCCTCTTCACGAACCAGTTCAGTCAACAGGTCTCTTCCAAATTAATTATCAGAATCTAAAGATGCAATTGTGTTAGGAATCATTCAATTGATCTATCTGTAAATTTCCAGCCTCTAATCCCACAAATTGATTGTAAATTTGAAGAGTCAAACTTTTGTTCTAAAAGGTCAAAACGAACCTTTCATTCAAATTGGAGTTTTGTAGATTGTTTCAGGTTTTAAATTTGGGTGTCTAATATTTGAGGAGTGATTTATAACAACTCTTATGTTGGGTTTAAAGTCTAAAATGATTACAATTGAGAAATCAGTGTTTGAGCTTTCTTCGAGCTCCTGTTGCTGCTGCTTTCATGTTATATTTTTTTTATTGTGTTTGTTAATTCAATTCCCAATTTCTGGTTAAACCTAATTCGATTAAAAAATACTTAGTTTGTTCAATCAATTGATTGTGTGATGGTTTTTCCCTCTGGTCGATTTACGTTTTGGAGAAGAAGATGAAGGACATCTAATACGGTTTATTTATTTATTTATCTGTTTGGGTTAAATCAGAAAGAAATAGACAGGCGAATGGTTTGTGTAGTTAGTTGGTTATCGAGAGGTCTCGGGTTCGAGCCCTGCTCGCGACTTTTTTTTAAAAGGAGGCTTTCTAAAGGTAGTTTTCATATCAGATTATTATTAGTATTATTACTATTATTGTTATGTTATTATTATTACTTATTAGAAATATGGTATTACTAATGATTATCATTATTATTAATAACATGATTACTAAAATTATTATCATTAATATGGTTTATGTTATTATCATTATTAATATTATTAATATTAACATTATTATTATTAGTATTAGTATTATTATTATTATTATTATTATTATTATTATTATTATTATTATTATTATTATTATTATTATTATTATTATTATTATTATTATTATTATTATCATTATTATTATTGTTATCATTATTATTATTGTTATTACTATTATTATTATTATTAGGATTATTAATATTAGATTAGATAATAACATTTTAATTATCATTATAATTAAAATTATTATTGGAATTACTACTATTATCATCGTGATTATTATTAACAAGTATTATTATTATTATTGTCATTATAATTACTAATATAAGCATTAATATTATTATTATTGTTAATATTATTGAAATTACAAGAGTTATTAATATCATTATGACTATTAACATGTAACATTTTTATTCATTTTTAATTGTATTATCATTATTATTAGTATTATCATTTCTCAAAGTTATTATTTTTAACAAAGGTATTTTATTAAAATTATCGTTTTCATCACTATTATAAGTATTATTATCATCAAAACTATTATTATTATTATTATCAATATTTCTATTAATATTATTATCATTTTATAAGTGTTAAAGATATTATCATTAACATAAGTACTATTAATAAGGATTATCATTATTAGAATTATTAACATTAAAAATTATTATAATTATAATCAAATACAACTTTTATTCACTATTATTAATATTATATATTATCATGTATATAAAATATACTTAAAAGTAACATTACATATAAGTATGAATTAATGATATTAACAATCTTTATATAGATATCCATATATAACAAGTTAAGTATTTTTAACTATATAAATAATAACCATTTTTAAATATATATATAAATCAAATATCTAGTATATATAAATGTTATAATATATGAAATTGTTCGATTACGAATACATGTATTAATGAATACACAAATGATATAGGTTCGTGAATCCGAGGCCAACCCTGCATTGTTCAGTTGTTCAATATCGTCATATGTATTTTTACTACAAAATACATTATAGTGAGTTTCATTTGCTCCCTTTTTAAATGCTTTTGCAATATATATTTTTGGGACTGAGAATACGTGCACTGTTTTTATAACTGTTTTACGAAATAGACACAGTAATTGAAACTACATTATATGGTTGAATGATCGAAATCGAATATGCCCCTTTTTAGTCTGGTAATCTAAGAATTAGGGAACAGACACCATAATTGACGCGAACTCTAAAGATAGATCTATCAGGCCCAACAAGCCCCATCCAAAGTACCGGATGCTTTAGTACTTCGAAATTTATGTCATGTCCGAAGGAGAATCCCAGAATGATGGGGATATTCTTATATGCATATTGTGAATGTCGGTTACCAGGTGTTCAATCCATATGAATGATTTTTGTCTCTATGCATGGGACGTATATTTATGAGAACTGAAAATGAAAATCTTGTGGTCTATTAAAATGATGGAAATGATTATTTATGTTTAACTAATGAACTCACCAACCTTTTGGTTAACACTTGTAAGCAAGTTTATTCTCAGGTATTAAAGAAATCTTCCGTTGTGCATTTGCTCATATAGAGACATTACTTGGAGTCATTCATGACATATTTCAAAAGACGTTGCATTCGAGTTGTCGAGTTCATCAATATCATTATTAATTCAATTATAGTTGGATGTATTATGAAATGGTATGCATGTCATCAACTTTCAATGAAATGAAAGTTTGTCTTTCAAAAACGAATGCAATGTTTGTAAAATGTATCATATAGAGGTCAAGTACCTCGCGATGTAACCAACTATTGTGAATCGTTTATAATCGATGTGGACTTCGTCCGGATGGATTAGGACAGGTCTTTACATTAACTATATATATATATATATATATATATATATATATATATATATATATCCATATATATGTCATCATATAGTTTTTACAAGTTTTAACGTTCGTGAATCACCGGTCAACTTGGGTGGTCAATTGTCCATATAAAATCTTTTTCAATTAATCAAGTCTTAACAAGTTTGATTGCTTAACATGTTGGAAACACTTAATCATGTAAATATCAATTTCATTTAATATAAATAAACATGGAAAAGTTCGGGTCACTACATTATATTCCCGTTTTTCATACTTTTTAAAGTATATTTTTGGGATGTGATTACATGCATTTTATTTTACGTTTAGATACAAGTGGTAATTAAAGTTAAATTATTCATTATGAGTTGAACAAAAATATTCCCTAGTCTGGTAACTGTAATCACTGGTTTCTACTGGTGAACGCGAATCCTATGGATAGATCTATCGGGTTTGACAACCCCATTTCGAGCTAGTCGCGCTAGCAATTTATAATCGGAATGCGTTAGTACTTCGTATTTATTTGAAGATACACTTGTTCGGTGTATATATATTGTGTTTGACAAGGGTAAATAAAGGGTTAAGTGGTTACCAGGTGGCTCATTTGAAATGTCCCGTTCTTATTGATTAAAAACGTTCCATTTTAATTGATTTCGTTGCGAGGTTTTGACCTCTATATGAGACGTTTTTCAAAGACTGCATTCATTTTAAAACAAACCATAACCTTTATTTCATCAATAAAGGTTTAAAAAGCTTTACGTAGATTATCAAATAATGATAATCTAAAATATCCTGTTTACACACAACCATTACATAATGGTTTACAATACAAATATGTTACAACAAAATAAGTTTCTTGAATGCAGTTTTTACACAATATCATACAAGCATGGACTTCAAATCTCGTCCTTATTTAAGTATGCGACAGCGGAAGCTCTTAATAATCACCTGAGAATAAACATGCTTAAAACGTCAACAAAAATGTTGGTGAGTTATAGGTTTAACCTATATATATCAAATCATAATAATAGACCACAAGATTTCATATTTCAATACACATCCCATACATAGAGATAAAAATCATTCATATGGTGAACACCTGGTAACCGACATTAACAAGATGCATATATAAGAATATCCCCATCATTCCGGAACACCCTTCGGATATGATATAAATTTCAAAGTACTAAAGCATCCGGTACTTTGGATGAGGTTTGTTAGGCCCAATAGATCTATCTTTAGGATTCGCGTCAATTAGGGTGTCTGTTCCCTAATTCTTAGATTACCAGACTTAATAAAAAGGGGCATATTCGATTTCGATAATTCAACCATAGAATGTAGTTTCACGTACTTGTGTCTATTTTGTAAATCATTTATAAAACCTGCATGTATTCTCATCCCAAAAATATTAGATTTTAAAAGTGGGACTATAACTCACTTTCATAGATTTTTACTTCTTCGGGAAGTAAGACTTGGCCACTGGTTGATTCACGAACCTATAATAATATATACATATATATCAAAGTATGTTCAAAATATATTTACAACACTTTTAATATATTTTGATGTTTTAAGTTTATTAAGTCAGCTGTCCTTGTTAGTAACCTACAACTAGTTGTCCACAGTTAGATGTACAGAAATAAATTGATAAATATTATCATGAATCAATCCACGACCCAGTGTATACGTATCTCAGTATTGATCACAACTCAAACTATATATATTTTGGAATCAACCTCAACCCTGTATAGCTAACTCCAACATTCACATATAGAGTGTCTATGGTTGTTCCGAAATATATATAGATGTGTCGACATGATAGGTCGAAACATTGTATACGTGTCTATGGTATCTCAAGATTACATAATATACAATACAAGTTGATTAAGTTATGGTTGGAATAGATTTGTTACCAATTTTCACGTAGCTAAAATGAGAAAAATTATCCAATCTTGTTTTACCCATAACTTCTTCATTTTAAATCCGTTTTGAGTGAATCAAATTGCTATGGTTTCATATTGAACTCTATTTTATGAATCTAAACATAAAAAGTATAGGTTTATAGTCGTAAAAATAAGTTACAAGTCGTTTTTGTAAAGGTAGTCATTTCAGTCGAAAGAACGACGTCTAGATGACCATTTTAGAAAACATACTTCCACTTTGAGTTTAACCATAATTTTTGGATATAGTTTCATGTTCATAATAAAAATCATTTTCTCAGAATAACAACTTTTAAATCAAAGTTTATCATAGTTTTTAATTAACTAACCCAAAACAGCCCGCGGTGTTACTACGACGGCGTAAATCCGGTTTTACGGTGTTTTTCGTGTTTCCAGGTTCTAAATCATTAAGTTAGCATATCATATAGATATAGAACATGTGTTTAGTTGATTTTAAAAGTCAAGTTAGAAGGATTAACTTTTGTTTGCGAACAAGTTTAGAATTAACTAAACTATGTTCTAGTGATTACAAGTTTAAACCTTCGAATAAGATAGCTTTATATGTATAAATCGAATGATGTTATGAACATCATTACTACCTTAAGTTCCTTGGATAAACCTACTGGAAAAGAGAAAAATGGATCTAGCTTCAACGGATCCTTGGATGGCTCGAAGTTCTTGAAGCAGAATCATGACACGAAAACAAGTTCAAGTAAGATCATCACTTGAAATAAGATTGTTATAGTTATAGAAATTGAACCAAAGTTTGAATATGATTATTACCTTGTATTAGAATGATAACCTACTGTAAGAAACAAAGATTTCTTGAGGTTGGATGATCACCTTACAAGATTGGAAGTGAGCTAGCAAACTTGAAAGTATTCTTGATTTTATGTAACTAGAACTTGTAGAATTTATGAAGAACACTTAGAACTTGAAGATAGAACTTGAAAGAGATCAATTAGATGAAGAAAATTGAAGAATGAAAGTGTTTTTAGGTGTTTTTAGTCGTTGGTGTATGGATTAGATATAAAGGATATGTAATTTTGTTTTCATGTAAATAAGTCATTAATGATTACTCATATTTTTGTAATTTTATGAGATATTTCATGCTAGTTTCCAAATGATGGTTCCCACATGTGTTAGGTGACTCAAATGGGCTGATAAGAGCTGATAATTGGAGTGTTTATACCAATAGTACATACATCTAAAAGCTGTGTATTGTACGAGTACGAATACGGGTACATACGAGTAGAATTGTTGTTGAAACTGAACGAGGATGTAATTGTAAGCATTTTTGTTAAGTAGAAGTATTTTGATAAGTGTATTGAAGTCTTTCAAAAGTGTATAAATACATATTAAAACACTACATGTATATACATTTTAACTGAGTCGTTAAGTCATCGTTAGTCGTTACATGTAAGTGTTGTTTTGAAACCTTTAGGTTAACGATCTTGTTAAATGTTGTTAACCCAATGTTTATAATATCAAATGAGATTTTAAATTATTATATTATTATGATATTATCATGTATGAATATCTCTTAATATGATATATATACATTAAATGTCTTTACAACGATAATCGTTACATATATGTCTCGTTTAAAAATCATTAAGTTAGTAGTCTTGTTTTTACATATGTAGTTCATTGTTAATATACTTAATGATATGTTTACTTATCATAGTATCATGTTAACTATATATATATCCATATATATGTCATCATATAGTTTTTACAAGTTTTAACGTTCGTGAATCACCGGTCAACTTGGGTGGTCAATTGTCTATATGAAAGATATTTCAATTAATCAAGTCTTAACAAGTTTGATTGCTTAACATGTTGGAAATATTTAATCATGTAAATATCAATCTCAATTAATATATATAAACATGGAAAAGTTCGGGTCACTACATCATTGATAATGAAATAATGTTTTATGTTTTCTAACATTTTAAATCTTGTGGTCTAAAGTGTATACGTTTACTTAAACCTATAATTCACTCAACATTTTTGTTGACAGTTTACTCGCATGTTTTCACAGGTACTTGAGTTTGTTTGATGCTTCCGCTGTGTTAGAAGAGTCTGCATGCATTTGGGCAGATTTTGTTAAACATTTATGAAACTTTGAACTTGCATTCTATTTTTGGATAATTTAAACTTGTGGATATTGTTGAAAATGTTTTATGTCAACTTTGGTTATTAATATGTTGAGTTGTTTAAACTACATATTTTGGTATGTTTCCTTTTTGGGAAACTTTTGAAATAAAAGAATGTAATGTTATTTATTAAATTCATTTAAGTTCGATCAAGCTGTGGGAGCAAGTGACGGAGCCGTTAAGTGTATTGACGGGGCCATCACATTAGGATGCTCAAGAACATCCCAATTCAGCCTCAAAAGTCGTGATGAACAGCCATGAACTAAGCATCACTTTAATCCGTTTCAAAAACTTGTTTTAGTCATTCCGGGTGATCCGTGACTCGGATTTCGATGACCCGAACATGAAAGTTCATCCAATCATCAATCCTAACCCAATAGTACACCCCAGAATCTCAAATTATGGTCCCAGAGTCAGACCAAAACCTGGTTTCACAAGTTAATACATTTCAATTTTACAAAACCCTAAATCAAGCATAGATTTTGATCCGTTACTCGAAACGAGATGAATCCAAAGCCTAAAATTATGTACTCAATGAGAGGAACTCATTTAGACACTTTAATTAATCAAAAACATGAGTCTTATTTACTGATTTCGTCATTAAACTTGCTGTCCAAAATTTGATCAACCGAAAACATACAAATTCATACATTTCTAAGCAATTAAACATCACCACAATCATATACAAGTACTAATACATTAACATACATATATAATCAGTAAATAAAGATGAATATTGAAAAGTTAGGGTTTATGATTTTACTCAAATCAAAAATCAAGAAGAAGGATGATGTAGAACGCAAAACGGTGAATCCGATTATGTAGACGATCTTGAGAAATGATGAACAATTGATTGTGTCATATTGTTGGCCGATTTTGGTGTTGGAGAAGGGATAAGTTTCGGCCAAGAATGGGGAGAGGGAAAAGAGGGAAGTTGCTAGGTTTAGGAAAATAAAAGGTGAGGAAAATGAGATGTAAAATGGAGTGTAAAAGTTTTGAAATGAATGGGCCATGGTGAATATTTCGGCCAAAATGGCCATGGAGTGGGCCCCACTTCACACAATTTTTATTATTTTATTTTCTTGTTTGGCTCGAAAGATCATACGCAGCGCGATTCGAGAAAACACTGCTACGCGATTAAAATACGGAAAGGACACGCGCTCGCGAAAAATAAAATATAGAAATATTTTATAACTTCATATGATATAGAAATATAATAGATAAAATAATTTGGATTTGAAAATCACGAAAGTCTGATCGTTGGTTTGAAAACCGAAACGATTTACCGGATAGAAATCCAAAATACGTAGAAACGTACAAATATAAATATGAAAACCTATAGTCATATAACATATAATAAAGGAAATATTATTATTGAAATAATAATATAAGTCATAAAAATGACGTGGCAAGAATACCAATTAACGGAAGTTAAATATTAACGGAAAAGAATAACGAAAAACTAGGGTCGTGACAGAACCTTAACCGGAAAGGTATCTTAAATATCAAATCTCTTTCTTCACTTCTTGATAAACATATTCTCGGTGTTTCGCAAACCTTGAACTCGCTTGTTTGGATCCATTAGATCCCGAAAAAAATAAACATATTTGTTTGGAGGTTAGCGATGGATAAATCGACAACTAGATCTAACCTTTTGAAAGGAGGTGTGGGAATTGATTAAGTGAATTTCCCCTTTTGTGACGATAATGAAGATAGATAATGACCATCTCTTTATTTGTTGTCGTTTCATCTCTCCTCTTTAGCGGAATTTTTTAACTTGGTGGGATGCTTCAGATTCAATTCCATCGGGAGTAAACAATGCGATCAACGGGACAAATTATAAACTTGGATCCAACACTTTAAATCTTATTTGCCTGGCGTCTCGGTACGTTCACCTTTAGCTTATGTGAAAATGGCGTAATTTTGATTCCTGCTCCTCCAGGTGCTCGGCAGTCAATATTTAAGGAAGATATAATGATTAATCTTCGGGTTCTTTTCTATTTGTCTCTCATATAGGAGTAATAAGGTGGTTGGTGCTTGTGATTTGTTGAGATCAAATCCTAATTTGGCAATCACTTAGCTCTTAAGTGTTTATTTCATCTAGTATAGCTTTGTTTTGTTTTGGTGGCCTTGGTGTCGTTTATTTATTTTATTTTTTAGGCTATTTTTCGCTTTTTATTGTTTTGGGTTGTATTTCGCTTGCACATTTCTTGCGTGCCTTTGGTTTAATAATATTTTGGGATTTCAATAAAAAAGGATTTGAATATTTTAAAATGAAATAATAGACTACCGATATGAATGGAGGAGTATAACTAACTATTATAGTGTTTATTTAGATAAAATAAAAAGTAAATAATAAAGGGAAATTTGTTTGAAAATGTATCGAACTTTCACAAAGTTCCTATTATATGCATCCAATTTTCAGATATCTTATTGTATGCATTCAACAATTTAGATTGTTCTATTGTGCACATTATGTAACTTGTACATCAGGTATCCGGTTAATATGTAGAAAATGTTCGTCGTTGGTCCCTCAACTTGACGTCCCGTTAGATTAAAACAAAACCTAATTTCTTCATCTTTAGATTAACAACAAAACCTAATTTCTTCATCTTCTATATTATAACAAGATCAAAAATCTTCATCTTTCTCCATCAAACCTTATATCCTTACCAATCTTCAAGCCCAAAATAGAAAACCCATTAAACAAAATCGAAACAAAATCTACAACTAAAAATTGCAACATCATCGTCATTAGATATATACGTACAAACTAATTTATCACCATTAACAATTTAAGTAAGTCTCATATACAAACTAATGTTAGCCCTTAGGGCTATCTTAAGGGAATTTCAACTAAATATTGTAACTTGCAACAACATTCAAAAGATAAATGGTTTCTTTAGCTAATCAAATTTTTTTTTTTTTT
Organism: Rutidosis leptorrhynchoides; assembly: GCF_046630445.1. Lineage (NCBI taxonomy): Eukaryota > Viridiplantae > Streptophyta > Magnoliopsida > Asterales > Asteraceae > Rutidosis > Rutidosis leptorrhynchoides. The sequence goes on along the minus strand of NC_092333.1, from coordinate 619,231,803 downwards.
TAACCGTCAATATTTTGAATACTTTTACAAAACGAATTTGTTTTAAGGTAACCGTCGATATGTCCAATACACGATGAATTAGTATTAATAAAATATTGACAATTGTTCACTATACAAGCACACCACGGTGAAATTCAGTAGAATTTATATTTATTATTGTTTTCCATCCTTGATTTTGAGATTTCTTACTTTTAATATTGTGCAGTAAAATAGATTTTTCTGAAGGTGAGGAAATGTTTTCAAACCTCCTTTTGCTTTCATGGAAGGAAAAAATTTGTGATTTAAAAATAGGAAACCGAATTATATTAACTAGCAAGAACGTGTGTGATTTAAAATTATATTTTTTAAAATTTTTATTTAATTCAAATGATGTTAGTTGGAACGTGTAGTATTTACGGAGTATAATTTATTTATAATTTATTTTCTAATTTTATTTAAGTGATGTTAATTGGAAGTTAGTCCCTTAAGGATAGCCCTAAGGGCTAATATTAGAAAAACTTTAGTATATTGAGTAAGAGTTGTAGGTGGGTTTGATGGGTTTCGTATCAAATCGCACTGCCTAAGGGTTTCGAATCAAATCGGGTTTTGTAGGTGGCTTTTCTCGGATCTATTCAAACCGGTACGATTTCAAAATTTGATTATTTGGGTTTCGAAATGCAATTATTGATTTCGGCTACTCAGTTAGTTCTAATATTTTTGGTTCGAATCACCAGCAACCCCGCCTCCATTGTTATATATTCGTTGGATTTTAGTTTGTAGTTTCTATGAAGAACAAAGAATCACAATGATTTTCAAAAGATAAATCAATCGATTTGTATTCTACCAATTATTATGCAATCAGTGCCTCTTGATTTTGCATATTATTGAAATCCATTCGCAATGTATTTTTAATTTGATTTTGTAATCCACTTGTAATTGGTCAATTTAGGGATTTTATGGGTTTGAATATTGGTACTGGTATGAATTTAACGATTTCTAGTTTTTTTTGTTAGGGACGAATGATATTATTTTATCTAGGAAAAACAAATGATGTAATATCTTACCAATATGAAGGACTATTGATGTAATTTTAAAATTGAGGTGACCTAGAAATTACTTGTTATAACAGGTTAAATACATACAATAAAACAATTTACATAGTTAAATGCATACAATAAGAGTTTTGAAAGTTGAATTGCATATAATATAGAGATTTAGTAAAAATTCAGTGTATTTTAAAACAATTTTCTCAATAATAAATGGAGGAAATCATATACCCGTGTACATCCTAAGTTATACTCAAAGCATCAGTGTTTAGCTGTAGCAGCACACCACCAATTTTGAGACTTTCATTACTTTCTAATCAAACATTCTTGATTTAATTTAATTAAAAACCTTAAAACCCAACACCAAAATAAAATCCCTTTTCCCACTGTCCCTGTTCTTTGTGAGTTTTATCTTTAAAGTCCAATCATACTTTACCCCCCAAAAATTACTTTTTTTTCCTTAATTGAAAGCTAAAAGATAATGCCGATCCAACAGCACCATCCAAAACCTCCGCCACCGGTGATCGGAAAGATCGGTTATTACACCGTCTTCGTTACTCCTACTCCTAAATCCCAACCAGAACCACCTCCGGTTCAGCCGCCGCCGGTTCACTACGACAAAACCTCCCCCTCAAAGTTCAGTTTCTTTTGGGACGCCATTTCCACACTTCAAAACGGTATCGTTTTCATATCTTAGATTTACAATATCAGATTTGTTAGTTAGCTGATTTACTGTAATAATTATTGATTTAATTACGAGTATTATAGTTGCTGCATAATTTTGTCGTTTTGTTAGAAATGTAAAATTCCAATAACTTTATCTTTATTGAAATAAAACATAAAGTATTTGGGGGGGTTTCTTTATGTAATTGTAGCGATATACTGTAAATGATTGGCTGTTTATGTGAAACCTGCTTTATTGTTGCAGCGCATTCAAGTTTGGATGATTATTTGGCACATTTGTTTGGGCTAAATCAATCAAAGTATCAATGGGCTTTGGATGATTATTATGAAAATGAGCGCTTGGTAAGTTTTGTATTCTGGTTAATTTTGCATATTTCTGTTACAAAGTTTGTTGATAGAATTTGTGTGTTTTGGGGTCATGTTATGATTTGTTGTTAGTTTGGCTTTCTTTTTTCGTGTTGTTGCTGGTTGGGTGGGTCCGGCATTGCACGCAAATGTCCTTTTGTAACTTACTAAGTAATGTAGTAATTCATATGAAACATATGAATGTGTAACACAAACAATTATAGTTTGTAAAAGTATATATTTCCTATACTTGTATGTTCATGATAATGTGCTTTTTCTTCTGTTACCTGTTCTTTACAACTTCGACAAGAAATAATACTACAAGTTTTCTAATTCTGGCAATGAGTAAGAATTTGAATCATAATCTTGACTCACAAATTGACCAAAACTTCACAATTGAGCAAGATATTATATTAAGTGTAAATGTAAATATTGGAAAACCTTATATGTTTACCCGTTCACGTGAGGTGATTTAGTGAATTATAGAGTTTTGCCCCTAAAATCTCTACTGTGTTACAATATACACTATACAGTTATGGAGTGGCATTGTACATGGTATTTTACTATTTTTTTATATAATTATTTATTATTAATCGTTTGAATGTAACAATTTGAACTTCAGGAGAAGGCTGACACAAGAGCAAAAGATATAACAACCAACGCGCGTAGTGTATAACTTGTTTGCTGTGTAGGTAAGTTGTTTCACATTATCAAGAAAACGAAAACATCTTTCATTTCAATAATAATTAAAAAAATTTAATTTTAAGTATTTAATAGAAAGCAGTCAGGTGATCAAATTTTCTCTTCTAAAATGAACGAAATTTGATATATCTATGAGATTTAATAGAGTAAGGGATCCTTTAATTTTACTTTTTATGTAACTTTTTTTAATTCTTTTTACCTTCAGGGACATTTTATACTACCTGTATGTGGCCAAAACATGACATAGTGGGAATTTTCATTTGTAGTAGCAAGTTGGATCTCCAAAAATAGGCTGATCTGATCATGATTCTTTTGGTATAGCAAGTATGGGGCGATTTAACATCTCCAAAACTAGCATGAAACTCTAGCTGTTTATTTACTTATTCCATTTGTAATTCAAGTTACACTTATTAGATCTACATTACTAATGGAAGTTATTTATTTTTCCGTTGAGAACTTGTGACGACGTACCACCTAGAGTCAAAATTTTCTTTATTTGGCTTGCTGCTTAAATGCTTCCATGCGTTTCTTGATTTTAACAAAACGGCAACTCTGTAGCATGAAGAGACTCATTGGTCGAAATAAGCATTAAACATGTATTTTCCCTTTATGATACATTTGCAGCAAAGAATTAATAACAAATGGTTAATAGGACTTGTTATGGCTGTTTTTGCTACTGCTTTGGTCTCCTGTTTTGGGTCCACATCTTGGGTTATATGCTCTGTTTTGTTAGTGTATTGTATCCTTTCTGGCGCTCATGTATGTATGATGGATGTTAAGCATTTATGCTATCGAGTCAATCTCCAAATGATCAAGAATCAATGTATAAATACGAATAATCGATTTAACTGTTTAGAGATTCACATTGAACCCATGCACACATATACACGTAGGTCTAGTGAGTACATTTCTTTTTAAGAACATATAAATCTAACAAGGCGTGTAAAAGTTTGTTATGAACCGCATAATAAGGATCCAATCCATCAATCCATACGAGCATGTGGATCGAGCCGAATTCCTGCGTACGGGCCAGCAAAACCTCCCTCAAGGTATTGCGGTTGAACCATTGGACCACGAAGACGGTTCATGTATCATTGCTCTTTATTCCTAATCATTATAATACTTTTCAACAATACTTTGAACTAGACATCGGAGCCCTAACAAACATCCTAACTTCATGGAAACCAAACCAACAAACAAAACAAGTATTTACATGCAAAACCAATAGGATATGCGCTTAGTGGATCATGTTTGTTCTGAATGAACCTTTAATTACAGTGCAACTTAATGGGCTTATATAACCAATGAATTCCAGATCCAACTAAAATTACTTTAAAGGGTTATCTTCTCTGAGTTTTCTAAAGTAAACAAGCCTCATTACTTCTTGATTACTTACTGATATATAGATTTGAGTCTGAGGGACGAATATCAAACCCTCCTTTTCCGTGGGATAATACATGTCAATTTTTTAATGGAATCTTTCAAAAATTAAAAATCCTCCATGAGATTGGTTCTTGTGTGGCCTAATATACACTTTTATCGACCTCATGTGTAGCAAGTTAAGCAAGACACATATCAAAGCTTCGTATAATTAGTTCGAAATTAATCTCTTGTGTCAATGCTCATGTCGTTTTCTGAATGATTCATTCACAGTATTTACCTTTTGTTTTAATATTTTCAATAGCTAGCTATTATCATGCCAATTATGAAGTCAAATATAAGACATTTGACTTTTTAAAGTCAAAACTATAAAGTGGTGTGGCATGATATTTAAATTATGATCTCATCAAACATGACTTTAAAAAAGTCAAATTTTTTTGTTTATTTTTGTACTGAGAAGCAGCATATTGTTTGTGCAACCAAAACCGCAAAGTCCTGAAAAGGTTAACCAGATTTTCTACCCACACTCACCTGCTAAACTACATTATCATTCATCAAATGATGAACCAACAACCATGTGGTTGTTTAATTAATTGATTACTTATAATGCTCTTATTATATAATTATAATTTATAATCAGGAATCAAAAGGCGGTCATTAGTTCATTTTATAAAAGAAGTTGGTCCAACTGTTTCTCAACTGCCACTCCCTCATGCTGTAAGTGATTAGCCTTTGAAGAATTTTAGAATATATCGATGATTTTTATATCATACACTGAATGTTGTGGAATTGGGAATGTATTTAGTTGAACCAACTATTTGGTAACTTATTATTTATTTACATAAACAAAACCACCCCCTCATTCCTTGTGTTGGTTGAAACATCATATATCTTGTTCAACTTCCTCAATTCCTTTTAAAAATGCTAGCCTGCACTTTTTTATAATGATCGCATACGCTTTCACTCTAAACCATGAATGAACTTACATGATTCATAGTGTTTGCATTGTGCACATATCTTGACCAAGAGTTGTACAAATTGTAATGTTACAAAATAAAATCGGCAAGTTTTTTTGTTATATAAGCACATACACCTTAATTAGTCTGTATGTAGATTTATGAGGATGGTCAATAGTTTATGAATGTGGATTCCTTCTATTTGTTTATACATTTGGTAGAAAAGATATAATCATGTTTTATAGTTGATATTTAATTAGTATAACTTGAAATGCAGAGTAATTTGGCTTTATGTGTAACTCAAAGTATCCTATTCACAAATGTTGATGGAAACATGTTTTGAATCATCATATATCCTACTTCTATTTCGACTCTCCAACTTTACCATCTTATGTAAACAGATCAGGTTTTCCTCTCTTCAGGCTATCTAGGGAAGAGCGTGCAATAATTTTTACTCAAATGTATGTGATGTAATGGGATTATCCGGTGAATTTTTTTGCACAACAAGATATATGCTGCTAGTGAGATATAAACCTTGGAATTTTTATAAGGATATCAGGGGCCCCAACCATTACCTTATTTTGGGATGGTTATATGCCAAATTTTAACAAAACCATAAGGAGAAAATGTAATTAGGATAAAGTATTAACATAACACACTTGCATAAAATCCAATGTTAGCTGACTCTCCATTTCTATCTACTATATAAGATGGAATATGTTTCTGTGTGTCTGGTGATGTCCTACAGAAGTGGAATTATTACTATGAGCTGGACATGAAAAGCTTAGTTGGTTACTAGCCACCATGATTGTGCACTCTATGAGCATACTCTCCATGTGCATGTAAATGAAATGGGCCATAACTTTCTTATAGCTAAGGTACAACTTAGTACAATTTCATGCACAAATCATCATTGCATAAATCATTATGTTTTCACCTAAGGGTATCATTTGGCCCACTGGTACGTACATGTATCAATTAGACAATCAACTATCAGGTTATGATTCAAGAATCAACTTAAGACCGAAAAGGTTGTGTACGAGATATTAGGATGATTGTTTACTCCATAAAACCAATCATTTTAAAAAGTATATGAGTTCATACCTCTAAATTTAGTGGCGTATGTATTATTTGAGTAGTAGTTTGTAAAAAGAAAAAATACATTAGTGGGTCGTCTAAGGACCCCACTCCTTATACATTACATTCGTCCCTAGATGTAAGTTTATATTTGACAAAAACTCGTTGTGTATATAGAAAAGTTTGTTGTGGTTCTAAAATGTGTATATACCCTGCTCACAAAATAACATATATTTAGGATCATTGAATAATGATTTGCAAATTGTATTATTAGTGTAAGATAGAGAGTATATACACGTGAACCATCTAGTTTTTTGTTTTCCCTCATACACATTAATTTCCTACCTAATTGCTTTTGCTCGAGATCGAATCTTGAAGAGAAGGTGAAGATGTACTACTATCACAATAACCGAACTCTAAATCTTCATCACGAAATTCAAACTCCAAATCCTCAAAACCCCAAAACTCGTCGTGTTGCTCGGTTTCTTCATCGGGCATCTTCCATCTATTTTTATCAAGTTCTTCTTCAAACATTACCTCTAGTACCTATAAAACAAAAATTAACAAAGTGATAATCCCTCATTCAATAATCAAAGAATATTTTAAAGGACAAATGGCCCGAAAAGGTAACCTTAGTTACTCAATTTAACAATCAAGATAACCCCGAATTTGCCTAAGCCTAAAAAGGATTACGACTTTTAATTTATGTCCGAAAAGGTATCATCGTCAAATTCATTAACGATCATTAGTCAAAAATACACGGTTGGTCCCTAAGATTTCATAAAAGATTGTACCACTAGTCCTTTTCATCATCTTCATTAACAAACAAGTATTTGTTTACAAATCTGGAAAATCTAAGCATGTGAAAATGTTGGAAATCACCTAGTGATTATATCCTCAAAATCTCAAATTTTAATTCCAAGTGTTGATCAAAATCCAGACATTTTTAGTTTCGAAAAGTTTGATTATGAAATCGCGTGTTGGGCAAATTTGGCTATGTTCTAATTTTTCGATGATGAAGAGGATTATGGGTGAAATTTTTAAGAAGCTTCAGGGACCTGACGTGTATTTTTGACTAACGATCGTTAATGAATTTTGACGAAGATTACCCCATTTTAAAATTTTTGAACACGTAATCCTTTTCTTGAACAAAAATAAAATTGTAATCCTTTTCTTGAGCAAAAATAAAATTGAAATCCTTTTTGGGTTAAGAAAATTGAGGGTTACCTTGCTTGTCAAATTGAATAACTTAGATTATTTTTTCGGATCATTTGCTCTATTTTAAAGAGTATGTCATGAGTAGTTATTACAAAACATAGTTATAAACAAAGTGACATTCATATGCATATTATAAATTATCAAATAAAGTATAAAGTAATAATAATTGATAATGCAATATAGTAAAAGTAAGGGTACAATTCCCATATAAAGAGTTTTGAACTATAGTTCTAAAAATAGGTAATTTAATCTGATGAGAAAAAAACAAAAATCCCAATTTGACTATGTCGCCACATTAAGGTGATTAGGTGAACTTTCAATATCAATAATTATTAATTTATTAATTAAGGGGATGAAACAAAGTTTTGTCATTAACTTTAGATAATGTAGTTTATGACTACATACAAAAATACAGCCCATATTTCATGATATGAAATAATGTTCATTGTCCCACATTAATATAAATATTACTGTTGGTGATGAGTTGAAGATGTAAATTAAATACGGAGTAAATGGTGAGGGTTAGAATCATGAGAAAAATAAGAATAAGAAATATAGATAACGTCATAAAGCTGTCCGTTTTGATTGTAATTCATCTGATCATCAAATCTTTTTATATATTTCAACAAAACAATAAATTAAAATATAAAACTTGTCCATTTTGATAAAATTAATGATCACCCTATTTTTGTGGTTATAAGTTGGTATAGCCATATAGGTCACATGCATGCCCACTGTTTTATGATGTGGAATATACAAGTGACTATATACAGGCAAGTAAAGAATGGGCCAATAGTCTAGTGGTGAATGACTCACTCTCCATTAGGGGAGGTGAGGGTTCGATTCCTACTAGGTGAGAATTTTCCAAATAATTGGATCAAAAACTATTTTTACCGGGCCCAAATGATCCCTTGGTCTCACGCATGTAAAGATTGAAACAATGACAATGCAGGTTCATTTATCGGGCCTGGCATGCTGTGGGGAAATGGGTGATGGTGTTTCGCCAGGCTCCAGTGAGCTACCGGGGACCGCTGGATGGGTTGACAAAATCAACACAGGGCTAACATGTCCCTGCCGATACACATGTTTAGAAACAATATATAGGCAAGTAGGTGTAATTGTGTAAATGAAGATCGCGAATAATCACGAATAATATATAATATTATATATATAATATATTTAAATTAAAATAAGTGAACAACATAAGAAAGTAAACATATTTGTCTTTATTTAAACTCTTAACCCTAAACTCTAAACTATAGACTTGTTGAAAACAGATTGTCACGTACATTGGCGTAAAAAATTAAAGAAACCCTATTTAAAGCTAAAGAAGGAACGAATAAATCATCCCTTGAAGAAGAGGGACAATCATCCCTTGAAGGAGAAACAAAATTGCCGGTCAGAAGCATGTGGAATTAGGTATCGAGATGAATGGGGAAGAAATTATGTAAATGGGAGAGTTAGGTAATAAATATTTAATTAGTAAAAAAATGAAAATACTTTTTAATAATAAAATAATGACGTGAACAATAATTTTAAGGTTCAAATTTATAATAAGTATTTTATTTATCAATTTTGTTGATCATCAAAAGAAGAAAAATAAAGTCATGATAATGAGATTATATACGTGTTTACACAAATGCATGACTGGTGGATTGGAAAATGACAATGTCACAATGATGTAAAATTTTACTAAATTATAATAAATATATTATTATATAATATCCACAGGTATTGAAATCTTTATTTGGACAAAATTGGACACGAGACAACAAATAGTTTTAACCATTCGTTAGTATATGTAGGGTCTAATCGGTCACATGGACATGGTTTCACAATTAATTTTCATTATTAAACTATATGATAAAGAATTTTGTTAACAACAATACTTAAAATTCGATCAAGCATAAATTAGGTTAATCCACTTATTATGAGAACATACCATTTTATTTGTTATGATGATCTCCTTACAAGTATTATGTAACCCTTAAGAAGTTAATTAGGATTATATATATATAGTTATCATTTTTTAAAAGTGTTGGTATATTGTATGTATATTATGGAGTACTGCACAGAACACTTGGTGTTGGTTTATATATATGCTAATTTTTTTGGCCCGCGCTTTTGCTGCGGGTTGGTTTCGAAGAAAAAAAAAAAGTACTGTAGCTACAGTAGCGGGTATTCGGGTCGAGTTGGTGGAGCGGGTCAGGGAATCCGGATGGTATTGGGTTAATGGTTTGGGGGGTGTTGGACAAATCATGTTTTGAAAAAAAAAGAAGTTAATATTCACGAATGGTGTCAACCAATCAAAGGTTGACACCATTTACCACAATTTATATATATATAAATAATATAAAACACCTTAACAACAGTCTAATATTGTCGTTAGCAAAATTTTTACAAATATAGAAAGTATATTTATAAGAAGGTGTAGTAAAATAGGAGTATTAGGCTGGTAACCCAACATGAAAAAGTGGCGTCAGATGAAGTGGAATTCGATGTGGCACTTTTTTGACGCCCTTGACGCCCCTAACGCGGCGTCAAAATTTGACGCCCCGGGCGTCAGTCGAGAATTTGACGGGTGTGTCAAATGTGTTTCGGCCAATCAGATTTTTTTCGAATATTTTTATATATTATTAATTAATATATTTTATACCCAACTACCAATAATATTTTACCACATCACTCATTCACAAATTTAACCATCAAATTTGACACTCCCCTTTATTTAACTTCATTTTTTGACCTTGCTACATCACCAAAAAGTAAATCACTTGACTTTAATGTTAACGCCACGGTTAGCAACAGTCTTATATGCTAAGTCGTTGATTGAAATTATTTAGGGACAAGGATATATTTTAGGGCCATGGTCGACTTTAGGTTAATTACATTTAATTCATCTTCAGTCAACAAGGCAAATTGCCAAATTCGCCTTATAAATTTCCCAAAACTCCACAAGCATATACTTCACACTTCACAATAAAAAATTACTTATATATAAAGAACATATATAATTTTTATGAGTTCCAATCCGACATGGTCCCATACGCATGGTTTAAACGTCCAAGAATGAACCATATCGAAAATGACAACTAGTTTAATTAAGTACTAATGACAACTTGATATTTACTACAGTATTTTATATTTGTTTGGTTACTTTTTTATATGTAACACATTATTTAAAATGCAATGTGCTATGTTATTTTATTTATGTAATATATTTTGTGCACACATGATTTTAAAAAGATACAAAATAACATAATAATAAATAAATAAATAAATAAAAATACCTCACTCATCGTAGGACGCCAAGTGGAGGATGCTCGAATACAAAGAGATGCAACGAAAGCAAGTCTACTAAGTTGTGATAAATCGTATTTCCCTTCGAGTCTTGTATCCACAACTTTTTCTACCTCTCCTAAATTCAGTATTGGTTTTGCCTAATTTGATATAAAAAAAAATAGGTTACATAAAAATATCGTGTACGCACAATTTATTTACTTTTTTTAAATCAAAATTTACTAAAAAAAATAGAGTAATTGTTTGCATTACCCAACCATGCAAGCTTTGATGGGACCCATCCACGGATTTCTTGCCTGATATAATTTCAAGTAAGAAAACACCAAAAGCAAAAACGTCGGTTTTTTCATCGACCAAACCATGCATAAAATACTCTGGAGCCAAATGCCTGTAAACATATGTCGACAAATATTATATTTACAAAGGGCATTTTTCTAATTATAAAAATAATAATAGTAGTAAATATCAAATAAACTTATTAAGTATTAAATTAAATAGATATAATTGAAACAAGAAAATTACCCAAATGTCCCTTCAATTGGAGCTATTGAATGATGTGTCCATTGTGAAGGAAGCCATTTTGCAAGTCCAAAATCTGATATCTATCAATGATTCAAACTAATTAGTACATAATTCAATTTTTTTGGTTTATATTATATAAATATTATTAGAGCATATATAAACAGAGTGATTTCGCGCATACTTGTGGTTCGAAATCTTTGGTAACTAAAATGTTGGAAGCCTTGATGTCTCGATGTATTATTCTCCTAGGACATACTTTGTGCAAGTAATGAAGCCCTCGAGCGGTCCCAACTGCTATCTTGTACCTCGTGTTCCACTCTATTACCGGCAAATTCTCATCTACCAAACAAACAAATAAGACAAGAGGAATATATTTTAGTACTACTGTTTACTGTTTATTTAACAGAGGTGATCTAATATTTACATTTTTTAGCTAACTGACACCATATATAGAAATATATACGGAGTAGTAATAATTTGCAACATGATAGCTTTGGGCTTAAAGGAAACTAACATATTTTTCAAGTACATAGAGTAGTTATTAATTAGTCACTTTTCAAAAGTAAGTATGTCACCCGATCATTATATTTCACTGCATATATGCTTAGTGATATTAATTAAATCTTAATTCAAGTGTACCTCTGTACTGTTTTTTTAGAACAACTATACTGTCAAATATCTATAGAATAACAATAGCGGTGTAGTTTTTGTCCGCTATGAGTGAGTCTGTTTTCTTAACTACCAATAATTGTCCTATGTTGAAATGATTCAATGAACAATCATGAATCAATGTACTCGCATTATATTCTGCCAAATAACCATTAGACAATGCCTAATACTTTATTTTTTTTATTCTTCATTATTATTATATTTTTTTGAAATACTAATGTAATGATTTATGTGCTACAAAACTGCAGTTATTTTTAAGGGAGGAGACGGAATTTAAAAATAACGGTGACATGTTACAACAATAGTTAAATACCAATAATAATCAATACGTAGTAATATATACTCCCTGATATAGTCAAAAAATAAGAGCTATACTTATACTTTAACTTAATAGAAAATTAAATAGCCGAACAAAAAGTTTCGATACTATATTTTGATCACTTACAAGACTTTTAATGTTGATTTTAAAAATGTAAATAAGAGAAAGTGTTGGGGAGTAGTACCATGAAGAAGAGAAGCCACAGAACCTTTGGAAGAAAACTGGAAAATGAGATAAAGACCATTGTCTATACAACAACCTAAGAGTGATGAAACATTTGGATGATTTACATGACCAAGTGTTCCTATTTCTGTCAGAAACTCTCTCTCTTTCCTTTCATCACAAGATACTTGTGTTAATCTTTTCACCGCAATTGCTTGTCCATCTTCTAACACACCTTTGTAAACCTCCGCATACCCTCCTTTACCAACCATGTTCTCTGTAAAATTAACCCATGTACCAAAAAGTTAAAAACACTAAAAAAACATTAAAACACACAAATATTAAGTTTTTATAGGTACTCATCAAATGAATTAGCCATTTAACAACATTAACCCCTGTAAAGATTCAAACTTTAGAACTTATATTTACTACCCAATTGTTTTTTAAGCTTTTGGACAATGAGAAGTTATAAAAGATTAAATCCCACTAAAAATATTTATATTTTTTATAGGTACCCATGAAAAATTTTAGTCATTTAACAACATTTATCCATATAAAGATTCAAACTTTGCAGCTTTAACTCATTACCCACTTGATTATCAGCTATAAAAACTATAAAAAAAAAAGAGGATAAAATATTTTTAATTATGAGATTACCTGAGCAAAACCCATTGGTGGCAACATAAATCTCTTCAAAAGAAAAGCATTTCCAAGTGGGTTTCTTAATAAAGGACTCAGTTTCACCATTGTTGAATGAATCTTGCTTCATAAAAACACATTCTTTTGGCAAGTCTTCGAAACTATGTCTCTTCATAGAGAAAAGCCTTTTGAAACTGCCTGTTCTTATATACCTCATTTTCTTCTAAGAATTTTCAGTCTCTCTCTCTCTGGGGTATAAGTATATATTATGGGGACATTTTGCAGAGAGCTGAGAATGTTTATGAGAGAATAAAAAGTTGATTTAGTTTATAGAAGAAGGTAGGATGGATGAGGGTTTTAAATGCTTGTAGAATTGAGGGTGGGGTAGTAGTAGTAGTATATTACTGTAGTAAAGTAGTAGTAATGCTAGTGGTACTAGTAAAGTAGTTGTGTACGGTTAATATAAATCTACTCATATATTGGGTCAATGGGTCAAATAATTGGACCCATGAGGATTGAATTCACAAGTGTTCTGCACTAGGGCTGTTAACGAACCGAGCAGTTCACGAGCTACTCGAATTCGAGCTCGGATTTCTTGAATTCGAACACTATGATATTCAAACTCGAGTCGATCTCGAACATGAATTATTGTTCGATTAGTTTCACGGGCCGAGCTTAAAAGCATTAGTATTTGGCTCGACTCGATTGAAAGCTCGTTTATTTTTTACAAACGAACGAGTTAGTCTAGTCGAACGAGCTAATCGAGCATAGCTTTTATCTTTAAGTACGAAATTCTATAAGTACGAAATTCAACCATACACTTAAGTACGTTGTGTCTAAAATTTGATACTCATTTAGTACAAAACTTTCAAGTTAACAAAAGTTGAAATGGGTTCAAATTTGAGTTTTTGCACGTACTAGAACAATAATATATGATCTAAAAAACGAGCATATCGAGCTCGAGCTTCTAAACGAGCATTTTAAGTGTAATAAGTTTAAAACCTAGTTTCGAACTAAAGTCTTTCAAACTTAAACGAGCTTCGAACTCGAACTCGAACTCGAACAATAGTTACATTTTCGAGTTCAAACTCGAGCACGTTTTTAATAGTTTAATCGAACTCGAGTCGAACTCAAGCCGAATAATTAGTAAACGAACGAGCTATAATTTCATGATATTCGATTCGACTCGGTTCGATAACAACCCTATTCTGCACTTGGCAAATCCAAATCATTTGTTGAGACGGGTCATGGACCCATCAATTATTTGCATGTTATTCCTAATTTGATTAATGTAAGGTTTAGTTAGTTTGTAGTAAGTGGAATGCAGCAAGTACAAATGATATATGTCAGAAACAGATATGTTATGATCATATAAAAAACTTGCACATTCAATTTAAGTACAATGTTTTTGTTTTTCTTAATCAACCTACTTCGTATTTATTGATCTTTAGATTAAAGGTTATAAAGTTAAAGATAAATGTTTATAACTAGAAGATTAATTTAAATTTTGTTCTAAATTTGGTGAACATGTCCACAGATTAATTGATCGATCAGGGAAAAAATAATAAAAAGTCATATTATAATTCTGAAGTTTAATTATATATATTTATATTTATTAGCTATAGTTGTTTTTTTTTTTTTAAATAAAAGTTACTTTAACACTTACATAAATACTCTTTAACAATGATATATCCACCAACCAAATTACTTCTTCCACCAAACATATTCATTAACCACGCAGACTTGTCTGAGTGGTCATCGAGTTGTCCAATGAAGTACACCACCCGGGTTCAATTTCTGACTATGTCAAATTGTTCAAAAAGGGAGTGTGACTAGAGGGTTCGCATAATGCGCAATTCACCAGGTACCAGGTCTCGCGCTCGGGGGGCTTGATTACCCGATGTTTTACCTTCTATAGAGGAGCCAATATGCTCGTTCATAGGAGGGTTTCCTCGCTTACAAAAAAAAAAAACATATGCATTATTTAGTTGTAAGGTACAATCTATTAATGCATAATATATGGTGGAAGAATTAATTTGGATGGTTGAGGTTGATATATGAACTTCCGGATAAAAATGATCGATAAAGTCTTAAGGGAAAAAAGTATTTTAAATATAAGTGTTGAGCTAGAAAGACAAAAAAAAATTTATAAAGGCAATGCCCAAAGTGATGTTGGTGGGGATTGACCGGAGTCCCATTTGAAGATTCTCAAACACTCAACCACTCAACCACTCTTTGGGGTTAGAGCTAAAATGACAATTTGATGAACCATCACAGTAGTTCTTGTTTTATTACTTCACACACAATGTACGTAGCTGCTTCTTCTTTTTTTTTTTTTTTTTTTTTGAAAGACAGAGGAAATTTTATTAAGGAAAAAAAGAGTACATCAAGCTAGCTATATACCAGCATAGAGAAGATATGCTTAGCAGCAAGACTGGAAATGGCCTAAAACAAGCAGGCCATGTACTGGACAACTAGGAAACTGGCTATAATTCATCCCTCTACAATACAAAAACTACATTAATTGGATGTTTGAGGATATTCGTTAGCCATGATCATCATAAACACTAGGATTATCTAACCACTTATTCCAATCCAATGATATCTTCTTTGAGCGACTTGTTATCTATTGGAAGCTTTTGATTTGGATTTCATTGAGCGCCATCGAAATGCTCCCACTACTCTTACTTAAAACCTTTGAGTTTCGAATTTTTCATAAAGTGTATCCACTAACTCATTCTACCGCTTACCATAGTTTGCAAGTTGAGGTTGGGTTTGCGAGTCTCCTTTTTCCTAAAAACATTCCATCCAACCCGGAGTATGATTAATTGCCAATTATCCACCATCGGAATATTCGATCCCATAGTTTTTCACAAACATGCATGATAGAATTGCGTGTTCCACTGTTTCTTTGTCATTGTTGCACAACGAACATAATATCGAGTCTATATCAACGCCTCTTTTATCTAATTCCTTCCGGACCGGTATTGTGACGCCCCGTACAAAACCATCGTGTACGGATCACCAACAACAGGATCATTACAAGGTCAAACACTATATGCTATTTGAAAATCAATTTGCATTCATAGAAGATAACGTTTTACAAAAGATAAATAGGAAACATTAACATGAGTACATGATACTAAGGTCATTACAAAGCTATCGTTTTGAAAATAACATAAGTTGCGAATGCAAAGTAAAGTTCCATGCTTGAGACATCTCTAAGTAATGCAGCAGAAGTCTAACACAGCAGGTCTGTAACAGCAAGTCTAACACCAAGACTAGAACAGCAAGTTTAACAGCAAGACTAGAACAACAAGTTTAACAGCGGAAGCAACATCGTCTAAGCACCTGAGAAATACATGCTTAAAAAGTCAACACGAATGTTGGTGAGCTATAGTTTGTTTGTATCAGTAATGTAACGTAGGCCACGAGATTTCAGTGCTGCAAACCGCGTATCAAAACAGTATGTTCAAATCAGTATGAATAAGTATATGTATAACCGTGGGCACCCGGTAACTAGACTTAACGTTTATAACCCCCTGAAAGTGCACTTTGTGATGACCCGGAAATTTCCGATCAAATTTAAACTTTAATCTTTATATATATCCGACACGATAAGCAAAATCTGTAATGTTGAATCTCGAAAGTTTTGAAACTATATTTCTGTAATCAAATATCCTTTGACCATGCCAAACGATTCACGAACAATTATGTGTAAATAAATATATATATATACATATACATATGTCTGATTTTAAATTGAGTTATATTAATGAAACATTGAACGGATTAGTTATTATGAATATAAGATATGAGATCTATTTTATGAATTTGGAATGCTATCAAGGTATTGAATGAATAATACTTTACATGAACGTATTTGTTCGATGTAAGTTAGTCGACGAGATTAAAAGATAATAACAAATGATTGAATCATCAAATACATTGAATTAGGATTACGAGTCTCGGTTATGAGGTCCACTTTGAATTAGAGAACTCTTACTTTTAACGGTATTCGGAAATAATGGTGAAGTGATCTTTGAATAAGAACAAGGTGTCACTTATCGAGTGTTAGACAAAAGTTAGTGGAGAATCGAATTTCATAATACTCGATTTATCATATAGAAGGAATAATTGGGATAAGATTCGTTAACTAGATAAACCCATTTGGTATGTTATATTAAGCTATATTATTTAGAAAGTTAAGGAAATTAAACTAAACATTTACGCATAAAAGAATGAAATCAAATTAAGTTTTAAAGCATAAACGTTATAGGATTTTCGATTTTGTAAAGGATCTTAAATTATATAATTAGTTTTGAAAGGATAACTAGTATGTTATTAGATAAATATTTCAAAAATATGTATAAGATTATAAATTTTAATTTAAATTAGTCATAAAACGTTTTGATATTAAACTAATATTAATAAATAGGCTTTGATAGATAACAAGTTTTTGAATTATAAAAGTAAATGACCAAAACACTCAAAAGATTAAGTTACACTTTGAGTGGGTTAGTTTTTAATTAATTTAAGTCTAGTTATTAATAAAGGTACGTGTCACAAAATGTTTAATTTAAAATAGAATATTTTGACAAACAACGAGACTTTAATTTATAGAAGGAAATGACCACAACGCTCAACTTTATAAGTTATATTTTTATTTATTGTTATGTAAGTCTAATTTTTTTGTAAAAGGTACACGACACGTAATGTAAAGGGCTAGTTTTCTAAACGTACGAAAGTGCGCCCGAAAAACGGAAAGTGGTATATGAGTCGTGAGACCACGACCGTGTCATTTTTGTAAAAATTATATTTTTACCATCAGCGTAAATATAATATAATATTTAATTAATTCTAAAGATTAAATATATTATAATTAAAATAATCTATAACTTCATATGTGTCATACGTAAATGGTGTGACATAATTTGAAAAACAAGGTGTCGGCTAGAACTTACAATGGATACCAGCTGTTTTTTTTTTTTTTTTTTTTTTTTTTTTTTTTTTTTTATGCATGCACTCGCATGAAAGTTTGACACACATCTTATGGGGTCGCATGAGATGGTTGGACATGTTGATCTATAAAGCTCGCATTTATCTTCTGCTTGTTCCTCATTCTATCTCTTTTACGATACACATACATAATAATTATATTATTATTATTATTATTATTATTATTATTATTATTATTATTATTATTATTATTATTATTATTAGGAGTATTATGTATTATTACTATTAGTATGTATACATAAAATATTACGACGAGGTCATGAGCGGGTCATTTCAAGACAAGTTTTAGGAGTGGGATAGGGCTAAGGAAATTATGGGTATGGATCAGGGGTATAGCTCGTGGAGTCAAACTAGTGTTTATCTTCTCCGTTGCGTCTACGTACCTTCCTGCAATATTGAATCTCAATATTGATACGTGAGTACTCATAATTTAATTTTTACATATTAATAGTGTATCCCTGACTAGTGCTCGAGAAATTAGGATTATGCATATTTGTACATTTGATATTGCCCTTAGATAGGTTATGTTGAATCCTGAATTATTGCACCTACGGTTGAGATAAGGTATAAGATATGCATGTCCTTGGAAAGCTAGCGAAAAATTAAAAACTTTTCATTTAGATATCGAATGGATTCGATGAACGGTTAGAAAGTTATGAATTAAACAATTAATTTCGTAATTAAAAATGCTGATAATAATTAGTGAACTAATTTTCTGGGTAATAAAAAGTGGTTATTTGGATTCTACTCGTCGAGTAGATGAATTTTCATATAAAGCACGTCTCGTTTCGTTGAACGGTTGTCAAGTTATGGATAAAAGAAGTTTTGCAAATTTTGATGAAACGTCGATACGGAAAATGAAATTCTTGCTGATCTGCGTTGTTTCAGATTAAAACAAAAATACCACTGAATTCTTTGTTGTAAGGTCTAACAAACGACTCTGGCCGTTTGTCAATTCGAGTCTCGACGATTTTTCTAAAAATCGTCAAAGTTGACTGTTTGGTCACATTTTAAAATTCTAAAAAGAGTTGAAACTTTTTTATTAAAAATGTCAGTTTTGTATCAGTTGTCATGGTCGGCCTGATGTGTGTTTACTTTTGCCAAAAATCATGTTATATCTTTGTGGTAACGAGAATTTGAAGGCTGTGACCGTTTATCAATCGGAGTTCCGATAATTTTTCTAAAAATCGCTGAAGTGGCCGTTTAGTCATGTTTGACCGAAAAATCATTTTGTTGTATAAGTTATTGTAATTTTGCATGCGACCTCGTTTTTACTTTAACCTTTGACTTTTGACCTTGAACTTTGACTTTCCCCGTTAACTTTTCAGTTAATTTTTTCGTGTTGACCTTCTCTAAATACTAAAATACTATTTTATGATTATGAAACCATTTGTGTTACGTTGTTTCACACGTCACCTTTTACTAGAATTTTAACTAAGCATGGGTAATATAACATGTTACTATACTGTTGAGTCAGACTCGAGCATTAGGATTATGGTACACTATGACTTGGCCAAAATTGTTAGACAAATTTTGACCGACATATAAATATATATAATTAATATAGGTTCGTGAATCCGAGGCCAACCCTACACTTGTTCAATGATGTTATATGTATTTTTACTACAAAATACAGTATGGTGAGTTTCATTTACCTTTTTACCCTTTACATTTTTGGGCTGAGAATACATGCGCAACTTTTATAACTGTTTTACGAAATTGACACAAGTACGTGAAACTACATTTTATGGTTGGATTATCGAAGTCGAATATGCCCCTTTTTATTAAGTCTGGTAATCTAAGAATTAGGGAACAGACACCCTAATTGACGCGAATCCTAAAGATAGATCTATCGGGCCCAACAAGCCCCATCCAAAGTACCGGATGTTTTAGTACTTCGAAATTTATATCATGTCCGAAGGAGGATCCCGGAATGATGGGGATATTCTTATATATGCATATTGTTAATGTCGGTTACCAGGTGTTCAATCCATATGAATGATATTTTTGTCTCTATGCATGGGACGTATATTTATGAGAAATGGAAATCTGAAATCTTGTGGTCTATTAAAATGATGGAAACGATTGTTTAAGTTAAACTAATGAACTCACCAACCTTTTGGTTGACACTTGAAAGCATGTTTATTCTCAGGTTTGAAAGAGATCTTCCGCTGTGCATTAGCTCATTTTAAAGATATTACTTGGAGTCATTCATGACATATTTCAAAAGACGTTGCATTCGAGTCGTTGAAGTTCATTAAAGATTATTATTAAGTAAATGACAGATTAGGTCATTTATAGTTTGGATATTATGAAATGGTATGCATACATGTCAACTTTCGATGTAATGAAAGATTGTCTTTTAAAAATGAATGCAATGTTTGTAAAATGTATCATTTAGAGGTCAAGTACCTCGCGATGTAATCATATGTTATTGTATTAGTCCCTATGGATTGGGTCGGGTCGTCTCATGTGGTATCAGAGCGATGGTCTTAGCGAACCAGGTCTGCATTAGTGTGTCTAACTGATAAGTCGTTAGGATACATTAGTGAGTCTGGACTTCGACCGTGTCTGCATGTCAAAAGTTTTTGCTTATCATTTGTGTCAAAAATCACTTGCTTATCATCCTTAACACTAGACGCGTTTTCCTGCATTTATTACATAATAGTGTATAGACGAATTCTTGTCTTAGCATATCTATCACTGTGAACTTTGACTAACATCTTTCAAAGATTATCCGAAATCTATGGGATTTTGGTATTATATATACATATGTAAATTATGTATTGAGGAATACCAAATCTAAATTCTACAATCTATTTCATACCAAAATTCTTTCTCTGATCATACGAGATGGATCCCTCAACTAGTTCGAACTCCTCAGATTCCGACAGGTATGCCGATATGGAATTCCACTCAAGCTCCGAAAACAGTGTTACCGGAATGGATCAACCAATCAGCCATCATCTATTCTGGATGAAATGGGGATGGGTTCGTAGCCTCCTCAATTATTTGAGACAAGAAGAAGGTGATCCTTTCCATCCACCAAATTGCCCTATTGGCGATGAACCTGAAGCACTTACCGGCGAACCTGTTCGTGAAACCATTTTCTCTCTCATTTCCAGAGTATCTCGTCACGATTATATCCTACATCAAATCCTAGATTTTATTTATCCGCTCGTCCCAACCGACAATCATCCCGGTGTACTAGCAGAAGTTAACGAACTTCGCGCACGCGTGACGGCTTTGGAGCTTATGGTGCAAGGATTACAAACACCATCAGCAGCACCAGCGGCATAATCAGTACCGCCAGTAACATCAACATCGCAAACCTCAATACTCTAGACATCAGCAGCATCACCGGTATCATCATCATTAACACCAACAGTACCATTACCATCATCAACAATCACATTCGCATCACACGCCTCAACATCATAATCTATACCTCGGATATCAACATCACACGCATCATAGATACCAAGGAGTACCAACAACAACAAACGATGAAGTATTGATTCATAACTTCATCGGAGGAATATTCTACGGCGATTATGTAATCTCTAAAGTCTTAGAGATTATCTATTCCCACCCTAACCCTAAATCAGATGAGTGAACCAAAATGAGTCAAGGAAGAATCGAAACCCTAACAAGGATGGTGCGCGATTTACTTGTTATACAAGCATCACTAGCAATTACCGGAAGTATCATCAGCAGCAACAGTACCGTTAGCATCACCAGTATAGTCAGTAACGTCAGCATCGTCAGAATCAGCAACACCTATGACATCACAAATCCCATCAGTTCAAGAATCACTGTGGAAATCGTTACCAATCAACAACGAATATGTTGTATCAACGAGTTATATAGTATTAACTCATTCCTTCTGAAGAATTGTTATATATTTTATATATATGAATTCTGGAATTATAATAAATCTTTTTGTACTAAGCTATTAAGTATGAATTGAAAAAGAGTAGATACTACTCGTTTAAATTCATATTACTAATATCTTATGATGTACATCCTTCATTAACAACTTAATCATCGTTAACCACAATCTCTGTTTCAATCTAATGAACTCCGGTTCATAATAAATCAAGTGTATCATTCAATAACATGTTTGATTATACACTTTCATCTTCGATATACCCGAAATTTACGGGAAAACAATATTCGTATCTTGTGAAGTTAGCAAGAGTTCTATGAGCATCAGCATGATTCACTAAGAAAATACATATAAACATTGAAGCATTGATTACATTAGTGAAATACTTCGCAAAGATTATGTAATCTCTAATGTTTTAGAGAAAATTCATTTCTAATTCAATCCGAAAATCAAATGAGCTTAGTATGATATTAACTCATTGAATCTGTACTACATCTGAAGAAAATATACCCACATATATTTTCATAAAGATTGTAATGAGAATTCTTGTTCAAAATATTATTTGTGAAATTTTTTTAACGGGTAGGTAATACCCGAGAGATATATAAAATCACAATTAATATGTTATATTCTTCAATTCTGATTCAATAATCATCAACTAAACCAATTTACATTCTTCTATAGAAATCAAAACAACCATACTCATTCGAATCTAATTACATATTCTGATTTTGGGAATTTCAGAATTCAACTCGAGATACAACCAAAATCATCACTCTTAGATCTTTACATTTTTCAAAGCTATACTTTGACTTCAAAACTGTGATAGAACATCACTTTTAATCGTAACACACAAGATGGATATGAAAAATCATTCGGGATTTAGGACGATTTCATCATTTGGATATTGACTATGACAATCTGCAATTAAATCCCTTCGAAATTCTAGAAGACACATCAAATAATAAACAATTGAGATGATGATCCAACCACACGTTACCCGAAGTTTTGTACCTGAAAAACTCTCGAAACCAAAGTCATAATCTAACATGTACCTGCGTCGAATTCTTCTAGCAAAAACAACATTTCGATTCCTTTTCAAAGTAGCCAATTTTGTCACAGCTCCAGCAAGTGAACTTCGATTTTGCAGTCGGACCAGTCTTATTATAACCCTGTTAAATACGTTGCCTTTTCGTCATTATTACTGGGGAACCTTTCATATTCCACCATATTACCACCAGCGTTTAATCATCTAAAACACGATTCTTCTGAACCCATCTCGAATTGATAACCAGTGATTCAGATATTATAGCATTAAATGCAGAAGAAACATAAAAAAAAAAATGGTAGATGATCTGAACGGCCAAATGTTTGATGAAAGAAGATAGTGAGTTGGTAAAGCTCAGAAAAAGAAAGGATTTGGTACTGAAAAACGGATTGAGCAAAGTATGAAGGAAGCCGTGGATAAATCACAAGGACTGAATCTACCTTCAAAGGATCCAAATGATTCAGTGTCTGCTGAAATAGTTAGCAAACACATTACCCCTTAGTCTAAACCTTCACAGACAGATATTCTTCATCATCATCTTACCTTAAATATTATAAGGTATCTTCGTATCTTCCATTATACATATTCTCCATATTTCTGGAAATATTATCACAACTATTCTTATATGAGATCATTTATCTCTCTGTAATATCTGCAACATAAAAGAAACTGTGTTAGTTGCTAAATTCTGAAAAATTCAAATATGAATGTTTTTGAAGTAGTGTTGGGAACTGATGCATGGGTTAGTATAATATAATGACACTTGATCAACGTCATTATATTACGGTAATTCATGCTAAGTTTCTAATGGACGTGATGATTCACAGAATATACCGTCATCATGTACCATTTACACGACTCTTACATTCTACTTAATCTCTAAACATATCAAGGAACTATTTCTTGATGATTCGGTCTTTTTCAGGGTATTCTGGTAATTAAACAAATCAGGATTTACCATTGCCCTTTCCTTCTTAGAACAATTACTATATTCCTTCTGAAATCCATACATACGAATTTCGGACCATTACGAGAGCTATTTAATCGCAAGAAGAAGAAACGAAAGGACAAAGCTCCGAAATAGAAATTCGGGGTATAAACCGCAGCAAATAGAAGAGAGCATTAACTATGGATGATGATGACTATAGAAGACAGAAGCAGGGACATCAAAATATAAGGGAAGGTGTAAAATCTAACAACAACTGGAAATTACAACCCGTATATATCGATGCATATAGCAATGTAAAGACATGGGAGAACTAGAAACACTATAAACCCAAGAGTATAGTAGAAGTAAATAGAGTCTTCTCGTGGCAGATTAAAAAGAAGAATGACAGATATGCAAGTTAAGAGAATATCAAGGATCAGGATGGGATGGAGCATATTAACGAATACTTTAAAGTAGGAATTGAGAAAGAAAGAATAGAAGGTATGAGTTGTAAGGAAATGGAGATGGTGGATTTATAGGAAAATTTTCGACAGAGCAATCGAAGCAGATTATTGCGTTTAATCAAAGAAGATCTGAATCTCCTTAATTACCGAAGAACCAAATCTTAATATGAAGATTTCTTCTAAATTCCTTAAATTTCGGAAATCAATCTTGACTACGACACCGGTTAAGTCAAACTTACTTTTATTCATTTTCACTCTTAGGTGATAGCTTCATTCGTGCTCTTCACAAAAACAAATCGTTTTATCTATATCACTCAATTATGATAAAACTCTATTATCGATTCATATTCGTCATGAAAATGTTTTATTAGTTAGCCATGACGACCTCGATCAAATTTCGGGACGAAATTTCTTTTAACGGGTAGGTAATGTGATGACCCGGAAATTTCCGATCAAATTTAAACTTTAATCTTTATATATATCCGACACGATAAGCAAAATCTGTAATGTTGAGTCTCGAAAGTTTTGAAACTATATTTCTGTAATCAAATATCCTTTGACCATGCCAAACGATTCACGAACAATTATGTGTAAATAAATATATATATATACATATACATATGTCTGATTTTAAATTGAGTTATATTAATGAAACATTGAACGGATTAGTTATTATGAATATAAGATATGAGATCTATTTTATGAATTTGGAATGCTATCAAGGTATTGAATGAATAATACTTTACATGAACGTATTTGTTCGATGTAAGTTAGTCGACGAGATTAAAAGATAATAACAAATGATTGAATCATCAAATACATTGAATTAGGATTACGAGTCTCGGTTATGAGGTCCACTTTGAATTAGAGAACTCTTACTTTTAACGGTATTCGGAAATAATGGTGAAGTGATCTTTGAATAAGAACAAGGTGTCACTTATCGAGTGTTAGACAAAAGTTAGTGGAGAATCGAATTTCATAATACTCGATTTATCATATAGAAGGAATAATTGGGATAAGATTCGTTAACTAGATAAACCCATTTGGTATGTTATATTAAGCTATATTATTTAGAAAGTTAAGGAAATTAAACTAAACATTTACGCATAAAAGAATGAAATCAAATTAAGTTTTAAAGCATAAACGTTATAGGATTTTCGATTTTGTAAAGGATCTTAAATTATATAATTAGTTTTGAAAGGATAACTAGTATGTTATTAGATAAATATTTCAAAAATATGTATAAGATTATAAATTTTAATTTAAATTAGTCATAAAACGTTTTGATATTAAACTAATATTAATAAATAGGCTTTGATAGATAACAAGTTTTTGAATTATAAAAGTAAATGACCAAAACACTCAAAAGATTAAGTTACACTTTGAGTGGGTTAGTTTTTAATTAATTTAAGTCTAGTTATTAATAAAGGTACGTGTCACAAAATGTTTAATTTAAAATAGAATATTTTGACAAACAACGAGACTTTAATTTATAGAAGGAAATGACCACAACGCTCAACTTTATAAGTTATATTTTTATTTATTGTTATGTAAGTCTAATTTTTTTGTAAAAGGTACACGACACGTAATGTAAAGGGCTAGTTTTCTAAACGTACGAAAGTGCGCCCGAAAAACGGAAAGTGGTACATGAGTCGTGAGACCACGACCGTGTCATTTTTGTAAAAATTATATTTTTACCATGAGCGTAAATGTAATATAATATTTAATTAATTCTAAAGATTAAATATATTATAATTAAAATAATCTATAACTTCATATGTGTCATACGTAAATGGTGTGACATAATTTGAAAAACAAGGTGTCGGCTAGAACTTACAATGGATACCAGCTGTTTTTTTTTTTTTTTTTTTTTTTTTTTTTTTTTTTTTTTTTTTTAATGCATGCACTCGCATGAAAGTTTGACACACATCTTATGGGGTCGCATGAGATGGTTGGACATGTTGATCTATAAAGCTCGCATTTATCTTCTGCTTGTTCCTCATTCTATCTCTTTTACGATACACATACATAATAATTATATTATTATTATTATTATTATTATTATTATTATTATTATTATTATTATTATTATTATTATTATTATTATTATTATTATTATTATTATTATTATTATTATTATTAGGAGTATTATGTATTATTACTATTAGTATGTATACATAAAATATTACGACGAGGTCATGAGCGGGTCATTTCAAGACAAGTTTTAGGAGTGGGATAGGGCTAAGGAAATTATGGGTATGGATCAGGGGTATAGCTCGTGGAGTCAAACTAGTGTTTATCTTCTCCGTTGCGTCTACGTACCTTCCTGCAATATTGAATCTCAATATTGATACGTGAGTACTCATAATTTAATTTTTACATATTAATAGTGTATCTCTGACTAGTGTTCGAGAAATTAGGATTATGCATATTTGTACATTTGATATTGCCCTTAGATAGGTTATGTTGAATCCTGAATTATTACACCTACGGTTGAGATAAGGTATAAGATATGCATGTCCTTGGAAAGCTAGCGAAAAATTAAAAACTTTTCATTTAGATATCGAATGGATTCGATGAACGGTTAGAAAGTTATGAATTAAACAATTAATTTCGTAATTAAAAATGCTGATAATAATTAGTGAACTAATTTTCTGGGTAATAAAAAGTAGTTATTTGGATTCTACTCGTCGAGTAGATGAATTTTCATATAAAGCACGTCTCGTTTCGTTGAACGGTTGTCAAGTTATGGATAAAAGAAGTTTTGCAAATTTTGATGAAACGTCGATACGGAAAATGAAATTCTTGCTGATCTGCGTTGTTTCAGATTAAAACAAAAATACCACTGAATTCTTTGTTGTAAGGTCTAACAAACGACTCTGGCCGTTTGTCAATTCGAGTCTCGACGATTTTTCTAAAAATCGTCAAAGTTGACTGTTTGGTCACATTTTAAAATTCTAAAAAGAGTTGAAACTTTTTTATTAAAAATGTCAGTTTTGTATCAGTTGTCATGGTCGGCCTGATGTGTGTTTACTTTTGCCAAAAATCATGTTATATCTTTGTGGTAACGAGAATTTGAAGGCTGTGACCGTTTATCAATCGGAGTTCCGATAATTTTTCTAAAAATCGCTGAAGTGGCCGTTTAGTCATGTTTGACCGAAAAATCATTTTGTTGTATAAGTTATTGTAATTTTGCATGCGACCTCGTTTTTACTTTAACCTTTGACTTTTGACCTTGAACTTTGACTTTCCCCGTTAACTTTTCAGTTAATTTTTTCGTGTTGACCTTCTCTAAATACTAAAATACTATTTTATGATTATGAAACCATTTGTGTTACGTTGTTTCACACGTCACCTTTTACTAGAATTTTAACTAAGCATGGGTAATATAACATGTTACTATACTGTTGAGTCAGACTCGAGCATTAGGATTATGGTACACTATGACTTGGCCAAAATTGTTAGACAAATTTTGACCGACATATAAATATATATAATTAATATAGGTTCGTGAATCCGAGGCCAACCCTACACTTGTTCAATGATGTTATATGTATTTTTACTACAAAATACAGTATGGTGAGTTTCATTTACCTTTTTACCCTTTACATTTTTGGGCTGAGAATACATGCCCAACTTTTATAACTGTTTTACGAAATTGACACAAGTACGTGAAACTACATTTTATGGTTGGATTATCGAAGTCGAATATGCCCCTTTTTATTAAGTCTGGTAATCTAAGAATTAGGGAACAGACACCCTAATTGACGCGAATCCTAAAGATAGATCTATCGGGCCCAACAAGCCCCATCCAAAGTACCGGATGTTTTAGTACTTCGAAATTTATATCATGTCCGAAGGAGGATCCCGGAATGATGGGGATATTCTTATATATGCATATTGTTAATGTCGGTTACCAGGTGTTCAATCCATATGAATGATATTTTTGTCTCTATGCATGGGACGTATATTTATGAGAAATGGAAATCTGAAATCTTGTGGTCTATTAAAATGATGGAAACGATTGTTTAAGTTAAACTAATGAACTCACCAACCTTTTGGTTGACACTTGAAAGCATGTTTATTCTCAGGTTTGAAAAGATCGTCCGCTGTGCATTAGCTCATTTTAAAGATATTACTTGGAGTCATTCATGACATATTTCAAAAGACGTTGCATTCGAGTCGTTGAAGTTCATTAAAGATTATTATTAAGTAAATGACAGATTAGGTCATTTATAGTTTGGATATTATGAAATGGTATGCATACATGTCAACTTTCGATGTAATGAAAGATTGTCTTTTAAAAATGAATGCAATGTTTGTAAAATGTATCATTTAGAGGTCAAGTACCTCGCGATGTAATCATATGTTATTGTATTCGTCCCTATGGATTGGGTCGGGTCGTCTCACACTTGGCAAGTGCGTATGACTTACGAAGTATTAAACACCCGTTAAATGCTAGCGTGACTAGCCCGAGTGGGGATGTCAAACCCTATGGATCCATATCTAAGATTCGCGTTCACCGATTCAAAAACCAATGGCTAAACGTTACCGTGCTAAAGGGAATGTTTATGCCGTTATATAACCCACACACATATAAAGTTTAAGTACTCGTGCCTAACATGTAAAATGTAAAAAAGCGCATGTATTCTCAGTCCCAAAATAGTTAAAGTAAAAAGGGATGCTATAACTCACAGTGATAAAAGCGGTAAAGTCGGTAATGAAAGTGCGCAAGTAGTAAGTCGGTCCGAAAGGTCGTCAACCTAAATCAAAGGTTACTAGGTCAGTAGGTTGTCTTAATAAGTTCTAATAGTGCATAAAATAAGTTTAAGTGTCATCATCATCATCATCATTCATCATCATAAAAGCCAAGTGAGTTTGACAAGAATAGAGATCGAAACAATAGGCTGACTTCGGTCAGCTGCTACGACCTCTACGTAAATCGAAAAGACGCATGGTTAGTGGCTATGGCTCCGTATATGAGTCCCCTAACAGCTGACCAATTTTCAGGACCTAACCCGTCTTCATTTGACCGTGGCGACGGTTTAAGTGCGAGTATGTCAGAAATTTCAGCACAACATTAATAGGGTGTAGTGACTCTCGGAGGGCCATAAATCCTAAACCGTAACTCGGATTAAGACGAGGCCTAAACGGAAAATCATCTACTCGAACCAAAATAACTGAAAATCAACTTTACAGTAGCCCAGGTGGTCTGATCAGATACGAAAATCAGTGGACAAGTGCTCCAGTGGGGTTCTTGGTGCTCGATGCTCATCACGGTTCTCATCCTTGATGCTTGTAGCTTCAAGTGTACAATTTGTTGACGGTTTAGCATCACTTTTGAACAAGATTCACCATCAATACACAATATGTTAAGACCAAGTAAGAATACAACTCATTCATGAGTCTTAGATGGATGATGAACCAAGGTTACATCATATCCTTAGTCTTAACACTAATACAAGTCACAATAACAACTAAAGTTACAAACTTTACATCAATTTAACAAGTATGAACACAATCTAAGTCAAAAGAGGTGATGGAACCCTAAGCTAGAGAGCTTGGATCTATTTCACACAAGTTACAAGGTTACAAAGCTAGAAAGCTTGAACCTTTAAGTGTTCTTGAAGATCTTGAAGCATAAGGCTTGGATCTTTAAGATATATGAAGATAACAAACATAAGTTTGAATCTTTTTCACAAAACAACATGATCAAAGCAAAAAGAACTTAGATCTAACAAAAAGATATGAAGATTCAAGCTAGAAAGCTTGCATCTTGATTGTTTTTGAAGATCTTGAAGCATAAAGATTGGATCTTGAAGATGCATGAAGATTACAAACAAAAGTTTGAATCTTTATCATAAAATAGAAAGCTTAAAGTATAAAAGAAGTAGATCTACAAAAGTTATGAAGATTCAAGCTAAAAGCTTGAATCTTCCATGTTCTTGAAAGATTCATGCTTGAATCAACAAGATATAAGTAAGATCAAAGCTAAAAGGAACTTTGATCTCCATAAAATGATGATGATGATCATGAATTTGAAAAGGAAAAGAAGAAGGAAAAGAAGAAGGAAAAGAAGACTTACAAGTAATGCTAGAAAGGAAAGAAAGAGAGAAAGAACAAGTGTGTGAAAAAACCAAAATGATCAAGTGTGGAAATGAGAGGCTAAAGGCTAGTATTTATAAGCAACGAGTGATCACATGGATTGATGATGTGGCAAGATCTAGGGTGGTGGTGGTGGATGGTTTATGGAGGGGGATGGGAAGGACAAAAAGTTTACTTTTTGGCTAATGGTGTCTAAAGTGTGTCCTTTTGCTAGAATCTTATGTAACAAAGTTAATTATCCTTATCCATAATGCTAGCATGACTCACTAATTATTTATTTATTTATTTATTTATTATTATGGGCCACTAGTAAATATATTTGGGCTAATTAATTGGGTCACTAGCTAGAGTAGGGTGGGCTTGAGCCCAACAAGGTAAAAAGTCCAAAAAGGCTAACTATTGGGCTTTAGCAATTAAATAAATAAAATTAAGCATCCAAAGGCCCAAGTAATTATTATTATAAAATAATAATTAATATTTCGCTGTCCAAAAGTTCCGGTTCCGACAAAAGTCAAACGTACGCGCAGTCCGCGTTTTAATCGTAACGGCAAGTAACGCTAACGGTTATAAAGCATCCAATGGACAAGTTAAGCATTCTAATCATACCAAGGCACGTTTTAAAGTAGATATGAATATAAAACACGTGTGCCAAGGTTCCAGAGTAATAAAGTAACGCAGTACGCACAAATACGCAGTTTCGCAAAAATACAAGGCACAAAAGCAAGTCGAAAAAGCCGGGTCGTTACATTACCCACCTGTTAATGGAAATTTCGTCCCGAAATTTGAGGAGTGACCAAAAATGGTACAGTATTTAAATAAGAAGTAGCGTATCAAAGTTCCGTGAGACTCGTGGGCTCAGAAGTGAGTTATTTGCCTCGAAGGGTACTTGGGCGTATAAAAATAAGGATAGGTATATGCCATTAATTAAGTCTCTTGTCCTAAGAGATCAATAAATTGATTTCGTCTCTGGTTAACATGAGTATGTCATTCGAATATATGTATCCACAGAGGAAAAGATGATGTTTTTAACCTTACAGGCATCTTTAGTAAGCTGGATGCGTAAAATGCATCATGAATGTTACTAAACTCATCTAAAACATTGAACGCTTATGTCGCAATATAAGGCTGACAGGTAGAACGGAAAACATGGTGATCACAACCATGTGATTTGATGTCTGGATAGTGTTAGCCACGGATTTTACTGACCCCTTGATTTCGAAAGGAGACCATAGGCATAATGAACCCGATATTTATGAACGTTTCATTTGACTAAATGAATTGAAATGTTAGCTGGAAGTGACTAATCGGACTTATATACAATGCAAGCCATAATTATTTATAGTGTCTCCAGGGTGGTCTGAACGAACAATGAAGGATATCACCCAGTTTACCATACTGCAGGTGAAATTATCCTTAGATGAAATGAAAACACAGTTTCATAACGTAACTTTATCCTTTCAGTTACATGTTGAAGTTAGGGTTAACATTAACTAGAACAACATATAGTTGCAACCAACGAAGGAAGGAATGTGTAGAGTAACCATATCCGTGTTACAGACGTTTTAAGCAGTCCCTTCCAAGAGGATAACAAGATTCATAGATTCTTAAAGTATTTTATACTATATTTCCGAAAGAAATCGCACGAAGGGTGTAATCTTGGAACGAGAGTGAACTCTTCGAGCGGGTTGTTCTGAATTTATCCTTATACTTAAGGGGATGCGCAGATGAGAAGATACGGGAACTCTTGGTCATAAAGAATGGTTTTCTCTTAGTGAAAAGAATCTCAAAAAAATGATTCTTGTACCTCAACATATTGATTGATAGAGATGATGTTTACGAGGGTGTTGCGATTAGTCGTGAAACATTGAGAGTAGAAACCCGCCTAATGCCTTTCCTACGATAGGGTGACCACTGGGTGGGTCCCATAGAACTGATTTATCGGCCCGCGTTTTTGCCAAGTCTAACCTTAAGAGGAACATTTTACGAGCACAAAGACTTACTAATAAATTTATAAATCTGCCATCCAAAGTGGCTCAAGAGTTTTTAATAAAGATCTTAATAGTAAGCTTTTATCCCTAACGGGGGGCGAGAAGAAGTGTGATCCATACATGGTGTAGTTTAATACGAAAACCTTTAATAAAATCAACCTAGGAAGTTTTGAAAAGCCTTTAAAAGTTTGATGCGACAACATAAATGGAACGAAGTTCTTGGTAAATTTAGAAGTATGTACAACGTGTATCATTTGCTCAAAACCATTTGACTTCAACTTAATAAAGGAGCGATTTTTAAATAATTTGGAGGTATAACTTGGAATGTATTAACCAAAATAAGTAAGGGTAAATTTATACATATATGCTTTTATAAATCGCATAAGTGACAGAAAAGTTTTTAGTACTTTCATTTGTCCATAAATCTCGTGAGGACCGCCTAAATAAACAACGTGTAAAAATCAACGTGTGAAATTTTTTGATAAACATAGTTTTTCGCATTTCAAAGGTTACGAGTTGAAAAAGATTGAGTGGAAAATCTTTGAATCATCGGTTGATATGTTACTAGGTAACGAAAACTAATGAATTAAATGTAGTTTTGATAACATAAGTCTTTGGGCAAAAATGTTCACGTGTGAAGCCGTTAAAAAGTGAGGTACGAAGGGTAAAGCGTGAGGATGAGAAGTTAATCGTTTCTTGACTTTGCAGAAAGCCAAATAGGTTATGACTAATATTAAAGTCGGAATACTGACGGTGTTAATATCGCTAGATGGGAATCTCTTGAAATAAGTCAGGACTTCGAGTTATGTAAGAAAGAGCATCGTTCCAACAGGCGTGGCAAATAAGATCCTTGGGGTAACGCAATAGCTTTGAATGGTTTAAGTGTTAGTGGATGCCCTAAGGCTCTGCATGGCGTGGTAGTAAGTGCCTTCATCACTTACACACACATAAATCACTGAATTTCGACGGTTGTAAAGTCTTCATGATGACTTGGATACGAATAAGCAACGAAAAATTTTGTATAATAAGCAACGAAAGTTTTTATAGAAATCGTTTTAGGTGACAATGTAAGAAAAGAAACGAAGTTCTTTGTAATCTAGGGTTATGTACAACTTGTACCATTCAAGGTAAAATATCTTTTGAACAAAAGATTTGATTTGTAAAAGTAAAATTTCATATGTATCTGTCAAAATAAGTAATTATTTACTTTATTGTATATAACGTATATGATTTCAAAAATTCGCACGAACGGCAAATAAAATAAATTTACTTTCACAAAACTTTGAGAGGATCGCACAGTAAAATAGTGTAAGTAAAAATTTTTAGCAAACTAAATTTTCATATTTCGGAGGTTACAAGTTGGAAAAAGATCGAGTAAAAGATTTTTTTGAAAATTTCGGGTGACATTTGAGCAAAAATGTTACGAGGTAATGAAAACTGTTGGATCTAAATGTGGTTGATGACTATTAGTAGTGCATAAGTCCTTCGACCAAAAATGTTTAAGTGTAAAGTTGTTGCTTATAAGTGAGATACGAAAGGGAGAGTATGAGGATGGGAATTAACTACCCATTGATTTTGGAAATCTCGAACTGATATGACTAATATCGAGGTAAGAAGGATGTTAGTGTGATTACCATCGAATAAGAATTCTTTCGGGATAAGTTAGGATTCAGAGTCGCGTAAGAATGAGCATCGAATAAGATTCTTGGGTAGTCCTTAAGATAGAATTTGAATTGCCGAAGTGACGGAATACAATTTCCTTTATGTATCGTTGTCCATAGTATCAGTTTCTTTCGTAGTTAGAAAGTGAGCAGATTTGGTGAGACGATCACCAATAACCCAGGTAGTGTCATAACTGCCTATTGTTTTCGGCAGCTTCGGGATGAAATCCATTGTCATCCCTTCCCATTTCCATTGTGGGATCTCGGGTTGTTGAAGTAACCCAGATGGCTTTTGGCTCACTATCCTCTCGAGGTACGCGAATAATCTTGTCACTATCAATATCTTTCGCTTTCATCCTTGAAAGCCAGTCCGTTTCAACTATTTCATCAAAGCTTCCCAACTCGATGAGTATTAGGTTAATCCTAAAGTCCATTCCAACTTTTATATCAAGCTTCCTGACTTGATGAGTATTAGATTAATCTTAAAGTCCATTCCAACTAAATCTTATTATACTACCGTGAAAAATTCTATCAACCTTCTCAAATAACATCTGATTGTGCGTAGATGACTAATCCTTTAAAACTTCCAACTACTACTTTAAAACTTTCCAAGTTTTGTTGACATGAGGTCATTTCCAATGACCCACCTGTTAATTTTAAGGTACTACCTTAAATTATTCATCTATCTCTGCCAGCTTACCATTAGTTTGTCCTTTAGAATACTTAACTCTCATGGTTGTTAATGGCTTACTCGTCATAACACTATAGTTCTTAGATGTAAGGTTTCTATCACTCTAGTATTAAACAACTTCGAGACAATAAATGTTGTAAAGAAATGTACCCTAACTAAAATCAGGATCCACGAGAGTCTCCATAACTGAGATAACGATTGTTCTACCGCATGTAAGTCCAAAGTTTTCCCCTTTTGAGAACTTTTTCCTTAAGTGTTTAGGGTGTCTATATTCATAACAGATTATAGGGTTATCAATTTCGTAATCAAGGCCCTTCTTGTACAGTATCTAGGCTTAGTGGTTATTCCTACCTCCAACAGACCATAATGCGTACACTCAAGTGGTTCCTACCAAAATTTCCTTTGAATCGCTTCATATTCCTTATATAGTGACATTGGGACTTCTGCATGATTTACTTCAACATGATTACGCTAGCCTGGCGTCATTATATTGTACTAAATCGTACGTTCATTCCAACATCACTCCATATGGTCAATGTAACGTGATCACTTCAAGTTCTACTCAATTCCATCTAACGGTGCTTCATCTATGCTATCTCAAAACCGATTCTACCTAATTAATCTCACAGTTTCTCGGTGTGGGTGCGTAGGTTCCGTAGGTCATGCATCAATGCCTAAATGTCCCGAAATTTCTTCAAAATGTTCGGGTTCAAGTAATGTCATTAGGTTCCTTTCTAGAAATTTAACCTGGGTCTCGTATCGAGTTGTTCGTGTAGCAAGTAGTAATACGATTTTTCTCGAGGTGACTCCCAAGTCTTTAGATATGGCTGAGCATCAGTAGAAGGCACCCTGACCTTGTGAAAGGAGATGTCCTCCCGACTTCTCCAATTCCTAAGAGTGTTGGGGACCTAAGTCCAGAAGTGTCATTAGATCGTCGAGTAGCGGCGAATGATGAAAGAGATAAGTGACGGTCACGAAAGTGTACGGGATATGAGTCAACTTGCAGGAACTGAACATCCTTCTAATATTCTTACGTAGTACGTGGCTAATTAGAGTGAGCTTGGGGTGCGGTTACTCCGACAAGTCCTTACATATCTCCTCCTCCGAGGATCAACTTCAGCGGGCGTGTAATCCGAGGGGTACTCCTCCTAGATTGCGTGAAGCAATGTTTCATTCTTCGGAACGGTGGAATGGTAGTAACAGGTGGATTACATTACTAGTCCTTAGGGTTTAATGAGTGGGAAAGGGTTCAGAAAAACATCTGAACTAGGAAAGGTAAGTTTTTTTCCAAGTCGGTGCAGCGAATAGCAGGCATGAAGCAAGCACGTAATCAGGCACTACAGCAACCTAGCTCGTTTACAGCAGTATATAGCATGGCAATATTAACAGTACTAAACAGAAGTAACATGCAATCGAAAGCAGATAGTAGCATGCAGTAGCTAGAATAAGCAAAAGCATGCAGCGAGTTTACATAGTAGTAAAAGGAAACGGTAGCATGCAGCAAGTTCATACGGTAGTAAAAGTAAGCAGTGGCATGCAGTAGTAGTAAGCAGTAACATGTAGTAATATAACACAGTAGCATGCAGCAAGTTCCGCAGAAACAAGTAAACTAGCAAGTTGTAGATTAGTACTATTAGTGAATCCTACTCGGGTCGGCCCTAGACTCACTAATGCAACCTAATTCCCTACAACCAATGCTCTGATACCAACTGTAACGCCCCGTACAAAACCATCGTGTATGGATCACCAACAACAGGATCATTACAAGGTCAAACACTATATGCTATTTGAAAATCAATTTGCATTCATAGAAGATAACGTTTTACAAAAGATAAATAGGAAACATTAACATGAGTACATGATACTAAGGTCATTACAAAGCTATCGTTTTGAAAATAACATAAGTTGCGAATGCAAAGTAAAGTTCCATGCTTGAGACATCTCTAAGTAATGCAGCAGAAGTCTAACACAGCAGGTCTGTAACAACAAGTCTAACACCAAGACTAGAACAGCAAGTTTAACAGCAAGACTAGAACAGCAAGTTTAACAGCGGAAGCAACATTGTCTAAGCACCTGAGAAATACATGCTTAAAAAGTCAACACGAATGTTGGTGAGCTATAGTTTGTTTGTATCAGTAATGTAACGTAGGCCACGAGATTTCAGTGCTGCAAACCGCGTATCAAAATAGTATGTTCAAATCAGTATGAATAAGTATATGTATAACCGTGGGCACCCGGTAACTAGACTTAACGTTTATAACCCCCTGAAAGTGCACTTGGCAAGTGCGTATGACTTACGAAGTATTAAACACCCGTTAAATGCTAGCGCGACTAGCTCGAGTGGGGATGTCAAACCCTATGGATCCATATCTAAGATTCGCGTTCACCGGGTCAAAAACCAATGACTAAACGTTACCGTGCTAAAGGGAATGTTTATGCCGTTATATAACCCACACACATATAAAGTTTAAGTACTCGTGCCTAACATGTAAAATGTAAAAAAGCGCATGTATTCTCAGTCCCAAAATAGTTAAAGTAAAAAGGGATGCTATAACTCACAGTGATAAAAGCGGTAAAGTCGGTAATGAAAGTACGCAAGTAGTAAGTCGGTCCGAAAGGTCGTCAACCTAAATCAAAGGTTACTAGGTCAGTAGGTTGTCTTAATAAGTTCTAATAGTGCATAAAATAAGTTTAAGTGTCATCATCATCATCATCATTCATCATCATAAAAGCTAAGTGAGTTTGACAAGAATAGAGATCGAAACAATAGGCTGACTTCGGTCAGCTGCTACGACCTCTACGTAAATCGAAAAGACGCATGGTCAGTGGCTATGGCTCCGTATATGAGTCCCCTAACAGATGACCAATTTTCAGGACCTAACTCGTCTTCATTTGACCGTGGCGACAGTTTAAGTGCGAGTAGGTCAGAAATTTAGCACAACATTAATAGGGTGTAGTGACTCTCGGAGGGCCATAAATCCTAAACCGTAACTCGGATTAAGACGAGGCCTAAACGGAAAATCATCTACTCGAACCAAACTAACTGAAAATAAACTTTACAGTAGCCCAGGTGGTCTGATCAGATATGAAAATCAGTGGACAAGTGCTCCAGTAGGGTTCTTGGTGCTCGATGCTCATCACGGTTCTCATCCTTGATGCTTGTAGCTTCAAGTGTACAACTCGTTGATGGTTTAGCATCACTTTTGAACAAGATTCACCATCAATACACAATATGTTAAGACCAAGTAAGAATACAACTCATTCATGAGTCTTAGATGGATGATGAACCAAGGTTACATCATATCCTTAGTCTTAACACTAATACAAGTCACAATAACAACTAAAGTTACAAACTTTACATCAATTTAACAAGTATGAACACAATCTAAGTCAAAAGAGGTGATGGAACCCTAAGCTAGAGAGCTTGGATCCATTTCACACAAGTTACAAGGTTACAAAGCTAGAAAGCTTGAACCTTTAAGTGTTCTTGAAGATCTTGAAGCATAAGGCTTGGATCTTTAAGATATATGAAGATAACAAACATTAGTTTGAATCTTTTTCACAAAACAACATGATCAAAGCAAAAAGAACTTAGATCTAACAAAAAGATATGAAGATTCAAGCTAGAAAGCTTGCATCTTGATTGTTTTTGAAGATCTTGAAGCATAAAGATTGGATCTTGAAGATGCATGAAGATTACAAACAAAAGTTTGAATCTTTATCATAAAATAGAAAGCTTAAAGTATAAAAGAAGTAGATCTACAAAAGTTATGAAGATTCAAGCTAAAAGCTTGAAGCTTGAATCTTCCATATTCTTGAAAGATTCATGCTTGAATCAACAAGATATAAGTAAGATCAAAGCTAAAAGGAACTTTGATCTCCATAAAATGATGATGATGATCATGAATTTCAAAAGGAAAAGAAGAAGGAAAAGAAGACTTACAAGTAATGCTAGAAAGGAAAGAAAGAGAGAAAGAACAAGTGTGTGAAAAAACCAAAATGATCAAGTGTGGAAATGAGAGGCTAAAGGCTAGTATTTATAAGCAAAGAGTGATCACATGGATTGATGACATGGCAAGATCTAGGGTGGTGGTGGTGGATGGTTTATGGAGGGGGAGGGGAAGGACAAAAAGTTTACTTTTTGGCTAATGGTGTCTAAAGTGTGTCCTTTTGCTAGAATCTTATGTAACAAAGTTAATTATCCTTATCCATAATGCTAGCATGACTCACTAATTATTTATTTATTTATTTATTTATTATTATGGGCCACTAGCAAATATATTTGGGCTAATTAATTGGGTCACTAGCTAGAGTAGGGTGGGCTTGAGCCCAACAAGGTAAAAAGTCCAAAAAGGCTAACTATTGGGCTTTAGCAATTAAATAAATAAAATTAAGCATCCAAAGGCCCAAGTAATTATTATTATAAAATAATAATTAATATTTCGCTGTCCAAAAGTTCCGGTTCCGACAAAAGTCAAACGTACGCGCAGTCCTCGTTTTAATCGTAACGGCAAGTAACGCTAACGGTTATAAAGCATCCAATGGACAAGTTAAGCATTCTAATCATACCAAGGCACGTTTTAAAGTAGATATGAATATAAAACACGTGTGCCAAGGTTCCAGAGTAATAAAGTAACGCAGTACGCACAAATACGCAGTTTCGCAAAAATACAAGGCACAAAAGCAAGTCGAAAAAGCCGGGTCGTTACAGGTATCCTCTTCAACTTTGTCCTCCAAACGTAGCTGCTTTTTACTATAATGTGTTTCACAAATTAACGTGATCTTATTAGAAATACAAATACTCACACCGGAATGACAATGGATCGAATATGGATCGAGTGAACCTATGTTCATATTCATTTAGTTTTTAAAATCCATATCTATATTCATTTAAAAATAATTCATCCATTAATATACATATTCGTTGAATGAAGCGGGTAAATAAATATCCGTTGGATGTTAAATTTTTCTAAAAAATATTTATATTATAAAATGAAATCATCAAAGTATTTTTAATAAAGATACGTAATATATGTAAAATATACGAATTTAATACTATACACATAGTTGTATCTTCACGATCTATATTTTAATTCGATAACACTTTTATAATTTATAATGTACATAAATAAGGATATGTAAATGTAAACGCATATATTAAAGTAAATATGTATATATTTATATGTATATATGTATTTTAGGTGATAAATGGATATATTTATGGATTAGAAATTATCATCTATACTCGATTCACTATTTTTTCACATCATCCACATTCATGTCCATATCCACTTATCATACATTTGGATTGTCCATATACATTTAAATGAATCGGATCGAATAAATATTCGATGGATCGGACATTCCCTTCCCTACTAACACACTCCATCAAATATTACAAATATATAATTCCGCTACAACAATTTAATCATTCATTCACACATATTTTTACACGCTTACAGAAAAGTGTGAACTTTTAATTAAATTAAATGTATATAGATTTGTTACATGTATAAATGTTGAATTTAATCATCACACATAACATTGTAAAAAAAAACGTCCACACTTATTAGTGTGTATGTGATGACCCGTCCAAATCTATTTGGACGAATACATCATTCATCGATTTCACAGTGAGGTACTGACCTCTACATGATACGTTTTGTAAACATTGCATTCTTTTGAAAAGGCACACCATAAATGAATATCAAATTCTAAGGTTTTTGACATTTGATGATTTCTACATATAGACAATCACCGTAAATAATAGTTTACAATACTACATCCGTTGACAATGCAGTCAAAATAAGATACATGGTGATGATTTTGTGAATGCAACGTTTTCTCGAATAAAGCATGTATGACTCCATGCACATAGCTTGTATAACATATAAGCAAACAGCGAAAGACTTCTAGGAACCTGAGAATAAACATGCTTAAAAGTGTCAACACAAAGGTTGGTGAGTTCATAGTTTTAATGTTGCGCATAATCTGTATATAAAGGTGGATCACAAGATTTCAGTTGTTTCATCCAGAAACGTTTATCAAAATATTCTACGAAATTGAGCACCCTGGTAACTAAACTTTAACGTTATTATAAGTACCCATGTTTTAACATACATGCAACCAACATGTACAATACACGCAATACAACGTGTATTAACCTCAAATAGCATACGTATGCTTTATAGTACAGGCTAGGGTTTCTATACCTGGAACAGACGGGGATGTCAAGCCCTATGGATCCATATACAACTACTCGCGCCCACCAGTTCTTATAACTGGCAGTTACTAGTTACCAAACCTAAGGGATTTTCGGTTCAAACTCAGTGTAGAATTTAGTATGTACTTGTATCCATTGCATTTAAAATAAAGTGCATTTATTCTCAGCCTAAAAATATAGATTGCAAAAGCAATTAAAGGGGGAGCAAATGAAACTCACCTTAGCAGCACTTAAGGTCATTCACCAAAATGTGACCGAAACTCGGAATGCAAAATAACCGTAGATCTCAACCTAGAGAACATATGTTGGTCAATACATGTCTAACAAGCTAGGTCAGGTCATATTGTATCACAATCCTAATGCTCTAGACCGACATGCAGAAGTTAACAATAGTCATCTCAAAAGTCAACCTGACCCAATATGATCTTTAAATCTATACATGTTTATTAACATAGTATAAGTCTTGATAATTGAACGAATTTATAGTTTATCAACCTCAAAATATTATTTATTTCAGGAGCTATATTATATTTGAATTATCATGGCAATCGAACATGATTTATTATTTCACATAGTTTTCCAATACTTGTAAAATCAGATTATAGTGTTTATAAAGCTTTAAAACATGATAAGACAGTCAACTTTGACAATTGTTCAACAAGACAAAACGTGCCTTATATAGAAATTCATTTACTCGATTAGTAATATCTAAAAATCCAATTTATCAATCTTATAGACAAGTTGTTTCAATATTAATTTACAGTTTCAA
The DNA here is from genome assembly GCF_046630445.1 of Rutidosis leptorrhynchoides. Lineage (NCBI taxonomy): Eukaryota > Viridiplantae > Streptophyta > Magnoliopsida > Asterales > Asteraceae > Rutidosis > Rutidosis leptorrhynchoides. Next base: position 619,190,020 of record NC_092333.1, on the reverse strand, counting down.
ACACAATTTCAATTAACGTTAACCATAATTCAGTTGACTATATCTTTTAATCCGTTCATCGAAATCACGCTATTTCTAAATGAAAAGTTATTAATTTTTCGCCAGCTTTTCAATAACATGCATATCATATACCTTATATCAGTAGTATATGTATTAAATTCGTGATTCTTCATAAAACTATCTAACGACAAAATTTAGATACAAGCATGTGTAAATATATATACTCGAGCACTAGACATGGATACACTATTAATAAATAAAAGATAAGATATGAATGCTCACATATCAATATTGTGATTCAATATTGTAGGAAAGTACATAGACGCAACGGAGATGATAAACACTAGGTTTGTCTTGCGAACAATACCCACGAACATTACACATAACCTCCATAGCTATAACCCATAGTTTTCTTAGCTTTGACTCATTCGAAAACTCGGTTTGAAATCATTTGGACATGACCTCGTCGTAGTATTTTATGTATAATACTAATAAAAATAACATTAATACTACTGATAATAATAATAAAATTAATAATATTATTAATCTTAATAATAATAATAATAATAATTATATATATATATATATATATATATATATATATATATATATTTTAGAGAGCAGAAGAGAAATAAGAGAATAGAGTGTGAAGAAATCGGCCAAACTGATCGAGCTTTATACACTTTTGCTGAATTCAGACCCCATGCGATCGCATGGATCTGAAGGCATAATGCCATGCGATCGCATGGACAGCTGGTAGCACCCAATGTGTTTTGTTTTCTTGTTTGTCGACATATTATTATATATATATATAATATATATATATATATATATAATTTATATTAATTATATATATTATATTATATTCATGTGCATAGTTGACTTGTAATTTTAGGTCCGATAATATGTACGTTGACGCTCGACTAATGTCCCGGTTCCGGTTTTTCGAACGTCCTTTCATATGCTTAGAAAACTTGTACTTTACGTTTCGTGACTCGTACCTTTGCCAAAATATAGGCTTACATTACCAATAACTATGTTACCCGAAGTGTATCTTGAACGTTCGAGTGTTTTGGTCATTTGCTTCTATAAATTAACGTCTTAATATATAATAATATTATTTTAAATCAGAACATTTTATATCTAAGTTAATATTATATTTTATAACATTTGTAAAATATACATACATTTTCATTTTGAAATAGTGCTTTACTGTAGCAAATAGTGATTTTCGAAAACACTGTAGCTTTTCGGGTACTATAGCAATTCGAAAATACTGTAGCAAATTAGTGTTTTACTTGTTCATCTTAAACGTTTGAGTTAACTTATCTAAATATCAATCGAATCAATAAACGAATGTTACTATCGTTTACTAAATAACTTGAAATTATATATATGTAAATATCTATATTTAATATACATAAATTAGTTTTTAAATACACATTGCAAGTTATTTATAATTAATTTTAATAATTAATATTCCAACTTATTGTATATATATATATATATATATATATATATATATATATATATATATATATATATATATATATATATATATATATATATATATATATATATATATATATATATATTTACAAATAGATGTTCGTGAATCGTCGGTCAATAGTCAAATGTTAACTGAATATATAACATTAGTTCAAAAATTTTGAGAATCAATATTACAGACTTTGCTTATCTTGTCGAAATAATATAAAGATTAAGTTTTAAATTTGGTCGGAAATTTCTGGGTCGTCAGAGTGTACAAAGACAAATTTAATTACATTTAAAGTGTGAGTAAATTTGTTACACCTCATTTCTTTACACAAGGAAAAGTGTGAAAGAATGTAGTGCGACAAATTTAATTTAACACTCTTAAGTGTGGTTATATTTGTGATTGTATATGCTAATAAGTGCGAACTTTTTTCCTTACCGTTTTATATGTGAAACTATGATAATATTCGACGCTTAATAAATGTAATAAAATTACATATTATTAATAAGTGTGTAGAATTGAATAAAAAAACTTACATTTTTAAAAAGATTGTACAAATGTGTATAAATTAATGGTAATTTGTTGTAGTGTTTTCACAAGTACTATGATATATATATGGGAATGACTAACTTATAACAATCATTAACTACACTTAAAACTTTTCAAATATAATATAATATGCATTTAATGAACTCTTTAATTTCCATATGTATAATCATATTAATTACAAAATATGTTATTCATGAAAGGTTTTGTGTTAATAAATGATTCATATCTCATGCCCTAGGGCATGAGTTAGAAAATCTCTCTCTCTCTCTCTCTCTCTCTATATATATATATATATATATATATATATATATATATATATATATATATATATATATATATATATATATATATATATATATATATATATAGGTCAATGACCATTTAATCGCAAATCAATGATAATAGTTCTCACACGTTTAATAGATTTGTACCCCTATCTGATATATATTTGTATCCAACACTCGCGTTCACATATAAAATTTTACTTTTATTTATGCAAGTATAAGTGTAATTAAAAATATGCTGTGATCTTGATTTAATAATACTACGTAGTAAATATGTTGCCTTTCTAAAAAAAAGTGTAATTAAAAAGGTTCATAAAAGAAAATTAAAAAGGTTCATTCTAATTTTTATTCTTGCTATCAAATATCTTGTAAGAATCAACTTGGTAACCTATATGACTCATCAAATATAAGAAGAAAAATTATAAGCAAGTCCACGTAGTGTTTTCTATATATAAAATTGGAGTGTGTTTTGGTAAAAGGTTGGATGAAATTAGGATTTGGGAGGGTGAGTTGGGTTAGAATACTTGACAACCATGTGATGTTGAGGCAGGTTTATGATTAGGTTAGCAATTTCCCAATTATTGTTTTCCTCCCCACTCTTTTAGCTACATATAACTTTTCCCATTCAAATTTTATATATATATATATATATATATATATATATATATATATATATATATATATATATATATATATATATATATATATAGTGGTAGGATCAAGAGGGAAATAACCAATCGGGGGGAAGCAAAAATTTTTTTTTTTTTCGTTTTTTGAAAAAACTTTGTTCACGAACATTATAGATGAGATGAAAATATGAACATCTAGTAGAGACACTTTGTGATAAATGTTTTTATTTTGGCGGAAAAACGCTCGAAGAAGTAATATATAACAATTATCGTGTTTTTCGAGCGTATGTTGAGGTTTTAGCTATTGGGGTTTAGATATTAGGGTTTATATATTAGGGTTTATAGGGTTTAGATATTAGGGTTTAGAAATTTAGGGTTTAGGGTTTAGATTTAGGGTTTAGATTTAGGATTTAGATTGAGTTTTTAACACGAACGGTTTAGAGTTTAGGGTTTAGGGTTTAGGGTTTAGGGTTTAGGGTTTAGGGTTTGGTGTTTTGGGTTTATGGAATAAACCCAAAACACCAAACCCTAAACCCTAAACTCTAAATCGGGCTAAATTTTACATCACAAAACATGAAGAAAAAAAACGCTCATATTCTTCACGAACAATATTATCTTGAATGTTATTTTTGTCGATCGTTTTCCCGCCTAAATAATAACATTCATCACGAAGTGTCTCTTCTAAATGTTCATATTTTCGTGTTATCTTGATGCCGGGAAAAAAATTCCAAAAAAAAACGAAAAAAAAAATTTTGCTTCCCCCCGCTTCCCCCCGATTGGTTACTTCCCCATTGATCCTGCCCCCATATATATATATATATATATATATATATATATATATATATATATATATATATATATATATATATATATATATATATATATATATATATATATTTGTTTAAATGTTACCTCTTGTAGATAGGTTTAATCTGTTATGACTCTTTTTCTCTTTAAGCAAAGATTAATTATACTTCATCTTGTTTTATCTTAACCAAATATGTCACTGATAGTAATTTAAGATAGGGGTGTTCATCGGTTCGGCTTTCGGTTTGTTCGGTATATTCGGTTCGGTGTATTCGGTTTTGAAATTTTTTTGGGCAAAACCAAAAACCGAACCGAAAACCGAATTCAAAGTTGAAACCGAACCGAACCGAAAATCGAATTCGAATTCGGATTCGGTTCGGTTTTCGGTTAAAACCAAATATTATGAAAAATTTGAGAACGATGATAGTTTAATTTTGGCATTACTAATGTCTTAGTTATTTACAACCTAAAACAATGACATACTATTAAATTATTAAGAATTCGATGATTTATTAATATTTACAGCTTAATTATGGCGTTTACTGCTTCTATTATTAAGAAGAAGAACATAATAATTTAAGTAACATAATTATAATATGAGCTATCAAATCGTCATATTGATGAGAAACTATTTTATTGATTGGATCCCAAATTATAATGACATTAAAACATAGATATACAAATTAAATATAAAAAAATTTGAATTCGGTTTTAGTGACGACCCGGAAATTTCCGACCAAATTTAAACTTTAATCTTTATATTATTCCGACACTGATAATGCTAAAAACGAACATATATTTCATAGCATTATTCCTCAAGAAAGACAAGCTTTTAGTTGCAATTGTTCTATTTACAAGTGATATTCGTTTAAATAATAAAAGGTGAAGACAAAAGACAGATTCGACGAATTGAAGACGCAAACGACCAAAAAGCTCAAAAGTACAAAAGACAATCAAAAAGGTTCCAATTATTGATAAGAAACGTCTCGAAATCACAAGAGTACAAGATTCAAAACGTAAAGTACAAGATATTAAATTGTACGCGAGGACGTTCGAAAATCCGGAACCGGGACCAGAGTCAACTCTTAACGCTCGACGCAACGGACTAAAAATTACAAGTTAACTATATATATAAATATAATATAATATATAATTAATTATATTAATTATATATATATTATATATATATATTAAAAACCGTCGGCAGAGAAAACTCCAAGGACTGAGCTGTAATTTCTATCTCCGCGACTCGCGGAGTTTGAAGGGGATTTTGCCGCGAGTCGCGGAGCCCCAAAAATCAACTCTGGCTATAAAGCCAACCGAATTCTGATCAAAAATTATCATCTTTTCTTCCTCATTCATACGTAAAACTTATATATATATATATAATTTATATTTTAATTTTAATTTTAATTCTAATAATAAGGGTATGTTATCGAATGTTGTAAGGGTATAAGTCGAAATTCTGTCCGTGTAACGCTACGCTATTTTTAATCATTGTAAGTTATGTTCAACCTTTTTATATTAATGTCTCGTAGCTAAGTTATTATTATGCTTATTTAAAACGAAGTAATCATGATGTTGGGCTAATTACTAAAATTGGGTAATTGGGCTTTGTACCATAATTGGGGTTTGGACAAAAGAACGACACTTGTGGAAATTAGACTATGGGCTATTAATGGGCTTTATATTTGTTTAACTAAATGAAAGTTTGTTAATGTTAATATAAAGATTTACAATTGGGCGTCCCTATAAATTACCATATACACTCGATCGGACACGATGGGCGGGGTATTTATATGTACGAATAATCGTTCATTTAACCGGACACGGGAATGGATTAATAGCCACTAGAATAATCAAAACAGGGGTGAAATTACATTCAAGGGTAATTGGTGTAATTGTTAACAAAGTGGTAAAACCTTGGTTTACACGCAGTCGATAACCTGGTGTATTCATTAAACAAAGTATTAAAACCTTGTTACAATTCGAATCCCCAATTAGTTGGAATATTTAACTTCGGGTATAATAATAATTTGATGAGGACACTCGCACTTTATATTTATGACTGATGGACTGTTATGGACAAAAACCAGACGGACATATTGAATAATCCAGGACAAAGGACAATTAACCCATGGGCATAAAACTAAAATCAACACGTCAAACATCATGATTACGGAAGTTTAAATAAGCATAATTCTTTTATTTCATATTTAATTTCCTTTATTTTATATTTAATTACACTTCTAATTGTCGCACTTTTATTTATTTTATTTTATCGCACTTTTAATTATCGTACTTTTTAATTATCGCAAGTTTATTTTATCGCACTTTTATTATTCGCAATTTCATTATCATTATTTACTTTACGCTTTAATTTAAGTCTTGTATTTATTTTATATTTTACATTAGGTTTTAACTGCGACTAAAGTTTTAAAATCGACAAACCGGTCATTAAACGGTAAAAACCCCCCTTTATAATAATAATATTACTTATATATATGTTTGTATTTTTATAAAAGTAAACTAATATAGCGTTGAGCTTTGTTTAAAGATTTCCCTGTAGAACGAACCGGACTTACTAAAAACTACACTACTGTACGATTAGGTACACTGCCTATAAGTGTTGTAGCAAGGTTTAAGTATATCCATTCTATAAATAAATAAATATCTTGTGTAAAATTGTATCGTATTTAATAGTGTTTTCTGCTAAAATTAATAACTATTTTATATACTACCCCGCTGCACATCAAGTATTTTTGGCGCCGCTGCCGGGGAATATCTTAAAAGCCGGAAGCGCAACGCTAATATAAAAAAAAAGATTTTTTTGTTTACTTTTATTAAAATTCGCTTTTGTAAAAATACGTTTTAATTATTCAAAAATATAAAAAGAAAAACAAAAATATATGTATTTTTAAGATTTTGTTAAATATTTAAGTTTTATAAGTTTCTTTATTTTTATTTTAGTTTATAAAAATATAAGTTTAATTTTAATATCTTTTATTTATATAAAAACAGAAAACAGAAAAAAAAAAAAAAAAATTAGAAAAACGCGTAAAAATTACAACCTGTCAACTGAATTTCTGAACCCCGCGACTCGCGGGGTTTGAAGCACTAAATACCGCAACTCGCGGAGCCTTTCTGACACGCGCACAGGAAGCCCTAATTCAGCATTAATTACGGTTTTTAATTAATTATTATTAATATTTAAACCTAATTATTATTATTATTATTATTAGTTTTATTTTTACTTTTACTTTTTATTTATATATTTTTTAGTTAAATTAGTTTTAATTAAATTGTAAAATTAATAGTTTTATAAAATAAATAATATTTTTATAAAAAATTGTACTTTTTACAACTTTGTGTATATTTTTATATTTTGTACCTTTTTAATCGTTGTAGCGTAATATTTGTATTTTTTTTTTTTAGCTCATATTTAATTTTAAACTTAGTTTTTGCCATAGTCATTTTTACTCCTAGATTTTTAGGCTTTGCCGTAGAATTCCTTAAGTGCTTTTTCTTTAGACTAAGATTTAGGTGCTTTAGAATTTTGCGACGCCTTTTTAAGTTTTAGTTTCTTTTTAAGTTATTTCCATTTGGGATTTAGTTTTTTTCCTGTAAGCTTTAATATTTTTTGACACCTTTTACTATGTACCAATTATCATTCCAATTAGTAATTTCAATTTGCGATTATAATTTTAAGTTAGTTGTAGTAATAAGGTTAGGTTAGTCAAGTATTTTTGAGTTTTTATAAGTTTCTTTTATTTTTTTTCCGTCACCTTTTATTTTTCAACCATTTTTTTTTCTTCTTTTTCTACCTTTTGCGACGAACTCTTTTTCTTTCTTATTTCTCGCTATTCTAGTTTTAGGACTTAGAATTTTTTCTACTTCTTATCTAAATTTCTTAAAATTACGAAAATTTATTTTAAGTGGTTAAATTGATAGACATCAAAATTTTCTGGTTCGTAGTAATAGTTGGATTTGTACGTGGACCGGGTTATTGGAGCCAAACAGTCCTCAATTATATTGAGACCAAACGAATCCTGCCCCTCTGCTGCATCTTTTGGCTATTCGAAACGTGGGCAAAATCAGAAAAGTCTATTGATTGGATAACTTATTATAATTTTTCTTTCCTTTTTAAAAACTAATAGGATATTCAGTGAATGCACCGAGCAAGACGTTCACCACCTTTTGTACGTTCACCACCTGTAACTCGATCAAGACATCGTTTAACAAATATAACCGCCGTTGATTTTTCTTTAGAATCGACATCCAGTCGACCAAGTACTTCAGTTCAAATTTTCGATAATCCATTTTTTGAACCCAACCTTACAATTGAGAATCCGGAAAATATTCAGGAACGGTTCGTAGATCCTGAACCACTAAACTTTCCTCCGGAACCACCAATCATTCAAACAGAGATTGTTGAGGAACGAACCATTAAATCAGAATCATCTAGTGATACCGATTCAACAAATTCAATTATGGAGAATCTGGAACCTTTAAGTATGGAAGACCGAATGAGAGCTAAACGCACTGGCCAAGGTCACGCAATTACTCATCCTGACATTAATGCGCCAGATTATGAAATCAAAGGACAAATTCTACATATGGTGACTAATCAATGCCAATTTAGTGGTGCGCCGAAGGAAGATCCAAATGAACATCTACGGACCTTTAATAGGATCTGCACACTATTTAAAATCCGAGAAGTGGAGGATGAACAGATATATCTCATGTTATTTCCCTGGACTTTAAAGGGAGAAGCCAAAGATTGGTTGGAATCGTTACCTGAAGGGGCAATCGATACATGGGATGTTTTAGTTGACAAATTTCTTAAACAATTCTTTCCTGCATCTAAAGCCGTAAGACTTCAAGCAGAAATTGTTACGTTTACACAGAAACCAAATGAAACTCTATATGAGGCGTGGACTAGATATGGAAAGTTGTTAAGAGGATGTCCGCAACATGGTTTAGACACCTGCCAAATAGTACAAATATTCTACCAAGGATGCGACATCACTACAAGAAAAGACATAGATATAGCAGCTGGTGGTTCTATTATGAAGAAAACCGAAACTGATGCTTACAAAATTATTGATAACACTGCTTCCCACTCACATGAGTGGCACCAAGAAAAAGACATCATTAGATCATCTAAAGAAGCTAGAGCTGATTCTAGCCATGACTTAGATTCCATTTCCGCAAAGATAGATGCTTTCGAGAGACGAATGGAAAAGATGACTAAAGATATTCATGCTATACGAATTAGTTGTGAGCAGTGTGGAGGACCACATTTGACAAAAGATTGTCTCAGTATTGAATTAACAATGGAACAAAGAGAGAATATTTCATACATAAACCAAAGGCCTGGAAATAATTATCAGAATAATTATCAACCGCCAAGACCGATTTACAATCAAAACCAGAATTATAACCGAAATATTCCATACAACAACCAACAAGGTCCTAGCAATCAACAAGTATCCAATAATACTTATAATCAGCAAAGACCAAATTTTCAAAACAAACCACCACAACAAACCGATGATAAAAAGCCGAATTTAGAAGATATGATGACGAAGCTAGTTGAAACTCAAACGCAGTTTTTCACATCTCAGAAACAAACCAATGAACAAAATGCTCAAGCATTTAGAAATCAACAAGCTTCTATTCAAAATCTGGAACAAGAAGTAAGTAACCTAGCAAGGTTAATAGGTGAAAGAAAACCGGGAAGTCTACCTAGTGATACAAATGCTAACCCCCGGAATGAAACAGCTAAAGCTATTACCACAAGAAGTGGTACAACACTTAAACCACCTGAAATACCTGTAACTTCTGATGAAACTATTCCTACTCCACAAGAACCACAACCTGATCAAGATAAGGAAAAAGAACCGGTAGTTGAAAAGGTTAATGAAGATAACACAGTTAAGGATAAACCTTATGTTAAACCATACCAACCACCACTTCCTTACCCGAGTAAAATGAAGAAAGAAAAACTTGAAGCCGAGCAATCCAAATTCTTGGATATGTTTAAACAGATAAATGTAAATCTTCCTTTCATTGATGTGATTTCAGGAATGCCTAGATATGCTAAATTCTTGAAAGATCTAATCACAAATAGAAAGAAAATGGAAGAACTCTCGGCTGTCACTATGAATGCAAATTGTTCAGCAGTGCTGTTGAATAAGATACCAGAAAAATTATCTGATCCAGGAAGTTTCACAATTCCATGTTTTCTGGGTAGTCTTAGTTCAATAGAAGCATTGGCAGACTTAGGTGCTAGTATAAATCTAATGCCGTATTCACTATACGCTAAACTAGACCTTGGAGAATTGAAACCAACAAGAATAAGTATACAACTAGCCGACCGATCAGTAAAATATCCTAGAGGGATAATGGAGAACATGCTAGTTAAAGTTGGTACTTTAGTATTTCCAGTAGATTTTGTTGTTTTGGACATGGAAGAAGATTCTCAAGTTCCTCTCATATTAGGAAGACCATTCTTAAACACGGCTAAAGCAATGATAGACGTGTTCGGTAAGAAACTGACCCTAAGTATAGAGGATGAGAGTGTTACCTTATCAGTTGATAGAGCAATGCAACAGCCACAATCTGCAGATGATACATGTTATTATATTCAAACTATAGATGCACATGCAGAATTATTAGAAGAATTTCCAGAATTACAAGGAACAGGAGAATGTTCTTTAGGAGAAGGTAATGAACCAATTGATGAAGCTGAAATGTTAGCTACACTTATAGCTAATGGATATGAACCAACAACAGAAGAAATTCAAATGCTAAAAGAAGAAGACAGATATCGATATAAATCATCGATAGAAGAACCTCCGAAATTAGAGTTAAAGCCACTTCCAAACCATTTGGAATACGCTTATTTACATGGTGAATCTGAATTACCTGTAATAATATCGTCTTCTCTTACTGAAAATGAGAAATCACAACTCATTTCTGTGTTGAAAGCTCATAAACCAGCCATTGCATGGAAGATTCATGATATTAAAGGAATAAGTCCTTCGTATTGCACACATAAAATCCTTATGGAAGAAGGTCATAAAACGCATGTGCAACGCCAACGAAGACTAAATCCTAATATGCAAGATGTAGTTAAGAAAGAGATTATTAAACTGCTAGATGCAGGTTTAATTTATCCAATCTCTGATAGTCCATGGGTAAGCCCAGTTCAATGCGTGCCTAAGAAGGGTGGCATGACTGTCATTACAAATGAGAAAAATGAGCTTATTCCTACTAGGACTGTAACAGGATGGCGTGTATGTATTGATTATAGAAAATTAAATGACGCCACCAGAAAAGATCACTTTCCCTTACCTTTCATAGATCAAATGTTGGAAAGATTAGCCGGAAATAGTTACTATTGTTTTCTAGATGGATTTTCCGGATATTTTCAAATTCCAATAGCACCCGAAGATCAAGAGAAAACCACATTCACGTGCCCTTATGGTACTTTTGCTTACAAAAGAATGCCATTTGGACTTTGCAACGCCCCTGCAACCTTTCAAAGGTGTATGATGACGATTTTTCATGACATGATAGAAGAATGCATGGAAGTATTCATGGATGACTTTTCAGTCTTCGGTGATACATTTAAATCATGTCTAGTTAATCTGGAACGAATGCTAATTAGATGCGAAAAATCAAATCTAGTACTTAATTGGGAGAAATGCCATTTCATGGTTAAAGAAGGCATCGTTCTTGGACATAAAATTTCAAAAGTAGGAATTGAAGTGGATAGAGCTAAAGTAGATGTAATTGCTAAACTTCCACATCCTACCAATGTTAGAGGAGTTAGGAGTTTTCTAGGGCATGCCGGTTTTTACCGACGTTTCATAAAAGATTTTTCTAAAATTGCCACTCCTATGAATAAACTCCTAGAAAAGGATGCGCCATTCATCTTTTCAGATGAATGTATCAAATCTTTTAATATTCTTAAAGAAAAACTCACTAATGCGTCGATCATGATAAAACCAAATTGGAATCTATCATTTGAACTAATGTGCGATGCAAGTGATTTTGCAATGGGAGCCGTTTTAGGACAAAGGATTGAAAAACGATTTCAACCTATATATTATGCTAGTAAGACATTACAAGGAGCACAAACGAACTATACAACTACTGAAAAAGAACTCCTTGCTATTGTCTTTGCTTTTGACAAATTTCGATCATATCTCGTTCTAGCAAAAACGGTGGTCTATACCGACCATTCTGCTCTTAGATACCTATTTTCAAAACAAGATGCTAAACCAAGATTAATCCGTTGGATCTTACTCTTACAAGAGTTTGATATTGAAATCCGAGATAAAAGAGGAGCAGAAAATCTCGCCGCTGATCATCTTTCTCGTCTTGAAAATCCCGAATTAGAAGTTCTAAATGAATCGGCCATACAAGACAACTTTCCTGATGAATATCTATTGAAGATAGATTATAAAGAAATCCCATGGTTTGCAGACTATGCAAACTACTTAGTTTGTGGATTCCTTGAAAAAGGATTATCGTACCAAAGACGAAAGAAATTCTTCAGTGATATAAAACACTATTTCTGGGAAGATCCACATCTGTTTAAAAGTTGTCCCGATGAAATAATACGCCGATGTGTATTTGGAGATGAAGCTAGTAAAATTTTAAACCATTGTCACACAGGACCAACAGGAGGGCATTATGGGCCTCAACTAACAGCAAGAAAAGTTTATGAAGCTGGATTCTATTGGCCTACAATTTACAAAGACGCACACCTTCTTTGCAAATCCTGTGATGCATGTCAAAGGGCCGGAAAAATAAGTCAACGTGATGAAATGCCACAAAATGTCATCCAAGTATGTGAAGTATTTGACATTTGGGGTATTGACTTTATGGGTCCATTTCCAAAATCTCATAATAATCTATATATACTCGTAGCCATTGATTATGTATCTAAATGGGCGGAAGCACAAGCTCTCCCAACTAACGATGCACGAGTTGTAGTCAACTTTTTAAAACGTCTTTTTGCAAGGTTTGGAACACCGAAAGCTTTAATAAGTGATCGGGGTACTCATTTCTGTAATAATCAACTTGAGAAAGTTCTTAAAAGATATGGAGTAACTCATAAAATCTCCACCGCATATCATCCACAAACAAGTGGACAAGTTGAAAATACCAACCGAGCTTTAAAACGTATTCTAGAGAAAACCGTAGGATCAAATCCGAAGGAATGGTCCATTAAATTGGAGGATGCACTCTGGGCTTTTAGAACAGCCTACAAAACTCCAATTGGAACCACACCTTTTAGACTTGTTTATGGAAAAGCATGTCATCTTCCAGTAGAAATTGAACACAAAGCATTTTGGGCTTTGAAGACATGTAATCTTGATTTACATGAAGCCGGACGTCTACGATTAAGTCAACTAAACGAATTAGAAGAATTAAGACATGAAGCATACGAAAATTCGTTAATCTATAAAGAAAGAACGAAGAAATGGCATGATAAAAGAATCAGAAGTTCAAAAGAATTTAAAGAAGGAGACAGAGTTCTTCTTTTCAATTCACGATTCAAGCTATTTCCTGGAAAATTGAAATCAAGATGGTCTGGACCATTCATAGTCAAAAGAGTTTTCCCATACGGAACGATAGAATTAATAAATTCAAATGGGATTGAATTTAAAGTTAATGGTCACAGAGTTAAACATTACATACATGGTCCGATGGAAGTCGACAACGAAGTTAATCACAATTTCGACAACACAGCTAACTAAGTGTGGGGAGAATCAAGTCTTTAAAGGATAATATGTATTTCTGTTAGAGTTAGATTGTCTGTTTTCGTGTAGTTCTCGAAAATGGAACCCGAATGGTCTTTCCCTAGCAGACCCTAAAGAACTAGTCTTCTCCCCCCATTCTGAATTTTTATTTTTTTAGGTTTTTACGAAATGAAGACTGCCTGTGAACTAAACCATGGTCTAATGCTACACGCTTTGATCACTAAAAGAAATAATGACATACTACCGAGTGAAATAGTATCAGTAATCAGAGAAAGAATGGACGGAGTTAGAAAAGAATCCAGATGCGAAGATAATAAGTTACAATTTGGTAAAGGAAAATCAAAATCCGCAGCGAAAAGAAGAGCACGACACCTAGAACGATGTCACAAATGCGGAAAATGGTCACATGGAGGTAAATGTTCAAATAATCAAACCTATTCAAATACCGAATTTGTTACTTTATGCAGAGACGGACCGTTCATATGTTTAGAAGAAAAGACACTGAATGCTCGAGGTTACGCTTATGTAGCAATGGAAAACCAATTAAACCGACTATCTTATGAATGGAATAGATCATATAACTAAGAAATCTATTCCACAGGTATGTCTGTACAGTTTTTATTTTTATTTTTATTTTTAACCTTTTGATAATAAACGCTAATTTGTTCGCTAAAAAGTATTAAATTGGTATTAAATAAAATTAGGTTTGGCGACCGAAATTATTGATATCATTCAAAAATTTATTACATCACTGCGAAATTTAACGTTTATTCTTAAGGTATAAATATCTTTAAACAATCAACCCAAAATATTTCAAAAATTCGTCATGAGTTAAATTAGGTCTTGGAACCGAAATTACTTTACCGAAAAGAGGGGCGCATATTTTTGATAATATTTGATTGATTAAAGTGGGATAAAAAGACAAAAAGATTTTTAATTTTATTTTTACCATATTTTTAAAAAAATTAATATTTAAATCTTAAATTAATATTGTAAACTTTGTAAAAACAATATATTTAAAATTATAAATATTTGAAAAATTAATATAAGTTTGATATAAATTTATTAAGTTGGTGTGAATTTTTAATTTTTAAAATATGAATTTTTAATTTTATGCATTTCAAATTTTAAGTTTGGTGTGAATTTTTAATATTAATTTTGAATTTTATATTTAAGTTGTGTGAATTTAAAAACAAAAATTTACTTTATCTCATTAAGTTAAGAATATGATTTTTAAAATTCGTCGTAAGTTGAAGACTAGGTCTTTGAACCGAAATTGCTTTACCCGAGGGAGGGACGAGAACTTTTATTATCATTATTTTTAATCTTATTGAATTAGAGTATGCCAAAAACATTGAAAAAACCCAAAAATCTTAGCTTTTAAAACAATCGCTACAAAAAGACAAATTTTACAATTTTGTCGAAGGACGGACTAGGACATCGATCCGAAACGACCTCGTCCTAAATAACAAGGGAAACAAAATTTTAAAATGAAGTACTTAATTGTTTTATAAGTTAAAGATTATAAAAAAAAAAAAAAAGAGCAAACTCCGCGACTCGCGGAGTTTGAAGTGCAAAACCTCCGCGACTCGCGGAGGGACCGAAAATCAGAAAAAAAAAATAAAAGAGCTGAACGATCAGTTTATGAAACACACCTCCACAACTAAAAAACTGCTGCGAAATACTGCCGAAAAAACCCGAAAAACACCCCCAAAAATCCCAATTTTTAACCGTTAATCACCAAATTTTTTGCTAAAATCATGTTGAGAAGGATGCTATCTAAGAATTACTCAAGAAAAACGGTAAATTTCTACACCTAAACACCATTAATTCGAAATTAGGTGTTCTTGAGCTATTTTTTCCCAATTTGATTTTGATGCTTTTTAGTGTAATTAGACTTAAATTGTTTATGTATTATGCTTGTATAACCTAGATTGATGCTGTTTAACATGATTAGAAGCCTTAAACTTCAAATTTTGAATAATCTAGGGTTTGTGTTCTTGAGCAAATTTGGGGCTTTTTGATATAAACAGGTTATGGCCGATTTTTGTCATGAATTGTTGCTAAATTGAGTAGTGTAACATGTCTAGGTAGTTAAATGATCCAAACTTTGAGCCTAAACATGATTTTGAGAATTAAAGTGGACTTTTTCAAGTCTAAAATTCATGAACTTGATTTTTGAAAGATAATGCCATTTGAGACTTGTTTAATTGCTATTAATGATTATTTTGACATGTTATTTGAGTTGAATGCTTATGAACTTGGCGAAAATTTTCGTATATGCTTATTTGAAAAAGTGTAGATTTGACAAAAATGTGAAAATGAGCTTAAGTTTGATATAAATTGATAATGTCATTGTAATTATTTTGATTGATGATTTTGCTGAAACTAATGCATATTTGGATGCACAAAAATTGTGTTTGATGTGTTTTGCAGAATGAAAGGGGTGAATCTTCATCCCAAGCCCGCAATGCTCCTGCTGAGAATTTGGAACAACAGGAGGTAGATAACTACTACAAGCAGGATGTACCTCATCCAGTCATGACCTTTTCAGATATGCACTTGGAAGAGTTGCACCCGAACCTGAGATTTGACAGACTTTGGATAGATTATCCAAAAATATCAACGGGGTTTGCATACTCTTCATTCCAAGGTTGTTGAGGTACCGAGGGTCATAGAATGGGGACCCTTAGAAGCTGTAGAATTGGCCGGGCCAATTAGGGAATTACTTGTACAGAGGTATGGTAATTCTTCTTTTAATGACTGGATATGTTTATTCACCATACGTAGACCTGTATATAAAGTATGGTGTGAAGAGTTGTTATGTAGTATAGAGTTGAATGATCGGGTAGCTAGTTTAACCGATCGTTCTTTTATTAGATTTTTGTTAGGCGGTTCGATGCGCCACATGTCTTTACTGGACATGGCTCAGGCTTTACGTATATATACACCTGAGGAGTTAGCGTCTGCCGATTGTAGAGGATTGATACTAAACGGTAGAAAGATAGATGAGAATTTTGATACACACGGTGTGTGGAGTCAAATGACAAGCCATCACCGTTTCAAAGGGGGAAACTACTCTTATTTGGATATAGATAGAGCCGAATTAAGAGTGATACATAGGTTTTTAGCTAATTCGATTACACAAAGGGGTAAGAACAAAGAAAAAGTAAATGAACAGGATTTGTTTTACCATATGTGTATTCGAGACCCACAAAGCGCTGTAAGTATACCATATTGTGTGGGTTATTATTTATCAGCTATGGTTCGGGGGATGCGACCACATAGCATAATAGGAGGTGGTATTTTTATTACTTTGATTGGTGAATATCTCGGTGTGGATATAAGTCGGGGGGGATTATTACTAGAAGAGCCGGAACCCCGCGATACTATAGGATTAAATGTATACCATGGTGCGAAAGTTTTGAAGAGGCGGAATAACGCCGCAGTACGATACCATGGTAGACATCCACAGGTGGAGAGAAACCAGGAGCAAGGTAATGTAGGAGGGGGGAATGAGATGCAAGAAATGCATAGGTTTATAGCTTCTCAGGAATACGAAAATGCTAGACAGAGAGCATTTGAAGATTGGCAAGTTCATCAGAACCAGATCATAGCGCATTGCCAACATATAGGTAGAAACTATATTCCTACACCGAAACCCGTCTTCCCTCCTTGGTCGATAGAGATGCAGCCACCATATCCTACGTATGATCCTGCCGAAGCATTCTATAGCACTTATGGTTATGCCTGGAACCCCTATTGGTACCAATATCATCCTTAGTATACTTATTTTTTTTATTTTGTAATTTGTAATTATTGATACATTTAATATTTTTGTTAATATTGTAATCATTTTTATAATTATCTAACTTTTATTCTTAGATTTTAATAATTTTTGAACGTGGGGTAATATACAAAACTTCAAAAATATGTATATATGTTTGCAGTTTATCTTATGTACACAACAGGGTAAAACAACGCATTTTCAAAGACTGGCATTAAGTTCAGCAAAAGCAACTAATTTTGACGACAAGATGCAAAATATATGTGAAATAACAACAAGACGGAATGAACAAATGATGTGCACCATTTATCATTCAGCAAACAAACGCCAATATATTTGGAAACTTTGGTAAAAATTTAATCATTTTCACACTAATCACCCTCAATAATTTAAATTGTTACTAATTTCTTGCAAATGAGGGCATTGCAAGATCTTAAGTGTGGGAAGGGGTTAAATTCTTTCGGATTTTAAAAATTTTTATATTAAACACTTGGTTACCATTAAAAATACTAGTAAAACAGTAGTTGTATTAGAATCTAGTGCTCTCTGATAAAAAAGAACAGCCCTAGTCTTATATACTGACTACCCAATTCTAGTAAAAATTTTCAAAATTTTCAATTAAATGAATTCAAAATCATGTTTATACATATTTATGAACTATAAAACTAGGTTTTAACACCGAAATTATTGTTACCTCGGAAAGGACATAAATTGAGAAACAAACTAAAATGTTAAAATTCATTTAAAATGGAATAGAGGACGATAAAAAGGAAAATAAAAGCCAAGTGTGGGAAAATTTACCAAGTTATTTTAAACATATGTCACATATATCTGTAACAAATAACTGAAAATACTTTTGCGTTGGACTAAACTAAACTGTTTTACCCGATGAAAGAAAAGAAAAGATGGATCTACACGATGAATCAATTCCATCATTAAAAGGAAGTAAAGTCTTCCGAAAAAGAAACGCGCTTCTTGATTTAGGTCATGAAGTTGTCGTCCAGACCAGCTGTAGGTTGACGAAAAATCTAGAAAAGTCATCACTAAAATCAGCAGGAAATCCACGGACCTCCGCATTAAACAGGGTCGCCAAGTGGTCAGATTTATCCTAACCATGAGAAGGATTTATCTCGTACAATGGGGGGACACCATGCAAATTAGCTGGATAAGACTAATGAATCAGATCCCCAGAAAGGATAATCTCCTTAAAGATTAAAAATCAGCTTTTAAGACTGATATTACTCAATCCTAGAGATTGACCTTAAAGATTGAGAATTCAAACTCATGGAATTCAATGATATCTAAACTCGAGCTTAAACAAGAAAATATTTTGATCAAAATTACAAACCAATTTGTTTTCTGAAAACCCTATTTTCAATGCGTTCATTACCATTGAACGTAAAATCCTAGGAATTCACCTGGAATTCATTAGGTCACCTGAACTAAATCGGGTGTCAACCGTAAGAACGGTGGTTGCATAGCATGGTCAAAGACAGGACCTTGTGCCAGACCGAAAAATTATAAGGGTGAGCTTTACTATTGCTCCTACCAAGGATAGTAATTGCGTCCGACACGTTATAGACCATAATCAAAAGCATGTCACGGGACATTGCCTTAACAGTTGCTTGTTCAACGCTTTCCTTTACAACCGGACGGTAGTTTGCCGAAAGGTAATATACGGAACAAGTAAACTGGACGTGTTGCTTTCCAAATACAAGGTTAGCAAGTGGGTGACACAAAACAGCAACTTTTGAGCTAAAATTTTCAAATCTAAAACCCACCAAACTCACAAAAATATTTTGCAAACACCGGTAAAGGGTTATTCCGAAAAACTTATCTAGGGTAAAAACTAGATTTCAAAAGATCAAATGTTTTCATAAAGATCCAATTTCCTTAATGGATCTAAATTTTTATAGTCATGTGGGACTGTAAACCATATCGTTACTACCATTGTTTATACCGCCGTATAGAAATCACTGATGTACAAAGTGTGAAGAATAAAGAAGTGATTCTAGTATTTCAAGACGATATTGCTTGAGGACAAGCAACGCTCAAGTGTGGGAATATTTGATAATGCTAAAAACGAACATATATTTCATAGCATTATTCCTCAAGAAAGACAAGCTTTTAGTTGCAATTGTTCTATTTACAAGTGATATTCGTTTAAATAATAAAAGGTGAAGACAAAAGACAGATTCGACGAATTGAAGACGCAAACGACCAAAAAGCTCAAAAGTACAAAAGACAATCAAAAAGGTTCCAATTATTGATAAGAAACGTCTCGAAATCACAAGAGTACAAGATTCAAAACGTAAAGTACAAGATATTAAATTGTACGCGAGGACGTTCGAAAATCCGGAACCGGGACCAGAGTCAACTCTTAACGCTCGATGCAACGGACTAAAAATTACAAGTTAACTATATATATAAATATAATATAATATATAATTAATTATATTAATTATATATATATTATATATATATATTAAAAACCGTCGGCAGAGAAAACTCCAAGGACTGAGCTGTAATTTCTATCTCCGCGACTCGCGGAGTTTGAAGGGGATTTTGCCGCGAGTCGCGGAGCCCCAAAAATCAACTCTGGCTATAAAGCCAACCGAATTCTGATCAAAAATTATCATCTTTTCTTCCTCATTCATACGTAAAACTTATATATATATATATATATAATTTATATTTTAATTTTAATTTTAATTCTAATAATAAGGGTATGTTAGCGAATGTTGTAAGGGTATAAGTCGAAATTCTGTCCGTGTAACGCTACGCTATTTTTAATCATTGTAAGTTATGTTCAACCTTTTTATATTAATGTCTCGTAGCTAAGTTATTATTATGCTTATTTAAAACGAAGTAATCATGATGTTGGGCTAATTACTAAAATTGGGTAATTGGGCTTTGTACCATAATTGGGGTTTGGACAAAAGAACGACACTTGTGGAAATTAGACTATGGGCTATTAATGGGCTTTATATTTGTTTAACTAAATGAAAGTTTGTTAATGTTAATATAAAGATTTACAATTGGGCGTCCCTATAAATTACCATATACACTCGATCGGACACGATGGGTGGGGTATTTATATGTACGAATAATCGTTCATTTAACCGGACACGGGAATGGATTAATAGCCACTAGAATAATCAAAACAGGGGTGAAATTACATTCAAGGGTAATTGGTGTAATTGTTAACAAAGTGGTAAAACCTTGGTTTACACGCAGTCGATAACCTGGTGTATTCATTAAACAAAGTATTAAAACCTTGTTACAATTCGAATCCCCAATTAGTTGGAATATTTAACTTCGGGTATAATAATAATTTGATGAGGACACTCGCACTTTATATTTATGACTGATGGACTGTTATGGACAAAAACCAGACGGACATATTGAATAATCCAGGACAAAGGACAATTAACCCATGGGCATAAAACTAAAATCAACACGTCAAACATCATGATTACGGAAGTTTAAATAAGCATAATTCTTTTATTTCATATTTAATTTCCTTTATTTTATATTTAATTGCACTTCTAATTATCGCACTTTTATTTATTTTATTTTATCGCACTTTTAATTATCGTACTTTTTAATTATCGCAAGTTTATTTTATCGCACTTTTATTATTCGCAATTTCATTATCATTATTTACTTTACGCTTTAATTTAAGTCTTGTATTTATTTTATATTTTACATTAGGTTTTAACTGCGACTAAAGTTTTAAAATCGACAAACCGGTCATTAAACGGTAAAAACCCCCCTTTATAATAATAATATTACTTATATATATGTTTGTATTTTTATAAAAGTAAACTAATATAGCGTTGAACTTTGTTTAAAGATTTCCCTGTGGAACGAACCGGACTTACTAAAAACTACACTACTGTACGATTAGGTACACTGCCTATAAGTGTTGTAGCAAGGTTTAAGTATATCCATTCTATAAATAAATAAATATCTTGTGTAAAATTGTATCGTATTTAATAGTGTTTTCTGCTAAAATTAATAACTATTTTATATACTACCCCGCTGCACATCAGACACGATAAGCAAAGTTTGTTAAGTTAAATCTCAAGAATTTTAAACTGTGTTCATACATTCATTATAACCTCGACCAAATTCCGACGATTCACGAACCGTTATATATAAATAGATATGTTATGTATATATATATATTATAACTTGAGAATATTAATAAAGTATTAAACGTATAATACTTTACACGAACGTATTTGTTTCAATATAATTTTCCACGAAATTAAAAAATATATATATATTAAATGATTGAATTATCAGAAACATTGAATTATGATTACAAGTCTCTGTTGAGAGGTCCACTATGATTTGAGAAAATCTATTCCTCTTAACGATATTCAGAATAATTTGTAAAGCTATTTATAAATAAAAACAAAAAGTGTCATTTACGAAAGTTAGACAAAAGTTAGTGGAGAATTGGTTTCCATAATATTCTATTAATCTATTTTCAAACGTACAAAGACGTTTTCAGTTTAAAAAGAACTTTATTATTAAAACGTATATAGCTTTTATAAATATCTAGAATCACTTTTGACAACTCATTACTTAACCAGTATAATAAATATAATGATATTTATATTTTATTTCATTAAATATATATAACGATTTAAATTAATATTATATATATTTATACGCGTATTATACATACATAGTTTTTATACTTTTACTATACTTTAACTATACCTTTACTTTACTTTTACTTTTACTTTACTTTAACTTTAATAATTCATACTTTAATAATTCATTTTAATAATTTATACTTTAATAATTCACTTTAATAATTCATACTTTAATAATTCACTTTAATAATTCATACTTTAATAATTCACTTTAATAATTCATACTTTAATAATTCACTTTAATAATTCATACTTTAATAATTCACTTTAATAATTCAAAAATCTATTATAAATAGAATTCAATAGGTTTCATTATTTCATAAAAACTTGAAAATATATTTCTCTAAACTCTCTCAATCGATTTATATATATATATATATATATATATATATATATATATATATATATATATATATTTGCTCTGTATTATTTCAAAATATTATTAGTATACATAAAATATTACGACGGAGTACTGTCCGAGTGATTTCAAAATAGTTTTTTTGAATGAGTCGAAGCTAAGGAAATTATGGGTTATAGCTATGGAGGTGATGGGTATGGTTCATGAGTATGCTCGTGAGGTCAATCTAGTGTTTATCATCTCCGTTGCGTCTACGTACTTTCCTGCAATATTGAATCTCAATATTGATACGTTCGTGAATCCGAGGCCAACCTTGCACTTGTTAAATGACGTTATATGTATTTTTACTACGAAATACAGTATTGTGAGTTTCATTTGCTCCCTTTTATATATATTTTTGGGACTGAGAATACATGCGCTGTATTTATAAATGTTTTACGAAATAGGCACAAGTACTAAAACTAATTCTACGTGGGTTTAAACCAGAAATATACCCTTAGCTTGGTAACATTAAACTACTTGTCTATGTACGGTAGGCGCGAATCCTAAAGATAGATCTATTGGGCCTGACAAACCCCATCCTGACTATGGGATGCTTTAGTACTTCGAGGTTATTTTAAACACACCTGATCTGGTGTACTTCAGAGGGTAAAACATGAACGTTAAGGCTTGTTACCGGGTGCCTACAACTTATAGAATACTTTTATACACTTGCGAGTGTACATATATTTATAAACGGAAATCTTGTGGTCTATTAATATATTGAAATGATTGTTATGATAAACCTATGAACTCACCAACCTTTTGGTTGACACTTTAAAGCATGTTTATTCTCAGGTATTAAAGAAATCTTTCGCTGTGCATTAGCTCATTTTAAGGATATTACTTGGAGTCATTTATGGCATATTTTGAAAGACGTTGCATTCCAGTTATTGAGTTCATCAAGATTATTATTAAGCCAATTATAGTTGGATGTATTATAAAATGGTGTGCATGCCGTCAACTTTCGTTGTAAAGAAAGTTTGTCTTTTAAAAACGAATGCAATGTTTGTAAAATGTATCATATAGAGGTCAAATACCTCGCGATGTAATCAACTATTGTGAATCGTTTATAATGTATATGAACGGGTCCTTTCAGTTGGTATCAGAGCGGTGGTCTTAGCGAACCAGGTCTGCATTAGTGTGTCTAACTGATAGTCATTAGGATGCATTAGTGAGTCTGGACTTCGACCGTGTCTGCATTTCAAAAGTTTTGCTCATCATTCTTGTCGAAAATTACCTGCTTATCATTCTTAGTCTAGACACATCTTATTGCATTGATTGCATGAATAGTGTATAGACAAAATTCATATCTTAGCGTATTTGCTAATTCATATCTTAGCGTATCTGTTACTGTAAACTTTGCCTGACATATTCCGTAAATTCCTCCGTAATCTACGAAACCTTTTGCTCTATATAATTAGAATACCACCCGATAGCCGGAAAATCATTTCATATCGAAAAATTCTTTATTCAATCGTACGAAATGGAATTCGTCATTAGTTCAAGTCCCTCGGATTCCGAAATGGAATCCCACTTAAGTTCCGAAAGCAGTGTGACCGGAATGGATCAACCAATTAGTCATCATCTATTCTGGATGAATTGAGGATAGGTTCGTAGCCTCCTTAATCATTGGAGACAAGAAGAAGGTGATCCCTTCCATCCACCACATTGCCCTCTTGGCGAAGAACCTGAAGCACTTACCGGCGAACCTATCCGAAACACCATTTTCTCTCTTATTTCTAGAGTATCTCTTCACGATTACATACTACACCAAATTCTAGATTTTATTTATCCGCTCGTCCGAACCGACAATCACCCCGGTGTAATAGAAGAAGTGAACGAGCTTCGCGCTCGGGTAGTGGCTTTGGAGAATATGGTGCAAAGGTTACAAACACCAGCAGCAGCACCAGCAGCATAAACAGTACCACCATCAGCAACACCAACAGTACCATCACCACCACCAATAACAACATCCACATCCCACACCGCAACATCACAATCTGTATCTCAAACATCAACGTCATACCCCCTGTAAATATCCAGGAATATCAACAACAACAAACGATGAAGTATTAATTCATAAACTTCATTGAAGAGATATCTCTGCGGCAGTTATGTAATCTCCAAAATCTTAGAGATTATTTAATTCTGACCGTAAATCGGATGAATGAACGGAGATGGTAGAGTAGAAACTTTGATCGAAAATGGTGTACGATTTACAAGCTAGATTTGTTTTACCAACAGCATCAACAGGACCGTAGCATCATCAACACAGTCAGTGCCGTCAGTATCGTCAGAATCAACAGCACCTGTAACATCACAAACTCTGTCAGTTCAAGAATCATAACATCATTACGAATCAACAATAAATATATTGTATCAACGAGTTATGAAGTATTAACTCATTTCCAATCAAAAGATTTATATGTATATTTTATATGTATAAATATTTAAACCATAATAAATCTTCCCGTACTAAGCTATTATGTGTGAATCTTAACTACTCAGTTAATTCATATTACAAATATGCAATGATGTACGTCCTTCGTTCGCAACTTAACCATCGTTAATTACAATCTCTGTCTCAATTCAATAAAAATCCAATTCATAATAAATCAAGTGTATTATTCGAATATATGTTTGATTTTACACTTTCATCATCGATGTACTCGAAACTTTTCAAATAACATCATTCGTACCTTGCGAAGTTCACAAGAATTTCACGAAAACAACAAATAACAAAGTAATGACTCATAATTTCAATATTATTGAAGAAATACTTATGCAATTTATAAAGTTTTAGGGATTACTCAATTCTAGTTCCAACCATAAAACAAATGAGCTTAATTTAATTTAAACTCATTAAATCTATATTACATTTAAAGAAAATATACACATATATTTTCATAAAGACTGTAATAAACTTCTTTTGTACAAAATATTAATTGTGAAAAAATTTTAACGGGTAGGTAATACCCGAGAGATATATAAATTCACAATTAATATATTACATTTTTTGAAACTGATTCAGCAATCATCAACTATACTCCCTACTTTCACAACAATATCCATTCTTTCATATAAATCAAAACAATCATACTCATTCAAATTCAATTACATATTCTGATTTTGAAATCGCATAATTCAATTAGAAATATAACCAGTATCATCACTCTTAGATTCCTATATCTTTCAAAGCTATACTTTGACTTCAAAACTGTGTTAGAACATCATATGTATTAACGATTACAATATGTGCTCAAACCCTTCGAAATTCCTGAAGACACTTCAACTAAGGAACAATCGAGATGATGATCCAACCACATGTTACCCACAGTTATACACCTGAAAAACTCTCAAAACCCAAGTCATAATTCGACACGTATCCGTGTTAGACCCTTTGGCATTTACTAGCTAAAATAACTTTTCAATTCCGTTTCAAAATAGACAGTTTTGTCACATCTCCAGCAAGTCAACTTCGACTTCTCAATCAAAACAGTCTTATTATAACCTCAATAGATACGTTGCCCTTTCGCCAACGTTACCGGGGAATCGTTTATATTCACCACATTAGCAATAAACTTACCAACAACTTCACTGATCTTTGACTTTCATAAAAAAAAAATCATTATAATTATCGAAACCCTATCATATACTCATTCGTACCTTATAACAAGAATTGCCATACCAATTATTGAGAATCAGCAATCAGTATTTTAAAACCACGCAGCATGTCTACATCAACAATTACATATACACACAACGTCTACCTCCAAGACTTAAATTCTTTGAATGAGAAATTTCTGAAAAACACCCTAAACTGCGAACCAGTTCTCAAAATTTTGAAAAATGCTGATGAAGCAGCAAAAACTGTAAACGACCTTAACAGTAAAAAGTTGGATGATAAAGGATAGTATATTGGCAAAGCTCATAAAAAGAGAAGCTTTGGAACTGGAAAACGGATTAAGCAAAGTATGAAGGAGGCTGTGGACAAATCACAACGGCTGAACCTGCCTTCAAAGAATCCAAATGATTCAGTACTTGCTGAAGTCATTAACGAATACCTTGCTCCTGACTCTATATCCCTGCTGATAATATCCTTCATCATCCTCTGATATTAGACATTCTAAGATATCATCGTATCTTTCATTATAAATATCATCCATACTTCTGAAGATATTTTTATAATTATTCTTATCTGAAATCATTTACCTCTTCGCGCTATCTGTATTATATCATAAAAGAAACTATTTTAGTTTCTAAATTCTGAAACATTCGAGTTTAAAATAGGAATATTCTTGAAGAAGTGTTGGGAGCTGAAGCCTGAGTTAGTATAATATAATGACACTTGATCAACGTGATTATATTACAGTAATTCATGCTGAGTTTCTAAATGGAACATGATGATTCACAGATCATAACGTCATGATGTGCTATGTTACACGACTCTTGTATTCTCTTTGATCTCTAAATATCAAGAAAATATTTCTTGATGATTCGGCCTTTTCCGAGGTATTCTGGTAATTTGACAAGTCAAGATCGTGTCATTACAATTTCCTTCCTAGAACATTAACAATGTTCATTCCGAAATTTATATCTGCGAATTCTGGACCATTACAAGCGGTGCTTAATCGCAAGAAGAAGAAACGAAAGGACAAAGCTCCGAACTAGAAATGGGAGTATAAATCATAGCAAATAGAAGAGAGCATTAACTGTGGATGACAATGATTATAGAAGAAGTAAGGACTTTGAAATATAAGGGAAGATATAAAACCCAACAACAACCCAGAAATCACAAACCGTATATATCAATGCATATAGCAATATAAAGACACGGGAGAACTAAAAACACTATAAAACCAAGAGTATAGTAGAAGTAAATAGATTCTTCCGGAGGCAGATGAAAAAGAAGAGCGACAGATATGAAAGTGAGGAGTATATCAAGAATCAGCACTGGATGAAGCATATTGACAAATACTTTAAAATATGAGTTGAGAAGGTGTGATTTGTAAGAAAACAAATGAGGTGGATTTATAGTGAAATATCCGACAGAGAAATCAAAATAGATTATCGCATTAATTCGAAGAGGATCATAATTTCCTTAATCACCGAATAATCAAATCCAATATAGATTACAAAGATTTTCTTTTCGGAGATCAATCGTGATGACGTTAAAAGATACAACGAATCACTATTATCTTATTTCATTCACGATAACTTCACTCACACGCTTCGAGTAATCGAATTATTTTATCCATTCTTCTTGAACATGATAAAACTCTATAATCGTTATAATAACATTCTCATTGTTAGTCATGACGACCTCTATCAAATTTCGGGGACGAAATTTCTTTAACGGGTAGGTACATTGACGACCCGGAAATTTCCGACCAAATTTAAACTTTAATCTTTATATTATTCCGACACGATAAGCAAAGTTTGTTAAGTTAAATCTCAAGAATTTTAAACTGTGTTCATACATTCATTATAACCTCGACCAAATTCCGACGATTCACGAACCGTTATATATAAATAGATATGTTATGTATATATATATTATAACTTGAGAATATTAATAAAGTATTAAACGTATAATACTTTACACGAACGTATTTGTTTCAATATAATTTTCCACGAAATTAAAAAAAATATATATATTAAATGATTGAATTATCAGAAACATTGAATTATGATTACAAGTCTCTGTTGAGAGGTCCACTATGATTTGAGAAAATCTATTCCTCTTAACGATATTCAGAATAATTTGTAAAGCTATTTATAAATAAAAACAAAAAGTTTCATTTACGAAAGTTAGACAAAAGTTAGTGGAGAATTGGTTTCCATAATATTCTATTAATCTATTTTCAAACGTACAAAGACGTTTTCAGTTTAAAAAGAACTTTATTATTAAAACGTATATAGCTTTTATAAATATCTAGAATCACTTTTGACAACTCATTACTTAACCAGTATAATAAATATAACGATATTTATATTTTATTTCATTAAATATATATAACGATTTAAATTAATATTATATATATTTATACGCGTATTATACATACATAGTTTTTATACTTTTACTATACTTTAACTATACCTTTACTTTACTTTTACTTTTACTTTACTTTAACTTTAATAATTCATACTTTAATAATTCATTTTAATAATTTATACTTTAATAATTCACTTTAATAATTCATACTTTAATAATTCACTTTAATAATTCATACTTTAATAATTCACTTTAATAATTCATACTTTAATAATTCACTTTAATAATTCATACTTTAATAATTCACTTTAATAATTCATACTTTAATAATTCACTTTAATAATTCAAAAATCTATTATAAATAGAATTCAATAGGTTTCATTATTTCATAGAAACTTGAAAATATATTTCTCTAAATTCTCTCAATCGATTTATATATATATATATATATATATATATATATATATATATATATATATATATATATATATATATATATATATATATATATATATATATATATATATATATATATATATTTGCTCTGTATTATTTCAAAATATTATTAGTATACATAAAATATTACGACGGAGTACTGTCCGAGTGATTTCAAAATAGTTTTTTTGAATGAGTCGAAGCTAAGGAAATTATGGGTTATAGCTATGGAGGTGATGGGTATGGTTCATGAGTATGCTCGTGAGGTCAATCTAGTGTTTATCATCTCCGTTGCGTCTACGTACTTTCCTGCAATATTGAATCTCAATATTGATACGTTCGTGAATCCGAGGCCAACCTTGCACTTGTTAAATGACGTTATATGTATTTTTACTATGAAATACAGTATTGTGAGTTTCATTTGCTCCCTTTTATATATATTTTTGGGACTGAGAATACATGCGCTGTATTTATAAATGTTTTACGAAATAGGCACAAGTACTAAAACTAATTCTACGTGGGTTTAAACCAGAAATATACTCTTAGCTTGGTAACATTAAACTACTTGTCTATGTACGGTAGGCGCGAATCCTAAAGATAGATCTATTGGGCCTGACAAACCCCATCCTGACTATGGGATGCTTTAGTACTTCGAGGTTATTTTAAACACACCTGATCTGGTGTACTTCAGAGGGTAAAACATGAACGTTAAGGCTTGTTACCGGGTGCCTACAACTTATAGAATACTTTTATACACTTGCGAGTGTACATATATTTATAAACGGAAATCTTGTGGTCTATTAATATATTGAAATGATTGTTATGATAAACCTATGAACTCACCAACCTTTTGGTTGACACTTTAAAGCATGTTTATTCTCAGGTATTAAAGAAATCTTTCGCTGTGCATTAGCTCATTTTAAGGATATTACTTGGAGTCATTTATGGCATATTTTGAAAGACGTTGCATTCGAGTTATTGAGTTCATCAAGATTATTATTAAGCCAATTATAGTTGGATGTATTATAAAATGGTGTGCATGCCGTCAACTTTCGTTGTAAAGAAAGTTTGTCTTTTAAAAACGAATGCAATGTTTGTAAAATGTATCATATAGAGGTCAAATACCTCGCGATGTAATCAACTATTGTGAATCGTTTATAATGTATATGAACGGGTCCTTTCAGTTTTGAATTCGGTTTTCGGTTAAACCGAAATCAGAATTTTCAAAACCAAACACCGAACCGAAAACCGAATTCAAATTCGGTTTCGGTTTTGACTCAATCCGAAAACCGTTTTTCAAATTCGATTTGGTTTTTTCCGGTTTGGTTTCGGTTTGGTGTTCGGGTTAAACGGTTTCAAACCAAATACTGACCACCCCTAATTTAAGATCATAATATTTGGGTATGTAGGAGCAAATCTTGTACGGACCCAAATAATAGCACATAAAAGGTCTAAAAATACGTTAGACACTATGTGCATATAATAATGAAAAATGGAAATATTTGTAAAAAATGAAGAATATATTTTTATGTTGAGGTGTCTAGTGTAAGAGCACCAGGAGTCGTGACACTGAGTTCGGTATTAAATCTCAGTGTTAAGTTATTTAACACTGGGGTTAAAACAAGGAAAATCGTTCAGTGTTAACTTTCAGTATTTAATTATTTTTTTAATACTTTAATAATAAATATTATTCTAAGAAAGAGAAGAAGAAAGAGAAGAAAAAAAACATTAAATAACAACGTTACCCATCCAACGCTGAAATTTAAGATCGGATTTAACACTGATTTAACACCGAAGGGAGTCGTGCGCACCGGTGTTTTCGGTGTTATATCTCCTTAGCGCTGAAAATGTATACGACTTCCAGTGCTCTAAGAGTTAGAGTTGGGGGAGAGTGACAGAGTGTGGTGGTTTGTTGAATAGTGAATGGACTCCGGTCTCCGGGTCTAGGTATACGAGAAACAACACATAAAGCACAAGACATACCAATGCCATACAGTGACACAGGGGACACGTCTTTCTTGTTACACGTGAAACTTATTATTCCTTCAACCTAAATGTAAGCTTCATCTTTTTAATAGTAGCAAATAAGATTACAAAATTTACTAAAAGAACGGAGGAAACGTCTATATTTATATATGTTTCTGGCTTTAGGTTAACTCCAAATTTAATTTATATTTTCTTTTAACAACAAAATTTGTATGTATTAAGAAACGCTCCTCCACAAGACGCTAAAAAGAAAATCACAAAAAGTTCGGAAGACATAAGTTCCGATTTGTAACTATATGACCCATTTCTTAAGCCAATCAAATGAATACATCCGAATAACATCGAAAACGATTACATGTACTAAAAAGAGAATCATTAAAGACGATGTCATTTGAAAAGCGTCACACCACCCATAGACACGAACAATGATCGATAGAATCCGATCTTAGACGTAGCCGACACCTGAATCGTTTCCGACCAATTAGTAATGGAGCACCATGAAGAAAACACTGGCATCCTGCATCATGTCCATACCCAAATACTGCGCCATAAGTCCGATAATGTAGAGCACTCAAAAACGAATGATCTCGCAGTTCGTTCCCTGATTACATACTGGGCAAGAGATTGAATCTAGCTCAAGACCAATCGAAGATAAGTTCCACCTAAGAGGGAGCTAATTTATTTTGTATCTTCAAAAAAAAAAAAACATTCATCTTTCTTAGTAAAAACTTGTACCGAGTGGTAATCGATGAAGAAGAAGAAAGGATTCGACAATCAATATATTCACGACCTGGCTTGACAGTAAACATACCTTCTGCGTTTAAATACCATGTCCAACGATCATCACTTTCCGTTAACTTCACTGACTGGATGTCTACAAGAAGTATAGAAATTTGTTGCAAATTTCTACTCCCAATGTTATCCCTCGACCAAACTCATTGCCACGAGTTATTAACCCATTTATCCGCGACTGCTTCTTCATTGTTCATGTCTAAGTGGTAAAGCCAACTAAACTTTGTAGCTATGGAAGAATTGTCAATCCAATT
Source organism: Rutidosis leptorrhynchoides (assembly GCF_046630445.1). Lineage (NCBI taxonomy): Eukaryota > Viridiplantae > Streptophyta > Magnoliopsida > Asterales > Asteraceae > Rutidosis > Rutidosis leptorrhynchoides. Next base: position 619,158,158 of record NC_092333.1, on the reverse strand, counting down.
ATCCGTCCAAAAATCAACATATCTACAATTACCGACTTGCATATTAATCACGTTAGCACATAATCAATTCAATAAAGAGTAGACAAACTGGCTGAAACGTTGGAACTCTAAGTCCTATACCCTTTTTTTCCTCAAAAATTTCATCATGAATTGAAACCAAAACCTTAGCCCAAAGGTCTTGAGAGTTATTTAAATAACGTCATCACCATTTGTGCAACAAGGCAAGATTAAACGCTTTTAAACTCTCGATGTTCAAAACGCCTTGATCAAGATAAGCTAGAACTGTATCCTGTGATGACCCGGAAATTTCCGAACAAATTTTAACTTTAATCTTTATATATATCCGACACGATAAGCAAAATCTGTAATGTTGAGTCCCAAAAGTTTTGAAACTACATTCATTTAATCAAATACCCTTTGACCATGCCTAACGATTCACGAACAATTATGTGTAAATAAATATATATGCATATACATGTGTGCTTATTAAATTGAGATATATTAATAAAACATTGAACGGATTAGTTAATATGAATATAAGCTATGAGATCTATTTTTTTTTTTAACTTGGAAATGCTATCAAGGTATTGAATGAATAATATGTTACATAAACATATTTGTTCGGTGTAAGTTTATCGACGAGATCAAAAGATAATATCAAATGATTGAATTATCGGATACATTGAACTATGATTATGAGTCTCTGTTATGAGGTCCACTTTGAATTAGGAAACCCTTACTTTTAACGGTATTCGGAATAAATGGTAAAGTGATTTACAAGTAAGAACAAAGTATCACTTATTGGGAGTTAGACAAAAGTTAGTGGAGGATTGAATTTCATAACACATGGTTGATAACTTGCAACGTATATAGAACGTGTTCATGTATATTAGATATATTAGTTAGGTAAAAGATAGTAACCCTTGTTCATTGATTCGAATTATAATTAGATGTATTAACTAGAGTGTTTGAGAAATTAAAGTAAATGTTGGCGCATAAATAAGTTATATCAGATTAAGTTTTTGAGCATAACCGTTAGGTGATATAACAATATCTAGTATTCACACGACTTTAATGTTATATATATATATATATATATATATTGGTCTTTGAAATATAATTAATTTTGAAAAGTGAAATATTATATTATTAGATAAATATTTCAAAACATAAGTATTATGTATAAATTTATAAATTTTAAATGTACATATATTTTATTTTAGTCATAAAACGTTTTGATTCAAACTAATAAGATTAAATATATATTTTGTTATATAACGAGACGTTGATTTATAAAAGGAAATGACCAAAACACTCAAAAGATTAAGTTACACTTTGAGTGGGTTAGTTTTTAATTAATTTAAGTCTAGTTAATAATAAAGGTACATGTCACAAAACGTTTAATTTAAAATAAAATATTTTGATAAACAACGAGTCACTGATTTATAAAAGTAAATGACCACAACGCTCAATTTTATAAGTTACATTTTTTATAAGGTAATTTATTGAAGAGTAAGTCAAATTTTTGATAAAGGTACACGTCGCGTAACGTAAAAGGCTAGTTTTCTAAACGTACGAAAGTGCGCCCGAAAAACCGAAAGTGGTACATGAGTCGCGAGACCACGACCGTGTCATTTTTGTAAAAATTATATTTTTACCATGAACGTAAATATAATATAATATTTAATTAATTCTAAAGATTAAATATATTATATATTAATTAATATATAAATAATCTTATATTACGTATCATATGTTTACATGTGAGTGTCGGCATGAGATGTAATGCATTCCAGCTATTAAAAGATATTATGGGATCGCATATGTGGTTGGCCAAAAAGTTGTATAAAGCTCACGATTCTGGTTCCAGTTTCTAATCATCTATCTCTCTCGACACACATATAAATTATATTATTATTATTATTGTTATTATTATTAAGATTATTATTATTAATCTTAATAGTATTAGTTGTATTAGTGTTAGTATTAATATTATTATACATAAAATACTATGACGGAGTGCTGCTCGTGTAATTTCAAGACAAGTTTTATGAGTAGGATAGGGCTAAGGAAATTATGAGTTATGGCTATGGAGGTGATGGGTATGGTTCATGGGTATGCCTGTGAGGTCAATTTTGTGTTTGTCATCTCCGTTGCGTCTACGTACCTTTCCTACAATATTGAACCTCAATATTGATACGTGAGCACTCATAACTTAACTTTTATTTATCAATAGTGTATCCCTGACTAGTGCTCGAGAAAATAAAATTATGCATGCTTGTATATTTGATATTGCCCCTAAATAGGTTATGTTGAATCTTAAAGGTTGTTATACTAGGGATGAGATAAGATATAAGATATGCATGTCGTTGGAAAGCTAGCGAAAAATTAAGAACTTTTCATTTAGATATCGAATGGATTCGATGAATGGTTAGAAAGTTATGAATTAAACAATTAATTTCGTAATTAAGATTGCTAATGATAATTAGTGAACTAATTTTCTGGGTAATAAAAAGTGGTTATTTGGATTCTACTCGTCGAGTAGATGAATTTTCATATAAAGCACGTCTCGTTTCGTTGAACGGTTGTCAAGTTATGGATAAAAGAAGTTTTGTAAATTTTGATAAAACGTCGATACGGAAACTGAAATTCTCGCTGATCTGCGTTGTTTCAGATTAAAACAAAAATACCACTGAATTCTTTGCTGTAAGGTCTAACAAACGACTCTGGCCGTTTGTCAATTCGAGTCTCGACGATTTTTCTAAAAATCATCAAAGTTGACTGTTTGATCACATTTTAAAATTCTAAAAAGAGCTGAAACTTTTTTATTAAAAATGTCAGTTTTGTATCAGTTGTCATGGTCGGCCTAATGTATGTTTACTTTTGCCAAAAATCATGTTATATCTTTGTTGTAACGAGAATTTAAAGGCTTTGACCGTTTGTCAATCCGAGTTTCGAGGAATTTTCTAAAAATCTCCAAAGTAGGTTACTCGGTCACTTTGGTAAAATTTATTAAAGCTGAAAAATTAACTTTGAAACGCCGAAACCGCGTTGGCAACTACGAGCTGTCTAGGTTTAGTTTACTTCTGTAAAAATTTATGCTTAACCTTTTTGGTAATGTGTAACTTTTATCTTTGGCCGTTTATCAATCGGAGTTCCGATAATTTTTCTAAAAATCGCTGAAGTGGCCGTTTAGTCATGTTTGAAAGAAAAATCATTTTTGTATAAGTTATTATATTTTTGCATGCGACCTCGTTTTTACTTTAACCTTTGACTTTTGCACATTAGTCTCGAGCATTGAGATTGTGGTACACTATGACTTGGCCTAAATTGTTAGACAAATATTGACCGTCATATAAATATATATAATTAATATAGGTTCGTGAATCCGAGGCCAACCCTACACTTGTTCAATGATGTTATATGTATTTTTACTACAAAATACAGTATGGTGAGTTTCATTTGCCTTTTTACCCTTTATATTTTTGGGCTGAGAATACATGCGCAATTTTTATAAATGTTTTTCGAAATAGACACAAGTAATCGAAACTACATTATATGGTTGAATTATCGAAATCGAATATGCCCCTTTTTATTAAGTCTGGTAATCTAAGAATTAGGGAACAGACACCCTAATTGACGCGAATCCTAAAGATAGATCTATTGGGCCTAACAAACCCCATCCAAAGTACCGGATGCTTTAGTACTTCGAAATTATATCATGTCCGAAGGAGGATCCCGGAATGATAGGGGATATTCTTATATGTATCTAGTTAATGTCGGTTACCAGGTGTTCACCATATGAATGATTATTTTTGTCTCTATGCATGGGACGTATATTTAAGAGAACTGGAAATGAAATTCTTGTGGTCTATAAAAATGATGAAAATAAATGATTATGATAAACTAATGAACTCACCAACCTTTTGGTTGACACTTGAAAGCATGTTTATTCTCAGGTTTGAAAGAGATCTTCCGCTGTGCATTAGCTGATTTTAAAGATATTACTTGGAGTCATTCATGACATATTTCAAAAGACGTTGCATTCGAGTCGTTGAAGTTCATTAAAGATTATATTTAAGTAGATGACAGATTAGGTCATTTATAGTTTGGATATTATGAAATGGTATGCATGCCTGTCAACTTTCGATGTAAATGAAAGCTTTTCTTTTAAAACGAATGCAATGTTTGTAAAATGTATCATATAGAGGTCAAATACCTCGCGATGTAATCATATGTTATTGTATTCGTCCTTATGGATTGGGACGGGTCATCTCATGTGGTATCAGAGCGGTGGTCTTAGCGAACCAGGTCTTGCATTAGTGTGTCTAACTGATAGTTGTTTAGATGCATTAGTGAGTCTGGACTTCGACCGTGTCTGCATGTCAAAAGTTTTGCTTATCATTTAGTCGGAAATCATCTACCTACCATCCTTAGGAAATTACCTGATTATCATTCTTTAGTCTATACGCGTTTTCTTGCATTTATTGCAAAATAGTGTATAGACGAAATCTTATCCTGGCATATCTGTTACTGTGAACTTTGACTGACATCTTTCAAAGTTTCTTCCGTAATTTATGGGATTTTGATAATATATATACATATGTAAATTATGTATTGAAGAATATCAAATCTAATTCCTATAATCTATTTCATAACAAAATTCTTTCCCTAATCATACAAGATGGATCCCTCAACCAGTTCGAACTCCTCAGATTTCGATAGCTATGTCGATATGGATTTCCATTCGAGCTCCGAAAACAGTGTGACCGGAATAGATCAACCAATCAGTCATCATCTATTCTGGATGAAATGGGGATGGGTTCGAAGCCTCCTCAATTATTGGAGACAAGAAGAAGGTGATCCTTTCCATCCACCACATTACCCTCTTGGCGATGAAACTGAAGCACTTACCGGCGAACCTGTTCGTGAAACCATTTTCTCTCTCATTTCCAGAGTATCTCGTCACGATTATATACTACATCAAATTCTAGATTTTATTTATCCGCTCGTCCCAACCAACAATCATCCCGGTATACTAGCAGAAGTTAACGAACTTCGTGCTCGTGTGACGGCTTTGGAGCTTATGGTGCAAGGATTACAAACACCATCAGCAGCACCAGCAGCATAATCAGTACCGCCAGTAACATCAACATCGCAAGCCTCAATACCCTAAGCACCAGCAGCATCACCGGCATCAACAACACCACCATCAACAACAGGATCATTACCACCACCAACAATCACATATGCATCACACACCTCAATATCCCAATCTATATATATGATATCAACGTCACACGCACCAAAGATACCAAGGAGTACCAACAACAACAAATGATGAAGTATTGATTCATAACTTCATCGGAGAAACATTCTGTGGTGATTATGTAATCTCTAAAGTTTTAGAGATTATCTATCTCAGCCTTAACCAAAAACTAGATGAGTGGACAGAGATGATAGAGAGAAGAACCGAAACCCTAACAAGACTAGTGCATAAGGTACAAGCTAGACTTGTTTTACCAACAACATCAGCAGTACCAATAGCCTCACCAACACAGTCAAATGCTGTCAACATAGTGAGAATCGTCAACACCTCCAACCTCACAAGCTTCGCCAGTTCAAGAATCACTGTGGAAATCATTACGAATTAATAACGAGTATATTATATCAACGAGTTATGAAGTATTAACTCAGTTCCTCCAAAGAATTTATATGTATATCCTATATATATATATATATAAAAAAAAAAAAAAAAAATTTAACCATAATAAATCTTTCTGTACTAAGCTATTATGTATGGAACTTAACTATCCGGTTAATTCATATTACTAATATGCTATGATGTACATTATTCGTTAACAATTTCATCATTGTTAACCACAATCTCTGCTTCAATTCAATGAATTCCGTCTCATAATAAGTCAAGTGTATCATTCAATAACATGTTTGATTTTACACTTTCATCTTCGATGCACTCGAAACTTTCTAGAAAACATCAATCGTACTTTGCGAAGTTCGCAAGAATTCTTCAAGCGTCAACATCCTTCACTGAAGAATATCAATAAGAATAAATATTGAGGTATTGACTACATTAGTGAAATACTCCGCAAAGATTATGAAATCTCTAATGTTTTAGGAAAAAAAAAAAAAAAAAATTCATTTCTAATTCAATCTGAAAATCAAATGAGCTTAGTATGATTTAAACTCATTGAATCTGTATTACATCTGAAGAAAATATATTCACATATATTTTCATAAGGACTGTAATGAAAATTCTTATTCAAAACATTATTTGTGAATTTTTTTTAACGGGTAGGTAATACCCGAGAGATGTCTAAATTCACAATTAATATGTTACATTCTTTGAATCTAATTCAGCAATCACCAACTGTATTCACTACTCTCTCAACAATATACATTCTTTCGTAAAAATCAAAATAACTATTCTCATCCAAATTTAATTACATATTCTAATTTTGACAAATCAAAAAAATCCAAGTCAAGATTTAACAGAAGACATCACTCTTAGAATTCCTACATCTATCAAAGTCATACTTTGAATTCAAAACTGTGACAGAACATCACTTTTATTCGTAACACTCAGAAATAGATGAAATTCATTCGGGAATCAGGACGATTTTATCATTTGGATATTGACTATGACAATCTGCATTTAAAACCCTTCGAAATTCTGGAAGACACTTCAAACATTGAACAATTGAGATGATGATCCAACCGCACGTTACCCAAAGTCTTGTACCTGAAAAACTCTCGAAACCAAGATTATAGTTTAACATGTAACCACGTCTGATCCTTTATCATTTATTAGCAAAAACAACTTTACGATTCCTTTCAGAATAGCCAATTTTGTCACAGCTCCAGCAAGTCAACTTCGACTTTTCAGTCGGATTAGTCTTGTTATAACCCTGATAGATACGTTGCTACTCGTCATTGTTACTGGGGAACCTTTCATATTCCACCATATTACCACCAGCGTTTAATCATCTAAAACAAGATTCTTCTAAACCCACCTCGGATTGATAACCAGTGATTCAGATATTATAGCATTAAATGCAGAGGAAACATAAGCATGATAGATGATCTAAACGGTCAAAAGTTTGATGATAAAAGATAGTGAGTTGGTAAAACTCAGGAAAAGAAAGGATTTAGAACTGGAAAACGGATTGAGCAAAGTATGAAGGAAGCCGTGGACAACTCACAGGGTTTAAATCTGCCTTCAAAGGATTCAAATGATTCAGTGTCTGCTGAAAACGTTAGCAAACACGTTACCCCTTATTCTAAACCTTCACAGACAGATATTCTTCATCATCATCTTACCTTAGATATTATAAGATATCTTCGTATCTCCCATTATACATATTCTCCATATTTCTGGAGATATCTTCACCACTATCCTTATCTGAGATCATTTATCTCTCCGTAATATCTGCAACATAAAAGAAACTGTGCTAGTTTCTAAATTCTGAAAAAAAAAAAAAAAAAAATCAAATATGAATGTTTTGAAGTAGTGTTGGGAACTGATACATGGGTTAGTATAATATAATGACACTTGATCAACGTCATTATATTACAGTAATTCATGCTGAGTTTCTAATGGAACGTGATGATTCAAAGAACATACCGTCATCATGTGCCATTTACACGACTCTTACATTCTATCTAATCTTTAAATATATCAAGAAAATATTTCTTGATGATTCGGTCTTTTCCAGGGTATTCTGGTAATTTAACAAATCAGGATTTACCATTGCCCTTTCCTTTTTAGAACAATTACTATATTCCTTCTGAAATCCATACATACGAATTCCGGACCATTACGAGAGCTATTTAATCGCAAGAAGAAGAAACGAAAGGACAAAGCTCCGAAATAGAAATTCGGGGTATAAACCGCAGCAAATAGAAGAGAGCATTAACTATGGATGACGATGACTATAGAAGACAGAAGCAGGGACATCGAAATATAAAGGAAGGTGTAAAATCTAACAACAACCCGGAAATTACAACCCGTATATATCGATGCATATAGCAATGTAAAGACATGGGAGAACTAGAAACACTATAAACCCAAGAGTATAGTAGAAGTAAATAGATTCTTCTGGTGGCAGATTAAAAAGAAGAATGATAGATATGCAAGTTAAGAGGATATCAAGGATCAGGATGGGATGGAGCATATTAACGAATACTTTAAAGTAGGAATTGAGAAAGAAAGAATAGAAGGTGTGAGTTGTAAGGAAATGGAGAGGGTGGATTTATAGGAAAATTTTCGACAGAGCAATCGAAGCAGATTATCGCGTTTAATCAAAGAAGATCTGAATCTCCTTAATTACCGAAGAATCAAATCTTAATATGAAGATTTCTTCTAAATTCCTTAAATTTCGGAAATCAATCTTGACTACGACACCGGTTAAGTCAAACTAACTTTTATTCATTTTCACTCTTAAGTGATAGCTTCATCCGTGCTCTTCACAAAAACAAATCATTTTATCTATATTAATCAATGATGATAAAACCCTAATTATCAGTTCATATACGTCATGAAAACACTCTTACTGTTAGCCATGACAATCTTTATCAAATTTCGGGACGAAATTTCTTTTAACGGGTAGGTAATGTGATGACCCAGAAATTTCCGAACAAATTTAAACTTTAATCTTTATATATATCCGACACGATAAGCAAAATCTGTAATGTTGAGTCCCAAAAGTTTTGAAACTACATTCATATAATCAAATACCCTTTGACCATGCCTAACGATTCACGAACAATTATGTGTAAATAAATATATATGCATATACATGTGTGCTTATTAAATTGAGATATATTAATAAAACATTGAACGGATTAGTTAATATGAATATAAGCTATGAGATCTATTTTTTTTTTAACTTGGAAATGCTATCAAGGTATTGAATGAATAATATGTTACATAAACATATTTGTTCGGTGTAAGTTTATCGACGAGATCAAAAGATAATATCAAATGATTGAATTATCGGATACATTGAACTATGATTATGAGTCTCTGTTATGAGGTCCACTTTGAATTAGGAAACCCTTACTTTTAACGGTATTCGGAATAAATGGTAAAGTGATTTACAAGTAAGAACAAAGTATCACTTATTGGGAGTTAGACAAAAGTTAGTGGAGGATTGAATTTCATAACACATGGTTGATAACTTGCAACGTATATAGAACGTGTTCATGTATATTAGATATATTAGTTAGGTAAAAGATAGTAACCCTTGTTCATTGATTCGAATTATAATTAGATGTATTAACTAGAGTGTTTGAGAAATTAAAGTAAATGTTGGCGCATAAATAAGTTATATCAGATTAAGTTTTTGAGCATAACCGTTAGGTGATATAACAATATCTAGTATTCACACGACTTTAATGTTATATATATATATATATATATTGGTCTTTGAAATATAATTAATTTTGAAAAGTGAAATATTATATTATTAGATAAATATTTCAAAACATAAGTATTATGTATAAATTTATAAATTTTAAATGTACATATATTTTATTTTAGTCATAAAACGTTTTGATTCAAACTAATAAGATTAAATATATATTTTGTTATATAACGAGACGTCGATTTATAAAAGGAAATGACCAAAACACTCAAAAGATTAAGTTACACTTTGAGTGGGTTAGTTTTTAATTAATTTAAGTCTAGTTAATAATAAAGGTACATGTCACAAAACGTTTAATTTAAAATAAAATATTTTGATAAACAACGAGTCACTGATTTATAAAAGTAAATGACCACAACGCTCAATTTTATAAGTTACATTTTTTATAAGGTAATTTATTGAAGAGTAAGTCAAATTTTTGATAAAGGTACACGTCGCGTAACGTAAAAGGCTAGTTTTCTAAACGTACGAAAGTGCGCCCGAAAAACCGAAAGTGGTACATGAGTCGCGAGACCACGACCGTGTCATTTTTGTAAAAATTATATTTTTACCATGAACGTAAATATAATATAATATTTAATTAATTCTAAAGATTAAATATATTATATATTAATTAATATATAAATAATCTTATATTACGTATCATATGTTTACATGTGAGTGTCGGCATGAGATGTAATGCATTCCAGCTATTAAAAGATATTATGGGATCGCATATGTGGTTGGCCAAAAAGTTGTATAAAGCTCACGATTCTGGTTCCAGTTTCTAATCATCTATCTCTCTCGACACACATATAAATTATATTATTATTATTATTGTTATTATTATTAAGATTATTATTATTAATCTTAATAGTATTAGTTGTATTAGTGTTAGTATTAATATTATTATACATAAAATACTATGACGGAGTGCTGCTCGTGTAATTTCAAGACAAGTTTTATGAGTAGGATAGGGCTAAGGAAATTATGAGTTATGGCTATGGAGGTGATGGGTATGGTTCATGGGTATGCCTGTGAGGTCAATTTTGTGTTTGTCATCTCCGTTGCGTCTACGTACCTTTCCTACAATATTGAACCTCAATATTGATACGTGAGCACTCATAACTTAACTTTTATTTATCAATAGTGTATCCCTGACTAGTGCTCGAGAAAATAAAATTATGCATGCTTGTATATTTGATATTGCCCCTAAATAGGTTATGTTGAATCTTAAAGGTTGTTATACTAGGGATGAGATAAGATATAAGATATGCATGTCATTGGAAAGCTAGCGAAAAATTAAGAACTTTTCATTTAGATATCGAATGGATTCGATGAATGGTTAGAAAGTTATGAATTAAACAATTAATTTCGTAATTAAGATTGCTAATGATAATTAGTGAACTAATTTTCTGGGTAATAAAAAGTGGTTATTTGGATTCTACTCGTCGAGTAGATGAATTTTCATATAAAGCACGTCTCGTTTCGTTGAACGGTTGTCAAGTTATGGATAAAAGAAGTTTTGTAAATTTTGATAAAACGTCGATACGGAAACTGAAATTCTCGCTGATCTGCGTTGTTTCAGATTAAAACAAAAATACCACTGAATTCTTTGCTGTAAGGTCTAACAAACGACTCTGGCCGTTTGTCAATTCGAGTCTCGACGATTTTTCTAAAAATCATCAAAGTTGACTGTTTGATCACATTTTAAAATTCTAAAAAGAGCTGAAACTTTTTTATTAAAAATGTCAGTTTTGTATCAGTTGTCATGGTCGGCCTAATGTATGTTTACTTTTGCCAAAAATCATGTTATATCTTTGTTGTAACGAGAATTTAAAGGCTTTGACCGTTTGTCAATCCGAGTTTCGAGGAATTTTCTAAAAATCTCCAAAGTAGGTTACTCGGTCACTTTTGTAAAATTTATTAAAGCTGAAAAATTAACTTTGAAACGCCGAAACCGCGTTGGCAACTACGAGCTGTCTAGGTTTAGTTTACTTCTGTAAAAATTTATGCTTAACCTTTTTGGTAATGTGTAACTTTTATCTTTGGCCGTTTATCAATCGGAGTTCCGATAATTTTTCTAAAAATCGCTGAAGTGGCCGTTTAGTCATGTTTGACCGAAAAATCATTTTTGTATAAGTTATTATATTTTTGCATGCAACCTTGTTTTTACTTTAACCTTTGACTTTTGCACATTAGTCTCGAGCATTGAGATTGTGGTACACTATGACTTGGCCTAAATTGTTAGACAAATATTGACCGTCATATAAATATATATAATTAATATAGGTTCGTGAATCCGAGGCCAACCCTACACTTGTTCAATGATGTTATATGTATTTTTACTACAAAATACAGTATGGTGAGTTTCATTTGCCTTTTTACCCTTTATATTTTTGGGCTGAGAATACATGCGCAATTTTTATAAATGTTTTTCGAAATAGACACAAGTAATCGAAACTACATTATATGGTTGAATTATCGAAATCGAATATGCCCCTTTTTATTAAGTCTGGTAATCTAAGAATTAGGGAACAGACACCCTAATTGACGCGAATCCTAAAGATAGATCTATTGGGCCTAACAAACCCCATCCAAAGTACCGGATGCTTTAGTACTTCGAAATTATATCATGTCCGAAGGAGGATCCCGGAATGATAGGGGATATTCTTATATGTATCTAGTTAATGTCGGTTACCAGGTGTTCACCATATGAATGATTATTTTTGTCTCTATGCATGGGACGTATATTTAAGAGAACTGGAAATGAAATTCTTGTGGTCTATAAAAATGATGAAAATAAATGATTATGATAAACTAATGAACTCACCAACCTTTTGGTTGACACTTGAAAGCATGTTTATTCTCAGGTTTGAAAGAGATCTTCCGCTGTGCATTAGCTGATTTTAAAGATATTACTTGGAGTCATTCATGACATATTTCAAAAGACGTTGCATTCGAGTCGTTGAAGTTCATTAAAGATTATATTTAAGTAGATGACAGATTAGGTCATTTATAGTTTGGATATTATGAAATGGTATGCATGCCTGTCAACTTTCGATGTAAATGAAAGCTTTTCTTTTAAAACGAATGCAATGTTTGTAAAATGTATCATATAGAGGTCAAATACCTCGCGATGTAATCATATGTTATTGTATTCGTCCTTATGGATTGGGACGGGTCATCTCATATCCCATTTAACCCACGCCATATTACTTTTAGAAGAATTTCCACCATGAAAATATTAGAACCTAGAGCTTCAAGAGATTTCTAAACGGATTCCGAACATTTATAAATAGACATGAAATAAATCCTGAGACTTTCCATGACCGACTTAAGAAGCGTCATTCTTCCACCAATCGGCAAAAAATTAGATTTCCAAGAATTCGGCCTTGAACGAAACTTTTCAATCATACTTGACCAATTTCCGATCAAGTTCATGTGACCTATAGAAACTCCAACGTAACCAGTAGGAAAGGATCCAGTTTGACAACCAGTAGCTAAGGCAAAGCAACTGATCTCGATTTCGTTTACGTCTACACCAAAAAAATGAGACTTCGATACATTTTTTCAGTCCTGGCACCAAATGGAACACCTTAAGGATACATAAGATCAAATCCAAATCTTCCTTTTTCCAATCAGATAAAATAATGACATCTTCCGCGTAAATAAAGTGGGACAAATATAGTTCGTTTGAACCAACCTTGACGCCACTAAAATGATGTGAATCCATGGGTTGTTGAAGTGCCAAGTCTAAACCCTCCATAACAATGATAAAAAGAAAAGGACTGATATCGCGTAAAAAGTCATGTTTTTACCAACGATATCTACTTAAATTCCACATGAATTTAAGCAAAATAGTTCTATAAATGCACTAATCTACTAAATTTTTCTAAACATGACTTTAAAAGCACAAACTAGAGATGCGAGCTACAAACTGGCAACCCAGGCCCACCAAACTGGTGACCCAAAGACAAACTGGCGACTTGCAGATTACAAACTGGAAAACCGGGCCCACCAAACTAGCGATCCAGAAGCAAACTGGCGACCTAGAAGCAAACTGGCGACTGATATCGGCTAAAAAGTCACGTTTTTACCTCCGATATTGAGTCCCAAAAGCATAAAAGTTCAAATCTTTGTCAGCAAAATAATCGTTTTTCGGTTAAATTTGTAGGTAAAGTAATTACGAAGACGATGCAAGAAGAATCAAGAGAATCGGAGCTAAAACGAATATTATAGAGCGAAAACGGTGAAAGACAAGAAATCAAGTTACGATCCAGCAAATCAGTAAGCCAAACGGCTTGCCAAACAGCTTGCCAGTATGGCAAACGGTCTGCCATATGCCCAGATCAAACGGGCATGTTAAACGGGCTGGTCTGGTAAATGGCCACCCCAAATGGCCTGCCAAACGGCCTGCCAACCGTTTGCAGGCCATTTTCACTTCTATTTAAAGTGATTTTTGTCATCCAATTTTAACACACCTCTCTTCACTCTCTCACTACAATACACTTTCTATCACTAGAGCTTTCAAGGCCTTCTCACCTCCGAGCGAAAAATTAAGTACCCGGAGGCGAACGCCGAAGATTGTAATAGGAGCAGTCTAGAGGATGTCAGCACTTGTAATGGTCCAGATCTCGTCTGTAAACGGTGAACGCTTTCCTTAATTTAATAAAGTTATCTTAAGTTGCTTTCATCTTGCATGCTTATCTATCCGTTGCAAATGTTTATTATATGTTGAATACTTTATCTGAAACTTATGCTACTGTTATGCTGAAACCTTGACGGTTTAGAAGTTTAATTTACGGATCACCCTTTCTGCTTATTCACGTGGCTATAACCTAGTATTAGGACCTGATCAACCCTAGGATACGGGTAAGTAGTTATGTGTGCTTAACATCACAATAGGGATATAGTACCTACGTACGAATAACCATTTATTCGTCAGAGAAGAGCTGCCCATTTAGGTTGTGATTAGAGTAGGCAATATAGAGTTCAGTGAACACTGGCTTGCTCAAAAGCATGATGCGCGTCAGAAGCAACGTTCTTGAGATGTTATAAGATGATCCGGGGTTGAGTAAGTGATCACAAAGGAGAGACCTCTAATCCAATTAGCAGTACCTTAGAATATCTAAGATTGCACATCTATTAATGTTAAGGCATAACTTAGTATTAAGTGGTGGAATATTGCTTTAGTTAGACTAACTAGGATTAAGAAAAGCTGAGACTTTCCTTAGGGATAATACCACTTTATTCATGTACCTAGGATTCTATCCATAAGGTCGTTTAAACCTTCTAAGGTTAACGTTAGGAGTAGGGATATCCGTTTTAGCCAGAATCTTCAAGACCTAAACTCTTAGTGACAAATCAGTTAGGTTCATAGCCCAGTTGATTGAGGTTTAGTGTTTATTCTAGGAAGTTGAACTCTCGTGATAGCTCTCTATCAAAACCTTATTCTTCATACCTATCCAACTTTATCTTTATAGTTATAGTATTAGTAGTTAATCTTGGTCTATCACCACTTGTCAACTAGGGTAAACTATATAGGCACTTTTATCCCATGTTACTGAGCAAACATACAAAAATACGAACCTGAGTTATATTTACCATTTACTCATTAAAAGGAAGACAAGTAGGTGAGTTATAGCTAGGAAACCCCAGCTAAATATAAATGATAAAACCATTATTACTCTTTTGATAGCTAATTCTGACGTGTTGCAACCTAACGACACCGAACAAATAAAACCGTCCATTTTGACCATATCAGCGACCCATGGATTACAAGCTGGCGACTCGTATGCAAACTGGAGACCCAGGTCAGCAAACTGGCAACTCAATCATTGAAAACTAGTGACCCGGAGCAAAACTTCTGACTCACTTCGCCTATAAATTGAAGGCTTAGTACGTTCATTTCATTCATTCAAAGTAGTTCCATTTCCAAAGAATCTCTTTTCACAAAACTCTCTATCAAAGCTTAGGCTAGTTTTCTACAAATTAGTGTAGGTTTTGTAGCTTCAAGAAGTTGTCCATATTTCTTAAAGTGGGACTGGAACTCTATCTTATGTAACATTTGTCTATGAATAATACATACGTGAATCACCGCGATAGCAAGGTCGTATATGTCATTGTAAGCCAAACTATTACTATACTCGTCATTATTATGGTAACACACTCAAGGCTAATCACATTTAGAGGAGAAAATAGATAAAATGAATGGAGAGTCAACAATTTGAAATGTCGCTAGAAATCTGAGCTGAGTATTTGATAATGCTAAAAACGAACATATATTTCATAGCATTATCCCTCAAGAAAGACAAGCTTTTAGTTGCGATTGTTCTATTTACAAGTGATATTCGTTTAAATAATAAAAGGTGAAGACAAAAGACAGATTCGACGAATTGAAGACGCAAACGACCAAAAAGCTCAAAAGTACAAAATACAATCAAAGAGGTTCCAATTATTGATAAGAAACGTCTCAGAATTACAAGAGTACAAGATTCAAAACGCAAAGTACAAGATATTAAATTGTACGCAAGGACGTTCGAAAATCCGGAACCGGGACCAGAGTCAACTCTCAACGCTCGACGCAACGGACTAAAAATTACAAGTCAACTATGCACATGAATATAATATAATATATAATTAATTCTTAAAATTAATATATATATTATATTATATTTAAAAACCGTCGGCATAAAAAAACAAAGACTTTTGAGCCTCCCCAGCTGGCCATGCGATCGCATGGCCTGGAGGAAGAAACTCCATGCGATCGCATGAGCATCTTTTCCAGTTTACAAGGCCTATAAATTTCGAGCTTTGGTGCACCATAAAAATATCAATCTATCTCTCTCTCAATATATACGTAATATATATATATATATATATATATATATATATATATATATATATATATATATATATATATATATATATATATATTTATTTATTTTTTAATTTTAATTTTAATTTTAATTCCTAATAATAAGGGTATGTTAGCGAATGTTGTAAGGGTGTAAGTCGAAATTATGTCCGTGTAACGCTACGCTATTTTTAATCATTGTAAGTTATGTTCAACCTTTTTAATTTAATGTCTCGTAGCTAAGTTATTATTATGCTTATTTAAAACGAAGTAATCATGATGTTGGGCTAATTACTAAAATTGGGTAATTGGGCTTTGTACCATAATTGAGGTTTGGACAAAAGAACGACACTTGTAGAAATTAGACTATGGGCTATTAATGGGCTTTATATTTGTTTAACTAAATGATAGTTTGTTAATTTTAATATAATGATTTACAATTGGACGTCCCTATAAATAACTATATACACTCAATCAGACACGATGGGCGGGATATTTATATGTACGAATAATTGTTCATTTAACCGGACACGGGAATGGATTAATAGTCTATGGAATTATTAAAACAGGGGTGAAATTATGTACAAGGACACTTGGCATAATTGATAATAAAGTATTAAAACATTGAGTTACACGCAGTCGATATCCTGGTGTAATTATTAAACAAAGTAATAAAACCTTGTTACAGTTTAAGTCCCCAATTAGTTGGAATATTTAACTTCGGGTATAAGGATAATTTGACGAGGACACTCGCACTTTATATTTATGACTGATGGACTGTTATGGACAAAAACCAGACGGACATATTAAATAATCCAGGACAAAGGACAATTAACCCATGGGCATAAAACTAAAATCAACACGTCAAACATCATGATTACGGAAGTTTAAATAAGCATAATTCTTTTATTTCATATTTAATTTCCTTTATTTTATATTTAATTGCACTTCTAATTATCGCACTTTTAATTATTGTTATTGTATTTAATTACACTTTTAATTATCGTACTTTTTAATTATCGCAATTTTATTTTATCACACTTTTATTTATCGCAATTTCATTATCATTATTTATTTTACGCTTTAAATTAAGTTGTATTTATTTTTACATTAGGTTTTAACTGCAACTAAAGTTTTAAAATCGACAAACCGGTCATTAAACGGTAAAAACCCCCCTTTATAATAATAATATTACTTTTATATATATTTGTATTTTTATAAATTAAAACTAATATAGCGTTAAGCTTTGTTTAAAGATTTTTCCCTGTGGAACGAACCGGACTTACTAAAAACTACACTACTATACGATTAGGTACACTGCCTATAAGTGTTGTAGCAATGTTTAAGTATATCAATTCTATAAATAAATAAATATCTTGTGTAAAATTGTATCGCATTTAATAATATTTCGTTGTAAAATTTAATAGTGTTTTATACCCCTTAGCGAAAACATCAAGTATTTTTCGCGCCGCTGCCGGGGAACATCTAGCTTAAAAGCCGGAAGCGCAACACTAATATATAAAAAAAAAGATTTTTAGTTTACTTTTATAAAAAAAAATACACTTTTGTAAAAATACGTTTTAAATATTCGAAAATATAAAAAGAAAAACAAAAATATAAATATTTTTAAGAGTTTGTAAGTTATATAAAAATTTTCTTTTTCTTTGTTTTATAAAAAAATAAGTTTTATTTAATTTATATAAATATATTACATAATTTTTTATAAAACAGCAAAACAGAAAAAAAAAAAACACTCGAGTCCAAGTATTGTAGCAGCCCACTCTGTGGCCCGAAACCCTAGCCCATGCGATCGCATGGCTGGGTAACATAGGACTCATGCGATCGCATGAGCCCTGCAGACACGCCAGGGTTGACCAATTCAGTAATCATTACGGAGTATTATTATTAATTATACTTAAACCCTAATTAGGGTTTAGTATTTTATTAGTTAATTTAGTTTAGTTTATTTAATTTGTATTTTTATGTTTAATTAGTTTTAATAATTTATAAAATTAATACTTTTATAAAATAAATAATATAAAAATAATATTTTTATAAAAATTGTAATTTTTACAACTTTTAATATATTTTTATATTTTGTATCTTTTTAATTATTTTAGCGTAATTTTTGTATTTTTCGCTCGTATTTAGTTTTTAAATATAGTTTTTGCCATAGTTATTTTTATATCTAGAATTTTAGGTTTTGCCGTAAAATCCCTTAAGTGCTTTTTCTTTAGACTAAGATTTAGGTGCTTTAGAATTTTGCGACGCCTTTTTAAGTTTTAGTTTCTTTTTAAGTTATTGTCATTTGGGATATAGTTTTACTTTTAAGCTTTAATATTTTTAGACGCAACTTTTTAGTTTTTAGTTCCTTTTTAAGTTTCAACGCGCTACTTTCTTATTTTTATTTTTCGACGTCTTTTACCTATGTATCAATTATCACTCCAATTAGTAATCTCAATTTGCAATTTTAATTTTAAGTTAGTGATAGTAATAAGGTTAGGTTAGTCGAGTGTTTTTAAAATTTTATAAGTCGCTCTTTTTCTTTTCTTTTTCGACCTTTTTCGACGCGCTCTTTTTCTTTCTTATTTCTCGCTATTCTAGCTTTTAGGACATAGATTTTTATTCTACTTCTTATCTAAATTTCTTAAAATTACGAAAATTTATTTTAAGTGGTTAAATTGATAGACATCAAAATTTACTGGTTCGTAGTAATAGTTGGATTTGTACGTGGACCGGGTTATTGGAGCCAAACAGTACTCAATTATATTGAGACCAAACGAATTCTGCCCCTCTGCTGCATCTTTTGGCTATTCGAAACGTGGGCAAAATCAGAAAAGTCTATTAATTGGATAACTTATATAATTTTTCTTTCCTTTTAAAAACTAATAGGATATTCAGTGAATGCACCGAGCAAGACGTTCACCGCCTTTTGTATGTTCACCACCTGTAACTCGATCAAGACATTTAGCAAATATTACCGCCGTTGATTTTTCTTTAGAATCATCATCCAGTCGACCAAGTACTCCAATTCAGATTTCCGATAATCCATTTTTTGAACCCGACCTCACAATTGAGAATCCGGAGAATATTCAGGGACGATTCATAGATCCTGAACCATTAATTTTTCCTCCGGAACCACCAATCATTCAAACAGAGATTGTTGAGGAACGAACCATTAAATCAGAATCTTCTAGTGATTCAGATTCAACAAATTCAATTATGGAAAATCTGGAACCTTTAAGTATGGAAGACCGAATGAGAGCTAAACGCACTGGCCAAGGTCACGCAATTACTCATCCAGACATTAATGCGCCAGATTATGAAATCAAAGGACAAATTCTACACATGGTGACTAATCAATGCCAATTTAGTGGTGCGCCGAAGGAAGATCCAAACGAACATCTTCGTACCTTTAATAGGATCTGCACACTATTTAAAATAAGAGAAGTTGAGGATGAACAGATATATCTCATGTTATTTCCCTGGACTTTAAAGGGAGAAGCCAAAGATTGGTTGGAATCGTTACCTGAAGGGGCGATTGATACATGGGACGTTTTAGTTGAAAAATTTCTTAAACAATTCTTTCCGGCATCTAAAGCCGTAAGACTTCAAGGAGAAATTATTACGTTCACACAGAAACCGAATGAAACTCTATATGAGGCGTGGACAAGATTTGGAAAGTTATTAAGAGGATGTCCGCAGCATGGTTTAGACACCTGTCAAATAGTACAAATATTCTACCAAGGATGCGACATCACTACAAGGAAAGACATCGATATAGCAGCTGGTGGTTCTATTATGAAGATAACCAAAACTGATGCTTACAAAATTATTGATAACACTGCTTCCCACTCACATGAGTGGCACCAAGAAAAAGATATCGTTAGATCATCTAAAGCAGCTAGAGCCGATTCTAGCCATGACTTAGATTCCATTTCTGCAAAGATAGATGCTGTCGAGAGATGAATGGAAAAGATGACTAAAGATATCCACTCAATACGAATTAGTTGTGAGCAGTGTGGAGGACCACATTTGACAAAAGATTGTCTCAGTATTGAACTAACAATGGAACAAAGAGAGAATATTTCATACATAAACCAAAGGCCTGGAATTAATTATCAGAATAATTATCAACCTCCAAGACCGATTTACAATCAAAAGCAGAATTATAATCGAAATGTTCCATACAACAACCAACAAGGTCCTAGTAATCAACAAGTATCCAATAATACTTACAATCAGCAAAGACCTAATTTTCAAAACAAACCACCACAAACCGATGATAAAAAGCCGAATTTAGAAGATATGATGACGAAGCTAGTTGAAACTCAAACGCAGTTTTTCACATCTCAGAAACAAACCAATGAACAAAATGCTCAAGCATTTAGAAATCAACAAGCTTCTATTCAAAATCTGGAACAAGAAGTAAGTAACCTAGCAAGGTTAATAGGTGAAAGAAAACCGGAAAGTTTACCTAGTGATACAAATGCTAACCCCCAGAATGAAACAGCTAAAGCCATTACCACAAGAAGTGGTACAACACTTAAACCACCTGAAATACATGTAACTTCTGATGAAGCTATTCCTACTCCACAAGAACCACAACCTGATCAAGATAAGGAAAAAGAACCGGTAGTTGAAAAGGTTAATGAAGATAACACAGTTAAGGCTAAACCTTATGTTAAACCATACCAACCACCACTTCCTTACCCGAGTAAATTGAAAAAAGAGAAACTTGAAGCCGAGCAATCCAAATTCTTGGATATGTTTAAACAAATAAATGTAAATCTTCCCTTCATTGATGTAATTTCAGGAATGCCTAGATATGCTAAATTTCTGAAAGATCTGATCACGAATAGAAAGAAAATGGATGAACTCTCGGCTGTTACTATGAATGCTAATTGTTCAGCAGTGCTGTTGAATAAGATACCAGAAAAACTATCTGATCCAGGAAGTTTCACAATTCCATGTTTTCTGGGTAGTCTTAGTTCAATAGAAGCATTAGCAGACTTAGGTGCTAGTATAAATCTAATGCCGTATTCACTATACGCTAAACTAGATCTTGGAGAATTGAAACCAACAAGAATAAGTATACAACTAGCCGATCGATCAATAAAATATCCTAGAGGGATAATGGAGAACATGCTAGTTAAAGTTGGTACTTTAGTATTTCCAGTAGATTTTGTTGTTCTAGACATGGAAGAAGATTCTCAAGTTCCTCTCATATTAGGAAGACCATTCTTAAACACGGCTAAAGCAATGATAGACGTATTTGGTAAGAAACTGACCCTAAGTATAGAGGACGAGAGTGTTACCTTTTCAGTTGATAGAGCAATGCAACAACCGCAATCTGCAGATGATACATGCTATATTCACATGCAGAATTGTTAGAAGAATTTTCAGAATTACAAGGAACAGGAGAATGTTCTTTAGGAGAAGGAACTGAACCAATTGATGAAGCTGAAATGTTAGCTACACTAATAGCTAATGGATATGAACCAACAACAGAAGAAATTCAAATGCTAAAAGAAGAAGACAGATATCGATATAAATCATCGATAGAAGAACCTCCGAAATTAGAGTTAAAGCCACTTCCAAACCATTTGGAATACGCTTATTTACATGGTGAATCTGAGTTACCTGTAATAATATCGTCTTCTCTTACTAAAAATGAGAAATCACAACTCATATCTGTGTTGAAAGCTCATAAACCAGCTATTGCATGGAAGATTCATGATATCAAAGGAATAAGTCCTTCGTATTGCACACATAAAATCCTTATGGAAGAAGGTCATAAAACGTATGTGCAACGCCAACGAAGATTAAATCCTAATATGCAAGATGTTTTCAAAAAAGAAATTATTAAACTGCTAGATGCAGGTTTAATTTATCCAATTTCTGATAGTCCATGGGTAAGCCCAGTTCAATGCGTGCCTAAGAAGGGTGGCATGACTGTCATTACAAATGAGAAAAATGAGCTTATTCCTACTAGGACTGTAACAGGATGGCGTGTTTGTATTGATTATAGAAAATTAAATGACGCCACCAGAAAAGATCACTTTCCCTTACCTTTTATTGATCAAATGTTGGAAAGATTAGCCGGAAATAGTTACTATTGTTTTCTAGATGGTTTTTCCGGATACTTTCAAATTCCAATAGCACCCGAAGATCAAGAGAAAACCACGTTCACGTGCCCTTATGGTACTTTTGCTTACAAACGCATGCCATTTGGACTTTGCAACGCCCCTGCAACCTTTCAAAGGTGCATGATGGCGATTTTTCACAACATGATAGAAGAATGCATGGAAGTTTTCATGGATGACTTTTCAGTCTTCGGTGATACATTTGAAACATGTCTAGCTAATCTTGAACGAATGCTTATTAGATGCGAACAATCAAATCTAGTACTTAATTGGGAGAAATGTCATTTCATGGTTAAAGAAGGCATCGTTCTTGGACATAAAATTTCAAAAGAAGGAATTGAAGTGGATAGAGCTAAAGTAGATGTAATTACTAAACTTCCACATCCCACCAATGTTAGAGGAGTTAGGAGTTTTCTAGGGCATGCCGGTTTTTACCGACGTTTCATAAAAGATTTTTCTAAAATTGCCACTCCTATGAATAAACTCCTAGAAAAGGATGCTCCATTCATCTTTTCAGATGAATGTATCAAATCTTTTAATATTCTTAAAGAGAAACTCACTAATGCGCCGATCATGATAACACCAAATTGGAATCTACCGTTTGAACTTATGTGCGATGCAAGTGATTTTGCAATGGGAGTCGTTTTAGGACAAAGGATTGAAAAACGATTTCAACCTATATATTATGCTAGTAAGACGTTACAAGGAGCACAAACAAATTACACAACTACTGAAAAAGAACTCCTTGCTATTGTCTTTGCTTTTGACAAATTTCGTTCATATCTCGTTCTAGCAAAAACGGTGGTCTATACCTACCATTCTGCTCTTAGATACCTATTTTCGAAACAAGATGCCAAACCAAGATTAATCCGTTGGATCTTACTCTTACAAGAGTTCGATATTGAAATCCGAGATAAAAGAGGAGCAGAAAATCTCGCCGCTGATCATCTTTCTCGTCTTGAAAATCCCGAATTAGAAGTTCTAAATGAATCGGCCATACTAGACAACTTTCCTGATGAATATCTATTGAAGATAGATTATAATGAAATTCCATGGTTTGCAGACTATGCAAACTACTTAGTTTGTGGATTCTTTGAAAAAGGATTATCGTACCAAAAACGAAAGAAATTCTTCAGTGATATAAAACACTATTTCTGGGAAGATCCACATTTGTTTAAAAGTTGTCCAGATGGAATAATACGCCGATGTGTATTCGGAGATGAAGCTAGTAAAATTTTAAACCATTGTCCCACAGGACCAACAGGAGGGCATTATGGGCCTCAACTAACATCAAGAAAAGTTTATGATGCTAGATTCTATTGGCTTACAATTTACAAAGACGCACACCTTCTTTGCAAATCCTGTGATGCTTGTCAAAGGGCCGGAAAAATAAGTAAACGTGATGAAATGCCACAAAATGTCATTCAAGTATGTGAAGTATTTGACATTTGGGGTATTGACTTTATGGGTCCATTTCCAAAATCTCATAATAATCTATATATTCTCGTAGCCGTTGATTATGTATCTAAATGGGCGGAAGCACAAGCTCTCCCAACTAACGATGCACGAGTTGTAGTCAACTTTTTAAAACGTTTTTTTGCAAGGTTTGGAACACCGAAAGCTTTAATAAGTGATCGGGGAACTCATTTTTGTAATAATCAACTTGAGAAAGTTCTTAAAAGATATGGAGTAACTCATAAAATCTCCACTGCATATCATCCACAAATAAGTGGACAAGTTGAAAATACCAACCGAGCTTTAAAACGTATTCTAGAAAAAATCGTAGGATCAAATCCGAAGGAATGGTCCATTAAATTGGAGGATGCACTTTGGGCTTTTAGAACAGCCTACAAAACTCCAATTGGAACCACACCTTTTAGACTCGTTTATGGAAAAGCATGTCATCTTCCAGTAGAAATTGAACACAAAGCATTTTGGGCTTTGAAGACATGTAATCTTGATTTACATGAAGCTGGACTTCTACGGTTAAGTCAACTAAACGAATTAGAAGAATTAAGACATGAAGCATACGAAAATTCGTTAATCTATAAAGAAAGAACAAAGAAAT
Source organism: Rutidosis leptorrhynchoides (assembly GCF_046630445.1). Lineage (NCBI taxonomy): Eukaryota > Viridiplantae > Streptophyta > Magnoliopsida > Asterales > Asteraceae > Rutidosis > Rutidosis leptorrhynchoides. The sequence goes on along the minus strand of NC_092333.1, from coordinate 619,133,660 downwards.
GGCATGATAAAAGAATCAGAAGTTTAAAAGAATTTAAAGAAGGAGACAGAGTTCTTCTTTTCAATTCACGATTCAAGCTATTTCCTGGAAAATTGAAATCAAGATGATCTGGACCATTCATAGTCAAAAGAGTTTTTCCATACGGAACGATAGAATTAACGAAGTTAAACATTACATAGATAGTCCGATGGAAGTCGACAACGAAGTTAATCACAATTTCGATACCACAGCTAACTAAGTGTGGGGAGAATCAAGTCTTTAAAGGATAATATGTATTTCTGTTAGAGTTAGATTTTCTGTTTTCGTGTAGTTCTCGAAAGTGGAACTCGAATGGTCTTTCCCTAGCAGACCCTAAAGAACTAGTCTTCTCCCCCCATTCTGATTTTTTTTTTTAGGTTTTTACGAAATGAAGACTTCCTGTGAACTAAACCATGGTCTAATGCTACACGCTTTGATTACTAAACGTAATAATGACACACTTTCGAGTGAAATAGTATCATTAATCAGAGGTAAATTGGACGAAGTAAGAAAAGAATCCAGATGCGAAGATAATAAGTTACAATTTGATAAAGGAAAATCAAAATCCGCAGCGAAAAGAAGAGCACGACACCTAGAAAGATGTCACAAATGCGGAAAATGGTCACATGGAGGTAAATGTTCAAATAATCAAACCTATTCAAACACCGAATTTGTTACTTTATGCAGAGACGGACCGTTCATATGTTTAGAAGAAAAAATACTGAATGCTCGAGGTTACGCCTATGTAGCTATGGAAAACCAATTAAACCGACTATCTTATGAGTGGGATAGATCGTATCACTAAGAATACTATCTCACAAGTAAGTCTGTACAGTTTTTATTTTTTATTTTTATTTTTAACCTTTTGATAATAAACGCTAATTTGTTCGCTATAAAGTATTAAATTGGTATTCGATGAAATTAGGTTTGGCGACCGAAATTATTGATATCATTCAAAAATTTATTACATCACTGCTAAATTTAACGTTTATTCTTAAGGTATAAATATCTTTAATCAATCAACCCAAAATATTTCAAAAATTCGTCATGAGTTAAATTAGGTCATGGAACCGAAATTACTTTACCGAAAAGAGGGGCGCATATTTTTGATAATATTTGATTGATTAAAGTGGGATAAAAGCCAAAAAGATTTTTAATTTTATTTTTACTTTGTTTTTAAAATTAATATTAAAATAATATTGTAAACTTGTTTAAATTAAATCAATATATTTAAAATTGTAAATATTTGAAAAATTAATATAATTAATATAAGTTTGTATGTATAAAAATAAAAATATAATATAAGTTTGGTGTGAATTTATAATATGAATTTTTATTTAAGTTTGGTGTGAATTTTTAATTTTATGCATTTTTAAATTTAAGTTGTGTGAATTTAAAAACAAAAATTTACTTTATGTCGCTAAGTTAAAAATATGATTTTTAAAATTCGTCGTAAGTTGAAGACTAGGTCTTTGAACCGAAATTGCTTTACCCGAGGGAGGGACGGGAACTTTTATTATCATTATTTTTAATCTTATTGAACTAAAGTATGCCAAAAACATTAAAAAACCCAAAAATCTTTACTTTTAAAACCGCTCTTTGAATTGACAAATTTTAAAATTTTGTCGAGGGACAGACTAGGACATCGATCCGAAAAGCCCTCATCCTAAAAAGAAACAAATTTTTAAAATTTTATTAATTATATGTTTTATTTAGTTTAAGGTTTTATATAAAAAAAAAAAAAAAAAAAAGCTGAAACACTGTTCCCGGATACCCATGCGATCGCATGGGTATTGCACTCCAACTCCATGCGATCGCATGGAGCTGGAAAACAGGCCTGATACAAAACTCTCAGCGGTTCTGTCTTCTCCACATAACACACACACAAACACGAAACTCTCTCAAATCTTCACCAAATTTCGCCAATTTTCCACCGTAATTCGTCATTTTTCTTGTTCTAATCATGCCTAGATTCTCATTCTTCAGCAAAATGGTAAAAATTACACCCTTAAACTCATAAATTTGCTAGTTTTTGTGATAATTACCAATATTTTACCTAATGCAATTTTGTTAATTTCTAGTGTAATTAGTGTTAAATTGTTAGTATTTTATGCATGTATAACCTAGATTGATGCTATTTAACATGATTTGAAGCCAAAAACTTCAAAATTTTTAGAAATCTAGGGTTTGTGTTCTTGAGCAATTTGGGGCTTTTTGATATAAACAGGTTATGGCCGATTTTTATCATGAATTATTACTAAATTGAGTAGTGTAACATGTTTAGGTAGTTAAATGATCCAAACATTGATCCTAAACATGATTTTTGGGGATTAAAGTGGACTTTTTAAGTCCAAAATTCATGAACTTGATGAATTTGATGTAATTGCCATTTGAGACTTGTTTAATTAATAGTAATGACTATTTTGACATGTTATTGGAGTTAAAAGCTTATGAACTTTGTATACATTTTCATATGTGCTTATTTGAAAAGTGTAGAATTGTGAAAAATTGTGAAAATGTGTATAAGTTTAATTTTGATTTAACATGTTATAGTGATTGTTTTAAGTTGTTATTTTGCTAACACTAATGCATATTTGGATGCACAAATTTTGTGTTTAATATGTTTTGTAGAAAGCCGATACTGGAGGTTCAGGAGCATCATCATCTAGACGACCAGCACCAGCACCAGCACCAGAACCAGAAATGCAACACGAACAAGAACCACAACAAGAACCACAACAACAGCCTGATCAGCACATACCTTATTATGATCAGGTACAGTTTGTTGATGAATTCATAGTATTCCCAATGAGGCCGCCAGTAGAATTCCCAACGATTCCTGAGCACACTATGCATCCTAATCTGAGATTTGATAGGAGATGGAGAGATTACGAGACATATCAAAGGAACAAATTCAAATTGGTAACAAAAAATGTAGAGGTGCCAAGGGTAATCGATTGGGTTCCTTTGGAAACGGTCCATCTAGCTGACCGTGTTAGACAGCTTTTGGTTCAAAGGTATGGCAGTTCTTCTTTTACAGATTGGGAACGTCTTTTCACCATTCGTAGACCTGTATATAAGGAATGGTGTGTTGAGTTGATGAGTACTGTATCACTTGATACAAATATAGTTAGAATAGATGATAGAAGATTTCTTAGGTTTATCCTTGGCGGTAGGATGTACAGAATGTCCATGCTGGACATGGCCAGGGCTTTACAGATATATACTCCTGGTGAGTTGCTACTACCCGATTGTACAAACTTGATTCATTATGGTGAAAGGGTAGATAGAAACTTTGACGCTGACGCCATTTGGAGGCGTATGTCACATTTTGATGTTTTTACACGAGCAGGAGGACACTCCTATACACATATTGACAGAGCCGAACTTCGTATTATTCATAGATTTTTGGCTAACTCGATTACACAGAGAGGTCATAATAAAGAAAAAATTACCTTACATGATTTATTCTACCTAAAGTGTATTCGGGATCCTAGAAGCTTTGTCAATATCCCTTACTGTCATAACCCGTCCTTAACCATAAGAACGTGTTAGATAACGTATGATTTCATTGCGAGGTATTGACCTCTATATGCGACATTTTTAAAAGAACAACTGCATATATTTTACATTACAAACCATAATTCTTATTTTGATACAAGCTTTAGACAAAATAAAGATGATTATCGTTTAGCGATAATCTTAGACTTACAAACTTTACAAATGATGATAACAACACGATTTCTAGCATATTTTACAATACAAATCCTCGGATATGCAGTTTTATTTTTGACACAAATATGAGTACGCAAGATCCTGCTTAAATTCAACATGTTGCAGCGGAAGCTTCTAATTATCACCTGAGAATAGACATGCTTAAAACGTCAACATAAAGTTGGTGAGATATAGGTTTAATGCCGGCAGCAATATATATATAGACCACAAGATTTCATATATAAACGTTTTAATAAAAATATTCTAAGTGGTTGAGCACTTGGTAACCATACTTAACATTTAATCACGTCGCATATTCCCTTTATTATGAAATCTTACTACACCGTACCAAGTGTAGTCACGAAATGAAGTACTGTGCAACCGTTGAATACTGGTCGTCCAGTCCGATTGGGGTTGTCAGGCCCGATAGATCTATCAACAGGATTCGCGTTTACAATACCGCTGTAAATAGTAGTTACCAAGCTACAGGGAAGTATGCCAGTGGTACAACTCAACGTAGAATATATTTTTCAGTTACTTGTGTCCATAACGTAAAACATAAAATACATGTATTCTCATCCCGAAATACTTAGAGTTTAAAAGTGGGACTATATACTCACTTTTGTCTTGAAGATATGTAATTTCGACTTGGCAACCGATTGATATCACGAACCTATCCATATATAATATATCAATACCTTTTCTTTTTAAACAAACGTCACATATATATACTTATAATACTTTTAATACTTTTAATAATTCCTTAGTCCGTAGTTAGCAGTCCGATGTTAGTAATTCAATTTTAATGGTTTTTTTTTAGGTGTTTAATAAACCCCCAATGAAAAAAAAAACCCCCATCGTATATGTATTGGTCGAGATTAATCTTGACCCACGGTACCGGTGTTGTCAAATGACGTGTTGCGTACATAAAGTACCGGTGTTGTCAAATGACGTGTTGCGTACAATCATGGGATCTTATGATTAATCTTCTCGTATTGTTTACGGGTGATCCTGAACCATATAAAATTAAATTATGAGTACATATATATAAAATATCATGTTATTTTAAAAAGATGTGATTTATTTAATTTTCTCCAATTATTTTCGTAGCTAAACTAGTCTTAGATATCCGATCTCGTTTTGGTCATAGTTTCTTCGTTACAACTCCGTTTTCGTTGATTCAACTTGCCACTTCCTTGGATTGAGTCCCTCTTTAAGAATATGAACTGTAAATACCTTAGTTTGTATTCGAAATCACAGGTCAAAGGTCAAACTTTGGTGAAACTTATGAAGTTAATCATTTTCCATCATGTAAACAACCTTAAATGATTATTTTTCTAAAAATACTTATACTTTGAGTTAAATCATGAAATTTTTATGTGTTATCATATTCATAGTAAAAATCATTTTTCCAGAAAATAAACCTTCAATTCAAAGTTTAAGATGGTTTTTAATTATCCAACCCAAAACAGCCCCCGGTTGCACTCCGACGTCGTAAAAACAGTTTTTAAGGTGTTCTTTGAAAAACCAAGTTATACCTTGTTAAATTAGCATATATTTATGTTATATTACAGGTCTTGAAGTATTTTAAAAGTTAAGTTAGAAGGATCTATTTAGTTTGCAAACAAGTTTGAAAACATTCAAACTATGTTCTTGTTGTTAAAATTTTATACCACAAAATAAGATAGCTATATATATATGAATCGAATAAGGTTATGAATAAAGTTACTACCTCAAGTTACTTGGACAAGATTGCTGTAAAATAGGAGTAAGAACCTAGAACCAAAAGAGTGATGGAGTTGGATGAAAGATTGGAAGTAAACTTGTGTTCTTGAAAGGATTCTTGAAGTGTTTTTGTAAGGTTTTTCTTATGGTGTTTAAGTGATGTTTTTATGGCTAGATCTTCATGGATACTAGCTAAATGGTTATGGAGTTTCTTAAGAGTGTGTTTTTGGTTAAAGAAATGAGGTAGTAAAACTTGAAAATGGAAGATGTATTTAAGGCTATAAAAACATGATTAATGGAAAAATATGGACAAAATTTCATGTTGTATTTTTATGTAATTAGTCATACTAAACATCAAAAGTAGTTACCTTATACATAAGGCATGAACAAGAGAGTTACCTTATACATAAGGCATGAACAAGGGCTGGTTGGTGGTGATTTGATGTGTATATACCAATAGTAAATACGTATAGAAGCTAGGTATGATACGAGTACATGTACTCTAGATATACGTATAGAAATTTTGTGAAAAATGGAATGAGAATTCAAATATAGCTATCTTTTGTGAATATACTTATATTGTTTTATGTATTTAAGTCTTTAAAAAGTGATTAAATACATTATATATACGATATATGTATAAACATTATAGGTTATAAGTATTTATATCAAATAACGTTACGTATGGTTATTGTTTTGAAAACTTAAGTTAGTAGTTTCAAAATATACTTATAACTTATTGTTATTAATACAAAATGAGGTATTAAAACATCCTTAGATCATGTTAAATATGTATATATACATATATATACACAAACGTATAATTATCATATGTTATATAGTTCGTGATATCATCGGTCAAACTAGACGGTCAAATGTTGTGTAAAACTCATTTCAAAAACATAAGTCTCAACAATTTGGATTGCTTATCATGTTGGTAAGGTTTAATTTATATAAATATTAATCTTATAAGTATAGAACGATCGAAAAAGTGCGGGTCATTACAGTACCTACCCGTTAAATAAATTTCGTCCCGAAGTTTTAAAATTGTACCTATTTTGCGTCATCGAGAAACAAGTGTGGATACTTTTGTTTCATCTGATCCTCTCGTTCCCAAGTAAACTCGGGACCCCTTCGAGCATTCCAACGAACCTTAACGATCGGTATGTTGCTCTGCTTGAGCTGTTTAACTTCACGGTCCATGATTTCGATTGGTTCTTCGACGAATTGTAGTTTCTCGTCGACATGGATTTCTTCAAGAGGAATGGTGAAATCTTCCTTTGCAAGACACTTCTTAAGGTTTGAGACGTGAAAGGTATTATATACTCCGGCGAGTTGTTGCGGTAACTCGAGTCGATAAGCTACCGGTCCAATGCGTTCGATGATCTTGAACGGGCCTACATATCTTGGGATCAGTTTACCCCTTTTTCCAAAACGTATTACACCTTTCCATGGTGACACCTTTAACATAACCATGTCACCGATCTGAAACTCTAATGGTTTCCTTCGGACATCGGCGTAGCTCTTTTGGCGACTACGGGCTGTTTTCAATCTCTCCTTGATTTGTACTATCTTTTCAGTAGTTTCATGTATGATCTCGGGACCAGTTAATTGTCGATCTCCTACTTCATTCCAACAGATAGGAGATCTACACTTCCTTCCGTACAATGCTTCGAATGGTGCAGCTTTAATGCTCGCATAATAACTATTATTATACGAGAATTCTGCTAATGGTAGATACTTATCCCATCCGTTTCCAAAATCGATCACACATGCCCTGAGCATGTCTTCAAGAGTCTGAATTGTTCTTTCACTCTGCCCGTCCGTTTGCGGATGATATGCGGTACTCATATCCAAACGAGTTCCTAGTGCCTCCTGTAGTGATTGCCAGAACTTTGAGGTAAATCTACTATCACGATCAGATATAATGGAAATAGGTATTCCATGCCTTGAAACAATTTCCTTTATATACAATCGTAATAGTTTCTCCATCCTATCCGTTTCCTTTATAGGCAAGAAATGTGCAGACTTGGTGAGACGATCAACAATCACCCAAATGGTGTCGTATCCCCAGGCAGTCTTTGGTAACTTCGTGATGAAATCCATGGTAATACCATCCCATTTCCATTCTGGGATTTCTGGTTGTTGAAGTAACCCTGACGGCTTCTGGTGTTCTGCTTTGACCTTAGAACAAGTTAAACACTCCCCAACATATGTTGCAACGTCTGTCTTTAAATTAGGCCACCAATAACGTGTCTTAAGATCTTGGTACATCTTTCCAACTCCAGGATGTATCGAGTATCTTGTCTTATGTGCCTCGTTCAATATCAACTTCCTTAATCCACCCAACTTCGGTACCCAAATACGATTTGCAAAATATCGAATTCCATCTTCCCGTATAACGAGTTGCTTCTCATACTTCTTCATTATTTCATTTCTTATGTTTTCTTTAGTAAGTGCTTCTCGTTGAACTTCTTTGATTTGTGAGTTGAGATTCATGCGAATTTTTATGTTCATCGCTCGTACTCGAATTGGTTCTCGTTCCTTTCTACTTAATGCGTCAGCCACCACATTCGCTTTCCCGGGATGATAACGAATTTCACAATCATAGTCGTTTATTAACTCGACCCACCTACGTTGCCTCATGTTCAGCTGTTTCTGATCAAAAATATGTTGAAGGCTTTTATGATCAGTAAACACAGTGCATTTAACTCCATACAAGTAGTATCTCCACATCTTCAATGCAAACACGACTGCTCCCAATTCTAGATCATGCTTCGTATAATTTCGCTCGTGAATCTTCAATTGTCGGGATGCGTATGCAATAACTTTCTTCCGTTGCATAAGAACGCAACCAAAACCTTGTCGCGAAGCGTCACAATATATTTCAAAATCATCGTTCCCTTCTGGTAACGATAAAATAGGCGCCGTAGTTAACTTCTTCTTCAGTAATTGAAATGCACTCTCCTGCTCAGAGGTCCATTCATATTTCTTCCCTTTTTGCGTTAACGCTGTCAACGGCTTAGCTATTCGGGAAAAATCTTGAATAAACCTTCTATAATAACCGGCTAAACCCAAAAATTGGCGTATCTGCGTTGGTGTGTTAGGAGTCTCCCATTTTTCAATGGCTTCAATTTTTGCTGGATCAACCTGAATTCCTTTGCTACTAACAACGTGGCCAAGAAATTGCACTTCTTTCAACCAGAAAGCACATTTAGAAAATTTAGCGTATAGCTGTTCTTTTCTCAACAACTCTAATATCAACCTTAAATGCTGTTCATGCTCTTGCTCACTCTTGGAATAGATAAGAATATCATCAATGAAAACGATAACAAACTTATCTAAATACGGACTACAAACTCGATTCATGAGGTCCATGAATACAGCTGGCGCATTCGTCAATCCAAACGGCATGACCAAAAATTCGTAATGACCGTAACGTGTCTGAAAAGCAGTTTTCGGAATGTCCTCTTCTTTGACACGTAATTGATGATAACCCGATCTTAGGTCGATTTTCGAATAAACACATGATCCTTGCAGTTGATCAAATAAGTCATTAATTCTCGGTAGTGGATACCGATTCTTGATAGTTAACTTATTTAATTCACGATAATCTATACACATCCTAAAAGATCCATCTTTCTTCTTAACAAACAAAATTGGAGCTCCCCACGGTGAAGTGCTTGGTCGTATGAATCCACGGTCTAGTAATTCTTTTAACTGACTTTGAAGTTCTTTTAATTCGGACGGTGCAAGTCTATATGGAGCACGGGCAACTGGTGCAGCTCCTGGTACTAAATCTATTTGAAATTCTACAGATCTAAATGGAGGTAATCCCGGCAACTCTTCCGGAAATACTTCAGGAAAATCTCTTGCCACAGGCACGTCATTGATGCACTTCTCTTTTTCTTTCTTTTCAACTTTATTAACATGTGCTAAGATAGCATAGCACCCTTTCTTCAAGCACTTTTGAGCTTTCAAATAACTAATGAGTTTTAGCTTTGAGTTACCCTTCTCTCCATAAATCATTACTGGCGTTTTATTCTTACGAGGAATGCGAATTGCCTTCTTGGCGCACACAACTTCAGCTCCTATTTTGGACATCCAGTCCATGCCGACTATTACATCAAAACTTCCTAATTCTACGGGTATCAAATCAATCTTAAATGTTTCTCCGGCTAAATTTATTTTACAATCACGGCAAATTTTATCGGCTTTAATTAGTTTACCATTAGCTAACTCAATCATGTACTTAGCATCTAGAGGTAATGATGAACAATTCAATTTAGCGTGAAAGTCTCTATACACGTAACTTCTATCAGCACCAGTATCAAATATAATAGATGCGGATAAGTTATTAATGGTAAACGTACCCGTAACAAGCTCCGGGTCTTCACACGCCTCTCTAGCATTAATAACAAATGCTCTCCCTCGTGCAGGTCCGATATTCTTCTCTGGATTCGGGCACTGGCTCTTATAATGACCCTGTTTCCCACATCCATAACAAGTAACAGTAGCCAAAGCAGTTCTATTTGCATTAGTGGCAGGAGTCTTGGTACCATTTGTATTTGTAACGAGAGCCCTACAATCTTCAGCAAGATGACCCTTTCGATTACATTTGTTGCATACCACATTACAGTAACCAGAGTGATGTTTGTGGCATCGGTTGCATAAAGGATTTTGTCCTTTATAACCAAAGCTTAAACCACTACCCGCACCTTGCGTGATTTCTTGTTTCTTAAAAGATTGTTGTTGGTTACCTCGATCATAATTTCCATTCCACTTTCTTTTGTTACCTGATACCTTCACATCAGTATTGGATACTTTCTTATCCATGATGACCTGATCCATTAGCTCGTTTGCCATGGTTATAGCTTCATGAATTGTCTTAGGTTTCGATGCTGTAACATTTGCCTTGACCTTTTTGGGCAAACCATCTTTGTACATTTCAATCTTCCGTTCTTCGGTTGGGACCAATTCAGGACATAGCAAAACTAATTCCATGAATCGCTGATTGTAGTTGGTGATTTCAGTACCAACAACCTTCAGACTTCGTAATTCATCTTCCAACTTCCTAACCTCATTCCTTGGACAATATTCGTTGGTTAACATTGTTTTGAATTCTTCCCATGGAGTATCATAAGCTACATCTCCTCCTACAGCCTTCACATAATTTTTTCACCACGTGAGTGCACTATCTTGTAAAGTGCACGATGCATACTTGGTCATGTCCTTTTCAACACAACCACTGATTTTAAACACAGTCTCCATCTTTTCTATCCACCGGGTTAAACCGATCGGTCCTTCCGTTCCACTGAATGATGAGGGCTTGCAAGCTTGAAACGTCTTGTAGGTGCATCCTACACGAGGATTTGGGTTAACTGCAGCAGCTCTTGCAGCTTCGACCCATAACATTCTGTCATTGACTCGCTGGTTGATGAATTCCTCGACTTCTTGTTCCGTCATTCGATTCAATCGCGCCATTTCCTAATGAAAGAAAATAATTATTCACATGGAATATTATAGATGTAGTGTGTATTTATAGTACATTATAGCTTGTTAACAATATGAACCAGGTATTATTATAAAAGCCTTTTCTTCTTATTAGCATTTTATAATTATATCTAGGGTAGTACCTACCCGTTAATGTTCATACTTAATAGCTTAGTACAGAACCAATTACTACAATCTAAATAATACTTAACCATGGAAAATTATTGCATTTCATACTTCACTATTTTACATATGCTTATCTTACATCGAACATTAAGCAAACCACACTAATAATATTATACAAAACATCATATGATCCCATGGTTTAATACGGCAGCGCATCGTTTGGTCTATTTTCTAGGACGTTTAGGTTCAATGAATCTCCTAACGCTTATCCTAGCGGTCTGCCTATATTTTGGCTGTGGGACTGAAGAACTGGATGCCGGGATAGAACGAATAGGTATAGCGGGAATAGGGGTGGTAGTGTTTAGTGGAGTTGGTGCCACATCATCCTCACTAAACTCGGGATTTGAATTTTCTAATTCATTAGCCTTTCGTTTCTTTCCTAATTCGAACTTGTCTTTCGTAATTTCCTGTATTTCTTCCTCGGGTTCACTTTCCTCCTCGGGTTCACTTTCCTCCTCGGGTTCACTTTCCTCCTCGAGTTCACTTTCCGGGTTCCCTATAGTTGGTTCATCCGAAATTTGTGAGTCTTCCCCAAAGATATTATTTTCGTCATCGGATAGGTTAATGACTGAAACGCCATCTGAAGATTCTGATTCGGAGTCGCTGAATGTGATAATAAGTTTTGAGCCCGACATCTATCACACAACAACTAACCCATTAGTACTACATAATATTTACATATAAATTTTAACCAACAATGATAAGCAATGGTTGTTAAATCAGATCCGGTCAAAGTCCAGACTTACTAATGTATCCTAACGACTTATCAGTTAGACACACTAATGCAAACCTGGTTCGCTAAGACCACCGCTCTGATACCACATGTCATAACCCGTCCTTAACCATAAGAACGTGTTAGATAACGTATGATTTCATTGCGAGGTATTGACCTCTATATGCGACATTTTTAAAAGAACAACTGCATATATTTTACATTACAAACCATAATTCTTATTTTGATACAAGCTTTAGACAAAATAAAGATGATTATCGTTTAGCGATAATCTTAGACTTACAAACTTTACAAATGATGATAACAACACGATTTCTAGCATATTTTACAATACAAATCCTCGGATATGCAGTTTTATTTTTGACACAAATATGAGTACGCAAGATCCTGCTTAAATTCAACATGTTGCAGCGGAAGCTTCTAATTATCACCTGAGAATAGACATGCTTAAAACGTCAACATAAAGTTGGTGAGATATAGGTTTAATGCCGGCAGCAATATATATATAGACCACAAGATTTCATATATAAACATTTTAATAAAAATATTCTAAGTGGTTGAGCACTTGGTAACCATACTTAACATTTAATCACGTCGCATATTCCCTTTATTATGAAATCTTACTACACCGTACCAAGTGTAGTCACGAAATGAAGTACTGTGCAACCGTTGAATACTGGTCGTCCAGTCCGATTGGGGTTATCAGGCCCGATAGATCTATCAACAGGATTCGCGTTTACAATACCGCTGTAAATAGTAGTTACCAAGCTACAGGGAAGTATGCCAGTGGTACAACTCAACGTAGAATATATTTTTCAGTTACTTGTGTCCATAACGTAAAACATAAAATACATGTATTCTCATCCCGAAATACTTAGAGTTTAAAAGTTGGACTATATACTCACTTTTGTCTTGAAGATATGTAATTTCGACTTGGCAACCGATTGATATCACGAACCTATCCATATATAATATATCAATACCTTTTCTTTTTAAACAAACGTCACATATATATATACTTATAATACTTTTAATACTTTTAATAATTCCTTAGTCCGTAGTTAGCAGTCCGATGTTAGTAATTCAATTTTAATGGTTCATTTTTAGGTGTTTAATAAACCCCCAATGAAAAAAAAAACCCCCATCGTATATGTATTGGTCGAGATTAATCTTGACCTACGGTACCGGTGTTGTCAAATGACGTGTTGCGTACATAAAGTACCGGTGTTGTCAAATGACGTGTTGCGTACAATCATGGGATCTTATGATTAATTTTCTCGTATTGTTTACGGGTGATCCTGAACCATATAAAATTAAATTATGAGTACATATATATAAAATATCATGTTATTTTAAAAAGATGTGATTTATTTAATTTTCTCCAATTATTTTCGTAGCTAAACTAGTCTTAGATATCCGATCTCGTTTTGGTCATAGTTTCTTCGTTACAACTCCGTTTTCGTTGATTCAACTTGCCACTTCCTTGGATCGAGTCCCTCTTTAAGAATATGAACTGTAAATACCTTAGTTTGTATTCGAAATCATAGGTCAAAGGTCAAACTTTGGTGAAACTTATGAAGTTAATCATTTTCCATCATGTAAACAACCTTAAATGATTATTTTTCTAAAAATACTTATACTTTGAGTTAAATCATGAAATTTTTATGTGTTATCATATTCATAGTAAAAATCATTTTTCCAGAAAATAAACCTTCAATTCAAAGTTTAAGATGGTTTTTAATTATCCAACCCAAAACAGCCCCCGGTTGCACTCCGACGTCGTAAAAACAGTTTTTAAGGTGTTCTTTGAAAAACCAAGTTATACCTTGTTAAATTAGCATATATTTATGTTATATTACAGGTCTTGAAGTATTTTAAAAGTTAAGTTAGAAGGATCTATTTAGTTTGCAAACAAGTTTGAAAACATTCAAACTATGTTCTTGTTGTTAAAATTTTATACCACAAAATAAGATAGCTATATATATATGAATCGAATAAGGTTATGAACAAAGTTACTACCTCAAGTTACTTGGACAAGATTGCTGTAAAATAGGAGTAAGAACCTAGAACCAAAAGAGTGATGGAGTTGGATGAAAGATTGGAAGTAAACTTGTGTTCTTGAAAGGATTCTTGAAGTGTTTTTGTAAGGTTTTTCTTATGGTGTTTAAGTGATGTTTTTATGGCTAGATCTTCATGGATACTAGCTAAATGGTTATGGAGTTTCTTAAGAGTGTGTTTTTGGTTAAAGAAATGAGGTAGTAAAATTTGAAAATGGAAGATGTATTTAAGGCCATAAAAACATGATTAATGGAAAAATATGGACAAAATTTCATGTTGTATTTTTATGTAATTAGTCATACTAAACATCAAAAGTAGTTACCTTATACATAAGGCATGAACAAGAGATTTACCTTATACATAAGGCATGAACAAGGGCTGGTTGGTGGTGATTTGATGTGTATATACCAATAGTAAATACGTATAGAAGCTAGGTATGATACGAGTACATGTACTCTAGATATACGTATAGAAATTTTGTGAAAAATGGAATGAGAATTCAAATATAGCTATCTTTTGTGAATATACTTATATTGTTTTATGTATTTAAGTCTTTAAAAAGTGATTAAATACATTATATATAAGATATATGTATAAACATTATAGGTTATAAGTATTTATATCAAATAACGTTACGTATGGTTATTGTTTTGAAAACTTAAGTTAGTAGTTTCAAAATATACTTATAACTTATTGTTATTAATACAAAATGAGGTATTAAAACATCCTTAGATCATGTTAAATATGTATATATACATATATATATACACAAACGTATAATTATCATATGCTATATAGTTCGTGATATCATCGGTCAAACTAGACGGTCAAACGTTGTGTAAAACTCATTTCAAAAACATAAGTCTCAACAATTTGGATTGCTTATCATGTTGGTAAGGTTTAATTTATGTAAATATTAATCTTATAAGTATAGAACGATCGAAAAAGTGCGGGTCATTACACTTACTGTGTTGCTTTTTATTTATCTAAAATGGTAGAGGGAATGCAGGACGGGAGTATAATAGGAGGAGGTATTTTTGTTACTCTCATTGGAGAGTATTTAGGTGTTGATAGGAACCAAGGGGGTCCATTACAGCTTTGTAGAGAACAGGTTGAGCCCTTAGGATTGAAAGTTTATGTGGGTGCTAAGGTATTGAAAAGTAGACGTAACCAGGCAGTACCCTATGAGGGATCTCATCCTCAGGTAGAGAGAGGCTCAGACGAGGAAATGGAGGAGGCGGAAGACATTAGGGATGTCTTTCGAGATGCTATTCTTGACGTCCACGTTCGTATAGATGTGGAAGCAATGACGAACGCGGCCAGACATAGTATGTATGAGCAGTGGAACTCCGAGCAAGTATACGAGGATTATAGGCGATGCCAACACGATAGCTGGTTAGTTCATCAGCACCAAATCATGAGTCAGCTATCATATCAGGTACCAAATAACTATGTACCTACTCGACCTGCTCATTTTCCGCCACACAGCCCCGATATCCGACCACCCTTTAACCGGTATGACTATAACCAAGCCTATCAGAACACCTATAACCAATAATGGAACCCACCTGATGAGATGAACTGGAACCCCTATCCAGACTGATTTGGTTCCATTTGGTTATTTATATGATTTTTATGTTTTTATCTTTTTACTTATTCATGTTTAAACTTATGTTATTGAATATACTTATGTAATCTTTATCATTTTTATTATTATTGTGTACTAATATTTCACATTTAGGATTTGAAAGTGGGATATTAAGTCCCATTTCAAATTGCCATGCATGTTTATATTTGTATGTATGTATATTGTAAATTGTACAAAACAGGGTAAAACAGCGCATTTTCAAAGACTGGCATTAAGTTCAGCAAAAGCTACTAATTTTGACGACAAGATGACAAATAAATGTGATGTAACAACAGACGGAATGAACAAATGATATGCACCATTTATCATTCAGCAAACAAACGCCAATATGTTTGGAAACTTTGGTAAAATTTAATCATTTTTACGCTAATCACCCTCAATAATTTAAATTGTTACTGATTTCTTGCAAATGAGGGCATTGCAAGATCTTAAGTGTGGGAAGGGGTTAAATTCTTTCGGATTTTAAAATTTTTACTTTATACACTTGGTTACCATTAGAAATACTAGTAAAGTAGTAGTTGTATTAGAATCTAGTGCTCTCTGATAATAAAGAACAGCCCTAGTCTTATATACTGACTACCCAATTCTAGTAAAAAAATTTTAAAATTTTCAATTAAATGAACTCAAAATCATGTTTATACATATTTATGAACGATAAAACTAGGTGTTAACACCGAAATTATTGTTACCTCGGAAAGGACATAAATTGAGAAACAAACCAAAATGTTAAAATTCATTTAAAATGGAATAGGGGACAATAAAAAGGAAAATAAAAGCCAAGTGTGGGAAAAATTACCAAGTTATCTTAAACATATGTCACATATTTCTGTAACAAATAATTGAAGATACTTTTGCTATGGACTAAACTAAACAGTTTTACCCAATTTACTGTAATATATTTGAAAGAAAGATGGATCTACACGATGAATCAATTCCATCGTTAAAAGGAAGTAAAGTCTTTCGAAAAAGAAACGCGCTTCTTGATTTAGGTCATGAAGTTGTCGTCCAGACCAGCTGTAGGTTGATGAAAAATCTAGAAAAGTCATCTCTAAAATCAGCAGGAAATCCACGGACCTCAGCATAAAACAGGGTCGCCAAGTGGTCAGATTTATCCTAACCATGAGAAGGATTTATCTCGTACAATGGGGAGGCACCGTGCAAATTAGCTTGATAAGACTAATGAATCAGACCCCCAGAAAGGATAATCTCCTTAAAAGATCAAAAATCAGCTTTTAAGTCTAATATTACTCAATCCTAGAGATTGACCTTAAAGATTGAGAATTACAAACTCATGGAATTCAATGATATCTAAACTTGAGCTTGAACGAGAAAATATTTTGATCAAAATTACAAACCGATTTGTTTTCTGAAAACCCATTTTTCAATGCGTTCATTACCATTGAACGTAAAATCCTAGGAATTCACCTGGAATTCATTAGGTCACCTGAACCAAATCGGGTGTCAACCGTAAGAACGGTGGTTGCATAGCATGGTCAAAGACAGGACCTTGTGCCAGAACGAAAAATCATAAGGGTGAGCTTTACTATTGCTCCTACCAAGGATAGTAATTGCGTCCGACACGTTATAGACCATAATTAAAAGAATGTCAGAAGACATTGCCTTAACAGTTGCTTGTTCAACGCTTTCCTTTACAACCGGACGGTAGTTTTGAAATGTCCCGTTCTTATTGATTAAAAACGTTCCATATTAATTGATTTCGTTGCGAGGTTTTGACCTCTATATGAGACGTTTTTCAAAGACTGCATTCATTTTTAAACAAACCATAACCTTTATTTCATCAATAAAGGTTTAAAAAGCTTTACGTAGATTATCAAATAATGATAATCTAAAATATCCTGTTTACACACGACCATTACATAATGGTTTACAATACAAATATGTTACAACAAAATAAGTTTCTTGAATGCAGTTTTTACACAATATCATACAAGCATGGACTCCAAATCTTGTCCTTATTTAAGTATGCGACAGCGGAAGCTCTTAATAATCACCTGAGAATAAACATGCTTAAAACGTCAACAAAAATGTTGGTGAGTTATAGGTTTAACCTATATATATCAAATCATAATAATAGACCACAAGATTTCATATTTCAATACACATCCCATACATAGAGATAAAAATCATTCATATGGTGAACACCTGGTAACCGACATTAACAAGATGCATATATAAGAATATCCCCATCATTCCGGGACACCCTTCGGATATGATATAAATTTCGAAGTACTAAAGCATCCGGTACTTTGGATGGGGTTTGTTAAGCCCAATAGATCTATCTTTAGGATTCGCGTCAATTAGGGTGTCTGTTCCCTAATTCTTAGATTACCAGACTTAATAAAAAGGGGCATATTCGATTTCGATAATTCAACCATAGAATGTAGTTTCACGTACTTGTGTCTATTTTGTAAATTATTTATAAAACCTGCATGTATTCTCATCCCAAAAATATTAGATTTTAAAAGTGGGACTATAACTCACTTTCACAGATTTTTACTTCATCGGGAAGTAAGACTTGGCCACTGGTTGATTCACGAACCTATAACAATATATACATATATATCAAAGTATGTTCAAAATATATTTACAACACTTTTAATATATTTTGATGTTTTAAGTTTATTAAGTCAGCTGTCCTCGTTAGTAACCTACAACTAGTTGTCCACAGTTAGATGTACAGAAATAAATCGATAAATATTATCTTGAATCAATCCACGACCCAGTGTATACGTATCTCAGTATTGATCACAACTCAAACTATATATATTTTGGAATCAACCTCAACCCTGTATAGCTAACTCCAACATTCACATATAGAGTGTCTATGGTTGTTCCGAAATATATATAGATGTGTCGACATGATAGGTCGAAACATTGTATACGTGTCTATGGTATCTCAAGATTACATAATATATAATACAAGTTGATTAAGTTATGGTTGGAATAGATTTGTTACCAATTTTCACGTAGCTAAAATGAGAAAAATTATCCAATCTTGTTTTACCCATAACTTCTTCATTTTAAATCCGTTTTGAGTGAATCAAATTGCTATGGTTTCATATTGAACTCTATTTTATGAATCTAAACAGAAAAAGTATAGGTTTATAGTCGGAAAAATAAGTTACAAGTCGTTTTTGTAAAGGTAGTCATTTCAGTCGAAAGAACGACGTCTAGATGACCATTTTAGAAAACATACTTTCACTTTGAGTTTAACCATAATTTTTGGATATAGTTTCATGTTCATAATAAAAATCATTTTCTCAGAATAACAACTTTTAAATCAAAGTTTATCATAGTTTTTAATTAACTAACCCAAAACAGCCCGCGGTGTTACTACGACGGCGTAAATCCGGTTTTACGGTGTTTTTCGTGTTTTCAGGTTTTAAATCTTTAAGTTAGCATATCATATAGATATAGAACATGTGTTTAGTTGATTTTAAAAGTCAAGTTAGAAGGATTAACTTTTGTTTGCGAACAAGTTTAGAATTAACTAAACTATGTTCTAGTGATTACAAGTTTAAACCTTCGAATAAGATAGCTTTATATGTATGAATCGAATGATGTTATGAACATCATTACTACCTTAAGTTCCTTGGATGAACCTACTGGAAAAGAGAAAAATGGATCTAGCTTCAATGGATCCTTGGATGGCTCAAAGTTCTTGAAGCAAAATCATGACACGAAAACAAGTTCAAGTAAGATCATCACTTGAAATAAGATTGTTATAGTTATAGAAATTGAACCAAAGTTTGAATATGATTATTACCTTGTATTAGAATGATAACCTACTGTAAGAAACAAAGATTTCTTGAGGTTGGATGATCACCTTACAAGATTGGAAGTGAGCTAGCAAACTTGAAAGTATTCTTGATTTTATGAAACTAGAACTTTTGGAATTTATGAAGAACACTTAGAACTTGAAGATAGAACTTGAGAGAGTTCAATTAGATGAAGAAAATTGAAGAATGAAAGTGTTTGTAGGTGTTTTTGGTCGTTGGTGTATGGATTAGATATAAAGGATATGTAATTTTGTTTTCATGTAAATAAGTCATGAATGATTACTCATATTTTTGTAATCTTATGAGATATTTCATGCTAGTTGCCAAATGATGGTTCCCACATGTGTTAGGTGACTCACATGGGCTGCTAAGAGCTGATCATTGGAGTGTATATACCAATAGTACATACATCTAAAAGCTGTGTATTGTACGAGTACGAATACGGGTGCATACGAGTAGAATTGTTGATGAAACTGAACGAGAATGTAATTGTAAGCATTTTTGTTAAGTAGAAGTATTTTGATAAGTGTATTGAAGTCTTTCAAAAGTGTATAAATACATATTAAAACACTACATGTATATACATTTTAACAGAGTCGTTAAGTCATCGTTAGTCGTTACATGTAAGTGTTGTTTTGAAACCTTTAGGTTAACGATCTTGTTAAATGTTGTTAACCCAATGTTTATAATATCAAAAGAGATTTTAAATTATTATATTATCATGATATTATGATGTACGAATATCTCTTAATATGATATATATACATTAAATGTCGTTACAACGATAAACGTTACATATATGTCTCGTTTCAAAATCATTAAGTTAGTAGTCTTGTTTTTACATATGTAGTTCATTGTTAATATAATTAATGATATGTTTACTTATCATAATATCATGTTAACTATATATATAACCATATATATGTCATCATATAGTTTTTTTACAAGTTTTAACGTTCGTGAATCACCGGTCAACTTGGGTGGTCAATTGTCTATATGAAACCTATTTCAATTAATCAAGTCTTAACAAGTTTGATTGCTTAACATGTTGGAAACATTTAATCATGTAAATATCAATCTCAATTAATATATATAAACATGGAAAAGTTCGGGTCACTACAGTACCTACCCGTTAAATAAATTTCGTCCCGAAATTTTAAGCTGTTGAAGGTGTTGACGAATCTTCTGGAAATAGATGCGGGTATTTCTTCTTCATCTGATCTTCACGCTCCCAGGTGAACTCGGGTCCTCTACGAGCATTCCATCGAACCTTAACAATTGGTATCTTGTTTTGCTTAAGTCTTTTAACCTCACGATCCATTATTTCGACGGGTTCTTCGATGAATTGGAGTTTTTCGTTGATTTGGATTTCATCTAACGGAATAGTGAGATCTTCTTTAGCAAAACATTTCTTCAAATTCGAGACGTGGAAAGTGTTATGTACAGCCGCGAGTTGTTGAGGTAACTCAAGTCGGTAAGCTACTGGTCCGACACGATCAATAATCTTGAATGGTCCAATATACCTTGGATTTAATTTCCCTCGTTTACCAAATCGAACAACGCCTTTCCAAGGTGAAACTTTAAGCATGACCATCTCTCCAATTTCAAATTCTATATCTTTTCTTTTAATGTCAGCGTAGCTCTTTTGTCGACTTTGGGCGGTTTTCAACCGTTGTTGAATTTGGATGATCTTCTCGGTAGTTTCTTGTATAATCTCCGGACCCGTAATCTGTCTATCCCCCACCTCACTCCAACAAATCGGAGACCTGCACTTTCTACCATAAAGTGCTTCAAACGGCGCCATCTCAATGCTTGAATGGTAGCTGTTGTTGTAGGAAAATTCTGCTAACGGTAGATGTCGATCCCAACTGTTTCCGAAATCAATAACACATGCTCGTAGCATGTCTTCAAGCGTTTGTATCGTCCTTTCGCTCTGCCCATCAGTTTGTGGATGATAGGCAGTACTCATGTCTAGACGAGTTCCTAATGCTTGCTGTAATGTCTGCCAGAATCTTGAAATAAATCTGCCATCCCTATCAGAGATAATAGAGATTGGTATTCCATGTCTGGAGACGACTTCCTTCAAATACAGTCGTGCTAACTTCTCCATCTTGTCATCTTCTCTTATTGGTAGGAAGTGTGCTGATTTGGTGAGACGATCAACTATTACCCAAATAGTATCAAAACCACTTGCAGTCCTTGGCAATTTAGTGATGAAATCCATGGTAATGTTTTCCCATTTCCATTCCGGGATTTCGGGTTGTTGAAGTAGACCTGATGGTTTCTGATGCTCAGCTTTGACCTTAGAACACGTCAAACATTCTCCTACGTATTTAGCAACATCGGCTTTCATACCCGGCCACCAAAAATGTTTCTTGAGATCCTTGTACATCTTCCCCGTTCCAGGATGTATTGAGTATCTGGTTTTATGAGCTTCTCTAAGTACCATTTCTCTCATATCTCCAAATTTTGGTACCCAAATCCTTTCAGCCCTATACCGGGTTCCGTCTTCCCGAATATTAAGATGCTTCTCCGATCCTTTGGGTATTTCATCCTTTAAATTTCCCTCTTTTAAAACTCCTTGTTGCGCCTCCTTTATTTGAGTAGTAATGTTATTATGAATCATTATATTCATAGATTTTACTCGAATGGGTTCTCTATCCTTCCTGCTCAAGGCATCGGCTACCACATTTGCCTTCCCCGGGTGGTAACGAATCTCAAAATCGTAATCATTCAATAATTCAATCCACCTACGCTGCCTCATATTCAGTTGTTTCTGATTAAATATGTGTTGAAGACTTTTGTGGTCGGTATATATAATACTTTTGACCCCATATAAGTAGTGCCTCCAAGTCTTTAATGCAAAAACAACCGCGCCTAATTCCAAATCATGCGTCGTATAATTTTGTTCGTGAATCTTCAATTGTCTAGATGCATAAGCAATCACCTTCGTTCGTTGCATTAATACACAACCGAGACCTTGCTTTGATGCGTCACAATAAATCACAAAATCATCATTCCCTTCAGGCAATGACAATATAGGTGCCGTAGTTAGCTTTTTCTTCAATAACTGAAACGCTTTCTCTTGTTCATCATTCCATTCAAATTTCTTCCCTTTATGCGTTAATGCAGTCAAGGGTTTTGCTATTCTGGAAAAGTCTTGGATGAACCTTCTGTAGTAACCAGCTAGTCCTAAAAACTGGCGTATGTGTTTCGGAGTTTTCGGGGTTTCCCACTTTTCAACAGTTTCTATCTTTGCCGGATCCACCTTAATACCTTCTTTGTTCACTATGTGACCGAGGAATTGAACTTCTTCCAACCAAAATGCACACTTTGAAAACTTAGCGTACAATTCTTCCTTCCTCAATACTTCTAACACCTTTCTCAAATGTTCACCGTGTTCTTGGTCATTCTTTGAGTAAATAAGTATGTCATCAATGAAAACAATGACAACCTTGTCAAGGTATGGTCCACACACTCGGTTCATAAGGTCCATGAACACAGCTGGTGCATTAGTTAAACCAAACGGCATGACCATAAACTCGTAATGACCGTAACGTGTTCTGAAAGCAGTCTTTGGAATATCATCTTCTTTCACCCGCATTTGATGATACCCGGAACGTAAGTCAATCTTTGAATAAACAGACGAGCCTTGTAGTTGATCAAATAAGTCGTCGATTCTCGGTAGTGGGTAGCGGTTCTTGATGGTAAGTTTGTTCAACTCTCGGTAGTCGATACACAACCTGAATGTACCATCTTTCTTCTTGACAAACAAAACAGGAGCTCCCCACGGTGATGTGCTTGGTCGAATGAAACCACGCTCTAAAAGTTCTTGTAATTGGCTTTGCAGTTCTTTCATCTCGTTGGGTGCGAGTCTGTAAGGAGCACGAGCTATTGGTGCAGCTCCTGGTACAAGATCTATTTGAAATTCAACGGATCGATGTGGGGGTAATCCCGGTAATTCTTTCGGAAATACATCGGGAAATTCTTTTGCAATGGGAACATCATTGATGCTCTTTTCTTCAGTTTGTACTTTCTCGACGTGTGCTAGAACAGCATAGCAACCTTTTCTTATTAGTTTTTGTGCCTTCAAATTACTAATAAGATGTAGCTTCGTGTTGCCCTTTTCTCCGTACACCATTAAGGGTTTTCCTTTTTCTCGTATAATGCGAATTGCATTTTTGTAACAAACGATCTCCGCTTTCACTTCTTTCAACCAGTCCATACCGATTATCACATCAAAACTCCCTAACTCTATTGGTATCAAATCAATCTTAAATGTTTCGCTAACCAGTTTAATTTCTCGATTCCGACATATATTATCTGCTGAAATTAATTTACCATTTGCTAATTCGAGTAAAAATTTACTATCCAAAGGCGTCAATGGACAACTTAATTTAGCACAAAAATCTCTACTCATATAGCTTCTATCCGCACCCGAATCAAATAAAACGTAAGCAGATTTATTGTCAATAAGAAACGTACCCGTAACAAGCTCCGGGTCTTCCTGTGCCTCTACCGCATTAATATTGAAAACTCTTCCACGGCCTTGTCCATTCGTGTTCTCCTGGTTCGGGCAATTTCTAATAATGTGGCCTGGTTTTCCACATTTATAACAAACTACATTGGCATAACTTGCTCCGACACTACTTGCTCCGCCATTACTCGTTCCGACACCATTTGTTCCTTTCGTTCTATTAACCCCTGGTCCGTAGACCTCACACTTCACCGCGCTATGACCATTTCTTTTACACTTGTTGCAAAATTTGGTTCAGAACCCCGAGTGATTCTTTTCACACCTTTGGCATAGTTGCTTCTGATTGTTGTTGTTGTTGCGGTTATTATTGTTGTTGGGATGATTGTTGTAGTTGCTGTTGTTGTTGTTGTTGTTGTTGTTGTTGTTGTTGGGCCGTTTGTTGTAGTTGCGATTGATGTTGCGATTGTTGGGATAATTGTTGCGATTATTGTTGTAATTGTTGTTGTTGTTGTATTGGTGATTCTTATCACCGTTTTCCTCCCACTTTCTTTTGACTTGCTT
Organism: Rutidosis leptorrhynchoides; assembly: GCF_046630445.1. Classification (NCBI taxonomy): domain Eukaryota; kingdom Viridiplantae; phylum Streptophyta; class Magnoliopsida; order Asterales; family Asteraceae; genus Rutidosis; species Rutidosis leptorrhynchoides. Next base: position 619,109,247 of record NC_092333.1, on the reverse strand, counting down.
CACATTGGCCTCTTCAGCAGTCTGTTCTTTAATTCTTTCTTCAATCTGGTTCACTAGTTTGTGAGCCATTCTACATGCCTGTTGTATGGAGGCGGGCTCGTGTGAACTTATATCTTCTTGGATTCTTTCCGGTAATCCTTTCACAAACGCGTCGATCTTCTCTTCCTCATCTTCGAATGCTCCCGGACACAATAGGCACAATTCTGTGAATCGTCTTTCATACGTGGTAATATCAAATCCTTGGGTTCGTAACCCTCTAAGTTCTGTCTTGAGCTTATTGACCTCGGTTCTGGGACGGTACTTCTCGTTCATCAAGTGCTTGAATGCTGACCACGGTAGTGCGTACGCATCATCTTGTCCCACTTGCTCTAGATAGGTATTCCACCATGTTAACGCAGAACCTGTGAAGGTATGCGTAGCGTACTTCACTTTGTCCTCTTCAGTACACTTACTTATGGCAAACACCGATTCAACCTTCTCGGTCCACCGTTTCAATCCGATCGGTCCTTCGGTTCCATCAAATTCCAAAGGTTTGCAGGCAGTGAATTCTTTGTAGGTGCATCCTACACGATTTCCTGTACTGCTAGATCCAAGGTTATTGTTGGTATGTAGCGCAGCCTGTACTGCGGCTATGTTTGAAGCTAGAAAAGTACGGAATTCCTCTTCATTCATATTCACGGTGTGTCGAGTAGTCGGTGCCATTTCCTTCAAAATAGTTAAATGGAACAAGTTAATCATACAGAATATTAAGAGTAGTTAATAGTATTTCGTAGCATAATATGAACTCATTTATAAAAGCTTTTTCTTCATATTAGCGTTTTGTAAGTTTAAATTCGGGTAGTACCTACCCGTTAAGTTCATACTTAGTAGCTAATATACAATTCAACTACTACAATTCTATATGAAAAACTGATTATAATAATATTTCGCGTTCAAACTTTTATACAATATTTTACAAACTTACAATACCGCTTATTTTACATAAAGCATGAAATATAGCACACAATAACTTTGATACAAGATAGTTGTGAAGACAATTCTAGCTAGTACACAAGTCGTTCAGCAAAGGCAATAAAGACACGTAATTCATACGTCCAGAAACAAGTCATGCATTCTGGTTTTACTAGGACTACTTCCCATCCTTGGTCTTGTGCAACATAACCGTTATGGCTGTTGATAAGACAGCGTGTTGTAACGTCATCAAAGGGACGAGGGTTACGTAATGTCCAACAGTCCCGTAATAATCTAAAAACCTCATTTCTTACCCCAATTACCGACTCCGTCACTTGTGGAAACGTTTTGTTTAATAGTTGTAGCCCGATGTTCTTGTTCTCACTTTGGTGAGAAGCGAACATTACTAATCCGTAAGCATAACATGCTTCTTTATGTTGCATGTTAGCCGCTTTTTCTAAATCACGAAGTCCAATATTCGGATATATTGAGTCAAAATAATTTCTTAACCCGTTGCGTAAAATAGCATTTGGGTTCCCCGCAATATATGCGTCAAAGTAAACACATCGTAACTTATGGGTTTCCCAATGTGATATCTGAAATGTCCCGTTCTTATTGATTAAAAACGTTCCATATTAATTGATTTTGTTGCGAGGTTTTGACCTCTATATGAGACGTTTTTCAAAGACTGCATTCATTTTTAAAACAAACCATAACCTTTATTTCATAAATAAAGGTTTAAAAAGCTTTACGTAGATTATCAAATAATGATAATCTAAAATATCCTGTTTACACACGACCATTACATAATGGTTTACAATACAATATGTTACATCGAAATCAGTTTCTTGAATGCAGTTTTTACACAATATCATACAAACATGGACTCCAAATCTTGTCCTTATTTTAGTATGCAACAGCGGAAGCTCTTAATATTCACCTGAGAATAAACATGCTTTAAACATCAACAAAAATGTTGGTGAGTTATAGGTTTAACCTATATATATCAAATCGTAACAATTGACCACAAGATTTCATATTTCAATACACATCCCATACATAGAGATAAAAATCATTCATATGGTGAACACCTGGTAACCGACAATAACAAGATGCATATATAAGAATATCCCCATCATTCCGGGACACCCTTCGGATATGATATAAATTTCGAAGTACTAAAGCATCCGGTACTTTGGATGGGGTTTGTTAGGCCCAATAGATCTATCTTTAGGATTCGCGTCAATTAGGGTGTCTGTTCCCTAATTCTTAGATTACCAGACTTAATAAAAAGGGGCATATTCGATTTCGATAATTCAACCATAGAATATAGTTTCACGTACTTGTGTCTATTTTGTAAATCATTTATAAAACCTGCACGTATTCTCATCCCAAAAATATTAGATTTTAAAAGTGGGACTATAACTCACTTTCACAGATTTTTACTTCGTCGGGAAGTAAGACTTGGCCACTGGTTGATTCACGAACCTATAACAATATATACATATATATCAAAGTATGTTCAAAATATATTTACAACACTTTTAATATATTTTGATGTTTTAAGTTTATTAAGTCAGCTGTCCTCGTTAGTAACCTACAACTAGTTGTCCACAGTTAGATGTACAGAAATAAATCGATAAATATTATCTTGAATCAATCCACGACCCAGTGTATACGTATCTCAGTATTGATCACAACTCAAACTATATATATTTTGGAATCAACCTCAACCCTGTATAGCTAACTCCAACATTCACATATAGAGTGTCTATGGTTGTTCCGAAATATATATAGATGTGTCGACATGATAGGTCGAAACATTGTATACGTGTCTATGGTATCTCAAGATTACATAATATATAATACAAGTTGATTAAGTTATGGTTGGAATAGATTTGTTACCAATTTTCACGTAGCTAAAATGAGAAAAATTATCCAATCTTGTTTTACCCATAACTTCTTCATTTTAAATCCGTTTTGAGTGAATCAAATTGCTATGGTTTCATATTGAACTCTATTTTATGAATATAAACAAAAAAATTATAGGTTTCTAGTCGGAAAAATAAGTTACAAGTCGTTTTTGTAAAGGTAGTCATTTCAGTCGAAAGAATGACGTCTAGATGACCATTTTAGAAAACATACTTCCACTTTGAGTTTAACCATAATTTTTGGATATAGTTTCATGTTCATAATAAAAATCATTTTCTCAGAATAACAACTTTTAAATCAAAGTTTATCATAGTTTTTAATTAACTAACCCAAAACAGCCCGCGGTGTTACTACGACGGCGTAAATCCGGTTTTACGGTGTTTTTCGTGTTTCCAGGTTTTAAATCATTAAGTTAGCATATCATATAGATATAGAACATGTGTTTAGTTGATTTTAAAAGTCAAGTTAGAAGGATTAACTTTTGTTTGCGAACAAGTTTAGAATTAACTAAACTATGTTCTAGTGATTACAAGTTTAAACCTTCGAATAAGATAGCTTTATATGTATGAATCGAATGATGTTATGAACATCATTACTACCTTAAGTTCCTTGGATAAACTTACTGGAAAAGAGAAAAATGGATCTAGCTTCAACGGATCCTTGGATGGCTCGAAGTTCTTGAAGCAGAATCATGACACGAAAACAAGTTCAAGTAAGATCATCACTTGAAATAAGATTGTTATAGTTATAGAAATTGAACTAAAGTTTGAATATGATTATTACCTTGTATTATAATGATAACCTACTGTAAGAAACAAAGATTTCTTAAGGTTGGATGATCACCTTACAAGATTGGAAGTGAGCTAGCAAACTTGAAAGTATTCTTGATTTTATGAAACTAGAACTTTTGGAATTTATGAAGAACACTTAGAACTTGAAGATAGAACTTGAGAGAGATCAATTAGATGAAGAAAATTGAAGAATGAAAGTGTTTGTAGGTATTTTTGGTCGTTGGTGTATGGATTAGATATAAAGGATATGTAATTTTGTTTTCATGTAAATAAGTCATGAATGATTACTCATATTTTTGTAATTTTATGAGATATTTCATGCTAGTTGCCAAATGATGGTTCCCACATGTGTTAGGTGACTCACATGGGCTGCTAAGAGCTGATCATTGGAGTGTATATACCAATAGTACATACATCTAAAAGCTGTGTATTGTACGAGTACGAATACGGGTGCATACGAGTAGAATTGTTGATGAAACTGAACGAGGATGTAATTGTAAGCATTTTTGTTAAGTAGAAGTATTTTGATAAGTGTATTGAAGTCTTTCAAAAGTGTATAAATACATATTAAAACACTACATGTGTATACATTTTAACTGAGTCGTTAAGTCATCGTTAGTCGTTACATGTAAGTGTTGTTTTGAAACCTTTAGGTTAACGATCTTGTTAAATGTTGTTAACCCAATGTTTATAATATCAAATGAGATTTTAATTTATTATATTATCATGATATTATCATGTATGAATATCTCTTAATATGATATATATACATTAAATGTCTTTACAACGATAATCGTTACATATATGTCTCGTTTAAAAATCATTAAGTTAGTAGTCTTGTTTTTACATATGTAGTTCATTGTTAATATACTTAATGATATGTTTACTTATCATAGTATCATGTTAACTATATATATATCCATATATATGTCATCATATAGTTTTTACAAGTTTTAACGTTCGTGAATCACCGGTCAACTTGGGTGGTCAATTGTCTATATGAAACATATTTTAATTAATCAAGTCTTAACAAGTTTGATTGCTTAACATGTTGGAAACATTTAATCATGTAAATATCAATCTCAATTAATATATATAAACATGTAAAAGTTCGGGTCACTACAGTACCTACCCGTTAAATAAATTTCGTCCCGAAATTTTAAGCTGTTGAAGGTGTTGACGAATCTTCTGGAAATAGATGCGGGTATTTCTTCTTCATCTGATCTTCATGCTCCCAGGTGAACTCAGGTCCTCTACGAGCATTCCATCGAACCTTAACAATTGGTATCTTGTTTTGCTTAAGTCTTTTAACCTCACGATCCATTATTTCGACGGGTTCTTCGATGAATTGAAGTTTTTCGTTGATTTGGATTTCATCTAACAGAATAGTGAGATCTTCTTTAGCAAAACATTTCTTCAAATTCGAGACGTGGAAAGTGTTATGTACAGCTGCGAGTTGTTGAGGTAACTCAAGTCGGTAAGCTACTGGTCCGACACGATCAATAATCTTGAATGGTCCAATATACCTTGGATTTAATTTCCCTCGTTTACCAAATCGAACAACGCCTTTCCAAGGTGCAACTTTAAGCATGACCATCTCTCCAATTTCAAATTCTATATCTTTTCTTTTAATGTCAGCATAGCTCTTTTGTCGACTTTGGGCGGTTTTCAACCGTTGTTGAATTTGGATGATCTTCTCGGTAGTTTCTTGTATTATCTCTGGACCCTTAATCTGTCTATCCCCCACTTCACTCCAACAAATTGGAGACCTGCACTTTCTACCATAAAGTGCTTCAAATGGCGCCATCTCAATGCTTGAATGGTAGCTGTTGTTGTAGGAAAATTCTGCTAACGGTAGATGTCGATCCAAACTATTTCTGAAATCAATAACACATGCTCGTAGCATGTCTTCAAGCGTTTGTATTGTCCTTTCGCTCTGCCCATCAGTTTGTGGATGATAGGCAGTACTCATGTCTAGACGAGTTCCTAATGCTTGCTGTAATGTCTGCCAGAATCTTGAAATAAATCTGCCATCCCTATCAGAGATAATAGAGATTGGTATTCCATGTCTGGAGACGACTTCCTTCAAATACAGTCGTGCTAACTTCTCCATCTTGTCATCTTCTCTTATTGGCAGGAAGTGTGCTGATTTGGTGAGACGATCAACTATTACCCAAATAGTATCAAAACCACTTGCAGTCCTTGGCAATTTAGTGATGAAATCCATGGTAATGTTTTCCCATTTCCATTCCGGGATTTCGGGTTGTTGAAGTAGACCTGATGGTTTCTGATGCTCAGCTTTGACCTTAGAACACGTCAAACATTCTCCTACGTATTTAGCAACATCGGCTTTCATACCCGGCCACCAAAAATGTTTCTTGAGATCCTTGTACATCTTCCCCGTTCCAGGATGTATTGAGTATCTGGTTTTATGAGCTTCTCTAAGTACCATTTCTCTCATATCTCCAAATTTTGGTACCCAAATCCTTTCAGTCCTATACCGGGTTCCGTCTTCCCGAATATTAAGATGCTTCTCCGATCCTTTGGGTATTTCATCCTTTAAATTTCCCTCTTTTAAAACTCCTTGTTGCGCCTCCTTTATTTGAGTAGTAAGGTTATTATGAATCATTATATTCATAGATTTTACTCGAATGGGTTCTCTGTCCTTCCTGCTCAAGGCATCGGCTACCACATTTGCCTTCCCCGGGTGGTAACGAATCTCAAAGTCGTAATCATTCAACAATTCAATCCACCTACGCTGCCTCATATTCAGTTGTTTCTGATTAAATATATGCTGAAGACTTTTGTGGTCGGTATATATAATACTTTTGACCCCATATAAGTAGTGCCTCCAAGTCTTTAATGCAAAAACAACCGCTCCTAATTCCAAATCATGCGTCGTATAATTTTGTTCGTGAATCTTCAATTGTCTAGATGCATAAGCAATCACCTTTGTTCGTTGCATTAATACACAACCGAGACCTTGCTTTGATGCGTCACAATAAATCACAAAATCATCATTCCCTTCAGGCAATGACAATATAGGTGCCGTAGTTAGCTTTTTCTTCAATAACTGAAACGCTTTCTCTTGTTCATCATTCCATTCAAATTTCTTCCCTTTATGCGTTAATGCAGTCAAGGGTTTTGCTATTCTGGAAAAGTCTTGGATGAACCTTCTGTAGTAACCAGCTAGTCCTAAAAACTGGCGTATGTGTTTCGGAGTTTTCGGGGTTTCCCACTTTTCAACAGTTTCTAACTTTGCCGGATCCACCTTAATACCTTCTTTGTTCACTATGTGACCGAGGAATTGAACTTCTTCCAACCAAAATGCACACTTTGAAAATTTAGCGTACAATTCTTCCTTCCTCAATACTTCTAACACCTTTCTCAAATGTTCACCGTGTTCTTGGTCATTCTTTGAGTAAATAAGTATGTCATCAATGAAAACAATGACAAACTTGTCAAGGTATGGTCCACACACTCGGTTCATAAGGTCCATGAACACAGCTGGTGCATTAGTTAAACCAAACGGCATGACCATAAACTCGTAATGACCGTAACGTGTTCTGAAAGCAGTCTTTGGAATATCATCTTCTTTCACCCGCATTTGATGATACCCGGAACGTAAGTCAATCTTTGAATAAACAGACGAGCCTTGTAGTTGATCAAATAAGTCGTCGATTCTCGGTAGTGGGTAGCGGTTCTTGATGGTAAGTTTGTTCAACTCTCGGTAGTCGATACACAACCTGAATGTACCATCTTTCTTCTTGACAAACAAAACAGGAGCTCCCCACGGTGATGTGCTTGGTCGAATGAAACCATGCTCTAAAAATTCTTGTAATTAGCTTTGCAGTTCTTTCATCTCGCTGGGTGCGAGTCTGTAAGGAGCACGAGCTATTGGTGCAGCTCCTGGTACAAGATTTATTTGAAATTCAACGGATCGATGTGGGGGTAATCCCGGTAATTCTTTCGGAAATACATCGGGAAATTCTTTTGCAATGGGAACATCATTGATGCTCTTTTCTTCAGTTTGTACTTTCTCGACGTGTGCTAGAACAGCATAGCAACCTTTTCTTATTAGTTTTTGTGCCTTCAAATTACTAATAAGATGTAGCTTCGTGTTGCCCTTTTCTCCGTACACCATTAAGGGTTTTCCTTTTTCTCGTATAATGCGAATTGCATTTTTGTAACAAACGATCTCCGCTTTCACTTCTTTCAACCAGTCCATACCAATTATCACATCAAAACTCCCTAACTCTACTGGTATCAAATCAATCTTAAATGTTTCGCTAACCAGTTTAATTTCTCGATTCCGACATATATTATCTGCTGAAATTAATTTACCATTTGCTAATTCGAGTAAAAATTTACTATCCAAAGGCGTCAATGGACAACTTAATTTAGCACAAAAATCTCTACTCATATAGCTTCTATCCGCACCCGAATCAAATAAAACGTAAGCAGATTTATTGTCAATAAGAAACGTACCCGTAACAAGCTCCGGGTCTTCCTGTGCCTCTACCGCATTAATATTGAAAACTCTTCCACGGCCTTGTCCATTCGTGTTCTCCTGGTTCGGGCAATTTCTAATAATGTGGCCTGGTTTTCCACATTTATAACAAACTACATTGGCATAACTTGCTCCGACACTACTTGCTCCGCCATTACTCGTTCCGACACCATTTGTTCCTTTCGTTCTATTAACCCCTGGTCCGTAGACCTCACACTTCGCCGCGCTATGACCATTTCTTTTACACTTGTTGCAAAATTTGGTGCAGAACCCCGAGTGATTCTTTTCACACCTTTGGCATAGTTGCTTCTGATTGTTGTTGTTGTTGCGGTTATTATTGTTGTTGGGATGATTGTTGTAGTTGCTGTTGTTGTTGTTGTTGTTGTTGTTGGGCCGTTTGTTGTAGTTGCGATTGATGTTGCGATTGTTGGGATAATTGTTGCGATTATTGTTGTAATTGCTGTTGTTGTTGTATTGGTGATTCTTATCACCGTTTTCCTCCCACTTTCTTTTGACTTGCTTCACATTGGCCTCTTCAGCAGTCTGTTCTTTAATTCTTTCTTCAATCTGGTTCACTAGTTTGTGAGCCATTCTACATGCCTGTTGTATGGAGGCTGGCTCGTGTGAACTTATATCTTCTTGGATTCTTTCCGGTAATCCTTTCACAAACGCGTCGATCTTCTCTTCCTCATCTTCGAATGCTCCCGGACACAATAGGCACAATTCTGTGAATCGTCTTTCGTACGTGGTAATATCAAATCCTTGGGTTCGTAACCCTCTAAGTTCTGTCTTGAGCTTATTGACCTCGGTTCTGGGACGGTACTTCTCGTTCACCAAGTGCTTGAATGCTGACCACGGTAGTGCGTACGCATCATCTTGTCCCACTTGCTCTAGATAGGTATTCCACCATGTTAACGCAGAACCTGTGAAGGTATGCGTAGCGTACTTCACTTTGTCCTCTTCAGTACACTTACTTATGGCAAACACCGATTCAACCTTCTCGGTCCACCGTTTCAATCCGATCGGTCCTTCGGTTCCATCAAATTCCAAAGGTTTGCAGGCAGTGAATTCTTTGTAGGTGCATCCTACACGATTTCCTGTACTGCTAGATCCAAGGTTATTGTTGGTATGTAGCGCAGCCTGTACTGCGGCTATGTTTGAAGCTAGAAAAGTACGGAATTCCTCTTCATTCATATTCACGGTGTGTCGAGTAGTCGGTGCCATTTCCTTCAAAATAGTCAAATGGAACAAGTTAATCATACAGAATATTAAGAGTAGTTAATAGTATTTCGTAGCATAATATGAACTCATTTATAAAAGCTTTTTCTTCATATTAGCGTTTTATAAGTTTAAATTCGGGTAGTACCTACCCGTTAAGTTCATACTTAGTAGCTAATATACAATTCAACTACTACAATTCTATATGAAAAACTAATTATAATAATATTTCGCGTTCAAACTTTTATACAATATTTTACAAACTTACAATACCGCTTATTTTACATAAAGCATGAAATATAGCACACAATAACTTTGATACAAGATAGTTGTGAAGATAATTCTAGCTAGTACACAAGTCGTTCAGCAAAGGCAATAAAGACACGTAATTCATACGTCCAGAAACAAGTCATGCATTCTGGTTTTACTAGGACTACTTCCCATCCTTGGTCTTGTGGAACATAACCGTTATGGCCGTTGATAAGACAGCGTGTTGTAACGTCGTCAAAGGGACGAGGGTTACGTAATGTCCAACAGTCCCGTAACAATCTAAAAACCTCATTTCTTACCCCAATTACCGACTCCGTCACTTGTGGGAACGTTTTGTTTAATAGTTGTAGGCCGATGTTCTTGTTCTCACTTTGGTGAGAAGCGAACATTACTAATCCGTAAGCATAACATGCTTCTTTATGTTGCATGTTAGCCGCTTTTTCTAAATCACGAAGTCCAATATTCGGATATATTGAGTCAAAATAATTTCTTAACCCATTGCGTAAAATAGCATTTGGGTTCCCCGCAATATATGCGTCAAAGTAAACACATCGTAACTTATGGATTTCCCAATGTGATATCCCCCATCTTTCGAACGAAAGCCTTTTATAAACCAAGGCATTCTTGGAACGTTCTTCGAATGTCTTACAAACTGATCTCGCCTTAAATAGTTGTGCCGAAGAATTCTGACCGACTCTAGACAAGATTTCATCAATCATGTCTCCGGGTAGGTCTCTTAAAATATTGGGTTGTCTATCCATTTTGTGTTTTTATACTGTAAAATAGACAAGAGTTAGCTTCATAAAAAAATACTTATTAATACAAGCAATTTTTACATATATCATAAAGCATAAGAATACTATATTCCATATATTATACCACACGAATACAACTATCTTATTCCGACTCGCTCGTTTCTTCTTCTTCAGTTTTGGTTCGTTTTGCCAAGTTTCTAGGGATATATGATGTTCCCCTAATACAAGCCGTCGTTGTCCACATTGGTTTAGAAAAACCTGGTGGTTTAGAGGTTCCCGGGTCATTGTTACAACTTAAGGACTTCGGGGGTTGACGATACATATAAAGTTCATCGGGGTTGGAATTAGATTTCTCTATTTTTATGCCCTTTCCCTTATTATTTTCTTTTGCCTTTTTAAATTCAGTTGGGGTAATTTCTATAACATCATCGGAATTCTCGTCGGAATCCGATTCATCGGAGAATTGGTAATCCTCCCAATATTTTGCTTCCTTGGCGGAAACACCATTGACCATAATTAACTTTGGTCGGTTGGTTGAGGATTTTCTTTTACTTAACCGTTTTATTATTTCCCCCACCGGTTCTATTTCTTCATCCGGTTCCGATTCTTCTTCTGGTTCCGATTCTTCTTCCGGTTCCGACTCTTCTTCCGGTTCCTCTTCGGGAACTTGTGAATCAGTCCACAAATCATTCCAATTTACATTTGACTCTTCATTATTATTAGGTGAGTCAATGGGACTTGTTCTAGAGGTAGACATCTATCACATAATATCAAACACGTTAAGAGATTAATATATCACATAATATTCATATGTTAAAAATATATAGTTTCCAACAAAAATGTTAAGCAATCATTTTTAAAGAAAACACGGTCGAAGTCCAGACTCACTAATGCATCCTAACAAACTCGATAAGACACACTAATGCAAATTTTCTGGTTCTCTAAGACCAACGCTCTGATACCAACTGAAATGTCCCGTTCTTATTGATTAAAAACGTTCCATATTAATTGATTTCGTTGCGAGGTTTTGACCTCTATATGAGACGTTTTTCAAAGACTGCATTCATTTTTAAAACAAACCATAACCTTTATTTCATAAATAAAGGTTTAAAAAGCTTTACGTAGATTATCAAATAATGATAATCTAAAATATCCTGTTTACACACGACCATTACATAATGGTTTACAATACAATATGTTACATCGAAATCAGTTTCTTGAATGCAGTTTTTACACAATATCATACAAACATGGACTCCAAATCTTGTCCTTATTTTAGTATGCAACAGCGGAAGCTCTTAATATTCACCTGAGAATAAACATGCTTTAAACGTCAACAAAAATGTTGGTGAGTTATAGGTTTAACCTATATATATCAAATCGTAACAATTGACCACAAGATTTCATATTTCAATACACATCCCATACATAGAGATAAAAATCATTCATATGGTGAACACCTAGTAACCGACAATAACAAGATGCATATATAAGAATATCCCCATCATTCCGGGACACCCTTCGGATATGATATAAATTTCGAAGTACTAAAGCATCCGGTACTTTGGATGGGGTTTGTTAGGCCCAATAGATCTATCTTTAGGATTCGCGTCAATTAGGGTGTCTGTTCCCTAATTCTTAGATTACCAGACTTAATAAAAAGGGGCATATTCGATTTCGATAATTCAACCATAGAATATAGTTTCACGTACTTGTGTCTATTTTGTAAATCATTTATAAAACCTGCATGTATTCTCATCCCAAAAATATTAGATTTTAAAAGTGGGACTATAACTCACTTTCACAGATTTTTACTTCGTCGGGAAGTAAGACTTGGCCACTGGTTGATTCACGAACCTATAACAATATATACATATATATCAAAGTATGTTCAAAATATATTTACAACACTTTTAATATATTTTGATGTTTTAAGTTTATTAAGTCAGCTGTCCTCGTTAGTAACCTACAACTAGTTGTCCACAGTTAGATGTACAGAAATAAATCGATAAATATTATCTTGAATCAATCCACGACCCAGTGTATACGTATCTCAGTATTGATCACAACTCAAACTATATATATTTTGGAATCAACCTCAACCCTGTATAGCTAACTCCAACATTCACATATAGAGTGTCTATGGTTGTTCCGAAATATATATAGATGTGTCGACATGATAGGTCGAAACATTGTATACGTGTCTATGGTATCTCAAGATTACATAATATATAATACAAGTTGATTAAGTTATGGTTGGAATAGATTTGTTACCAATTTTCACGTAGCTAAAATGAGAAAAATTATCCAATCTTGTTTTACCCATAACTTCTTCATTTTAAATCCGTTTTGAGTGAATCAAATTGCTATGGTTTCATATTGAACTCTATTTTATGAATATAAACAAAAAAATTATAGGTTTCTAGTCGGAAAAATAAGTTACAAGTCGTTTTTGTAAAGGTAGTCATTTCAGTCGAAAGAACGACGTCTAGATGACCATTTTAGAAAACATACTTCCACTTTGAGTTTAACCATAATTTTTGGATATAGTTTCATGTTCATAATAAAAATCATTTTCTCAGAATAACAACTTTTAAATCAAAGTTTATCATAGTTTTTAATTAACTAACCCAAAACAGCCCGCGGTGTTACTACGACGGCGTAAATCCGGTTTTACGGTGTTTTTCGTGTTTCCAGGTTTTAAATCATTAAGTTAGCATATCATATAGATATAGAACATGTGTTTAGTTGATTTTAAAAGTCAAGTTAGAAGGATTAACTTTTGTTTGCGAACAAGTTTAGAATTAACTAAACTATGTTCTAGTGATTACAAGTTTAAACCTTCGAATAAGATAGCTTTATATGTATGAATCGAATGATGTTATGAACATCATTACTACCTTAAGTTCCTTGGATAAACTTACTGGAAAAGAGAAAAATGGATCTAGCTTCAACGGATCCTTGGATGGCTCGAAGTTCTTGAAGCAGAATCATGACACGAAAACAAGTTCAAGTAAGATCATCACTTGAAATAAGATTGTTATAGTTATAGAAATTGAACCAAAGTTTGAATATGATTATTACCTTGTATTATAATGATAACCTACTGTAAGAAACAAAGATTTCTTAAGGTTGGATGATCACCTTACAAGATTGGAAGTGAGCTAGCAAACTTGAAAGTATTCTTGATTTTATGAAACTAGAACTTTTGGAATTTATGAAGAACACTTAGAACTTGAAGATAGAACTTGAGAGAGATCAATTAGATGAAGAAAATTGAAGAATGAAAGTGTTTGTAGGTATTTTTGGTCGTTGGTGTATGGATTAGATATAAAGGATATGTAATTTTCTTTTCATGTAAATAAGTCATGAATGATTACTCATATTTTTGTAATTTTATGAGATATTTCATGCTAGTTGCCAAATGATGGTTCCCACATGTGTTAGGTGACTCACATGGGCTGCTAAGAGCTGATCATTGGAGTGTATATACCAATAGTACATACATCTAAAAGCTGTGTATTGTACGAGTACGAATACGGGTGCATACGAGTAGAATTGTTGATGAAACTGAACGAGGATGTAATTGTAAGCATTTTTGTTAAGTAGAAGTATTTTGATAAGTGTATTGAAGTCTTTCAAAAGTGTATAAATACATATTAAAACACTACATGTGTATACATTTTAACTGAGTCGTTAAGTCATCGTTAGTCGTTACATGTAAGTGTTGTTTTGAAACCTTTAGGTTAACGATCTTGTTAAATGTTGTTAACCCAATGTTTATAATATCAAATGAGATTTTAATTTATTATATTATCATGATATTATCATGTATGAATATCTCTTAATATGATATATATACATTAAATGTCTTTACAACGATAATCGTTACATATATGTCTCGTTTAAAAATCATTAAGTTAGTAGTCTTGTTTTTACATATGTAGTTCATTGTTAATATACTTAATGATATGTTTACTTATCATAGTATCATGTTAACTATATATATATCCATATATATGTCATCATATAGTTTTTACAAGTTTTAACGTTCGTGAATCACCGGTCAACTTGGGTGGTCAATTGTCTATATGAAACATATTTTAATTAATCAAGTCTTAACAAGTTTGATTGCTTAACATGTTGGAAACATTTAATCATGTAAATATCAATCTCAATTAATATATATAAACATGTAAAAGTTCGGGTCACTACAATATCCCCCATCTTTCAAACGAAAGTCTCTTATAAACCAAGACATTCTTGGAACGTTCTTCGAATGTCTTACAAACTGATCTCGCCTTAAATAGTTGTGCCGAAGAATTCTGGCCGACTCTAGACAAGATTTCATCAATCATGTCTCCGGGTAGGTCTCTTAAAATATTGGGTTGTCTATCCATTTTGTGTTTTTAAACTGTAAAATAGACAAGAGTTAGATTCATAAAAAAAATACTTATTAATACAAGCAATTTTTACATATATCATAAAGCATAAGAACACTATATTCCATATATTACACCACACGAATACAACTATCTTATTCCGACTCGCTCGTTTCTTCTTCTTCGGTTTTGGTTCGTTTTGCCAAGTTTCTAGGGATATATGATGTTCCCCTAATACGAGCCGTCGTTGTCCACATTGGTTTAGAAAAACCTGGTGGTTTAGAGGTTCCCGGGTCATTGTTACAACTTAAGGACTTCGGGGGTTGACGATACATATAAAGTTCATCGGGGTTGGAATTAGATTTCTCTATTTTTATGCCCTTTCCCTTATTATTTTCTTTTGCCTTTTTAAATTCAGTTGGGGTAATTTCTATAACATCATCGGAATTCTCGTCGGAATCCGATTCATCGGAGAATTGGTAATCCTCCCAATATTTTGCTTCCTTGGCGGAAACACCATTGACCATAATTAACTTTGGTCGGTTGGTTGAGGATTTTCTTTTACTTAACCGTTTTATTATTTCCCCCACCGGTTCTATTTCTTCATCCGGTTCCGATTCTTCTTCCGGTTCCGATTCTTCTTCCGGTTCCGACTCTTCTTCCGGTTCCTCTTCGGGAACTTGTGAATCAGTCCACAAATCATTCCAATTTACATTTGACTCTTCATTATTATTAGGTGAGTCAATGGGACTTGTTCTAGAGGTAGACATCTATCACATAATATCAAACACGTTAAGAGATTAATATATCACATAATATTCATATGTTAAAAATATATAGTTTCCAACAAAAATGTTAAGCAATCATTTTTAAAGAAAACACGGTCGAAGTCCAGACTCACTAATGCATCCTAACAAACTCGATAAGACACACTAATGCAAATTTTCTGGTTCTCTAAGACCAACGCTCGGATACCAACTGAAATGTCCCGTTCTTATTGATTAAAAACGTTCCATATTAATTGATTTCGTTGCGAGGTTTTGACCTCTATATGAGACGTTTTTCAAAGACTGCATTCATTTTTAAACAAACCATAACCTTTATTTCATCAATAAAGGTTTAAAAAGCTTTACGTAGATTATCAAATAATGATAATCTAAAATATCCTGTTTACACACGACCATTACATAATGGTTTACAATACAAATATGTTACAACAAAATAAGTTTCTTGAATGCAGTTTTTACACAATATCATACAAGCATGGACTCCAAATCTTGTCCTTATTTAAGTATGCGACAGCGGAAGCTCTTAATAATCACCTGAGAATAAACATGCTTAAAACGTCAACAAAAATGTTGGTGAGTTATAGGTTTAACCTATATATATCAAATCATAATAATAGACCACAAGATTTCATATTTCAATACACATCCCATACATAGAGATAAAAATCATTCATATGGTGAACACCTGGTAACCGACATTAACAAGATGCATATATAAGAATATCCCCATCATTCCGGGACACCCTTCGGATATGATATAAATTTCGAAGTACTAAAGCATCCGGTACTTTGGATGGGGTTTGTTAAGCCCAATAGATCTATCTTTAGGATTCGCGTCAATTAGGGTGTCTGTTCCCTAATTCTTAGATTACCAGACTTAATAAAAAGGGGCATATTCGATTTCGATAATTCAACCATAGAATGTAGTTTCACGTACTTGTGTCTATTTTGTAAATTATTTATAAAACCTGCATGTATTCTCATCCCAAAAATATTAGATTTTAAAAGTGGGACTATAACTCACTTTCACAGATTTTTACTTCGTCGGGAAGTAAGACTTGGCCACTGGTTGATTCACGAACCTATAACAATATATACATATATATCAAAGTATGTTCAAAATATATTTACAACACTTTTAATATATTTTGATGTTTTAAGTTTATTAAGTCAGCTGTCCTCGTTAGTAACCTACAACTAGTTGTCCACAGTTAGATGTACAGAAATAAATCGATAAATATTATCTTGAATCAATCCACGACCCAGTGTATACGTATCTCAGTATTGATCACAACTCAAACTATATATATTTTGGAATCAACCTCAACCCTGTATAGCTAACTCCAACATTCACATATAGAGTGTCTATGGTTGTTCCGAAATATATATAGATGTGTCGACATGATAGGTCGAAACATTGTATACGTGTCTATGGTATCTCAAGATTACATAATATATAATACAAGTTGATTAAGTTATGGTTGGAATAGATTTGTTACCAATTTTCACGTAGCTAAAATGAGAAAAATTATCCAATCTTGTTTTACCCATAACTTCTTCATTTTAAATCCGTTTTGAGTGAATCAAATTGCTATGGTTTCATATTGAACTCTATTTTATGAATCTAAACAGAAAAAGTATAGGTTTATAGTCGGAAAAATAAGTTACAAGTCGTTTTTGTAAAGGTAGTCATTTCAGTCGAAAGAACGACGTCTAGATGACCATTTTAGAAAACATACTTCCACTTTGAGTTTAACCATAATTTTTGGATATAGTTTCATGTTCATAATAAAAATCATTTTCTCAGAATAACAACTTTTAAATCAAAGTTTATCATAGTTTTTAATTAACTAACCCAAAACAGCCCGCGGTGTTACTACGACGGCGTAAATCCGGTTTTACGGTGTTTTTCGTGTTTTCAGGTTTTAAATCTTTAAGTTAGCATATCATATAGATATAGAACATGTGTTTAGTTGATTTTAAAAGTCAAGTTAGAAGGATTAACTTTTGTTTGCGAACAAGTTTAGAATTAACTAAACTATGTTCTAGTGATTACAAGTTTAAACCTTCGAATAAGATAGCTTTATATGTATGAATCGAATGATGTTATGAACATCATTACTACCTTAAGTTCCTTGGATGAACCTACTGGAAAAGAGAAAAATGGATCTAGCTTCAATGGATCCTTGGATGGCTCAAAGTTCTTGAAGCAAAATCATGACACGAAAACAAGTTCAAGTAAGATCATCACTTGAAATAAGATTGTTATAGTTATAGAAATTGAACCAAAGTTTGAATATGATTATTACCTTGTATTAGAATGATAACCTACTGTAAGAAACAAAGATTTCTTGAGGTTGGATGATCACCTTACAAGATTGGAAGTGAGCTAGCAAACTTGAAAGTATTCTTGATTTTATGAAACTAGAACTTTTGGAATTTATGAAGAACACTTAGAACTTGAAGATAGAACTTGAGAGAGTTCAATTAGATGAAGAAAATTGAAGAATGAAAGTGTTTGTAGGTGTTTTTGGTCGTTGGTGTATGGATTAGATATAAAGGATATGTAATTTTGTTTTCATGTAAATAAGTCATGAATGATTACTCATATTTTTGTAATCTTATGAGATATTTCATGCTAGTT
This sequence comes from Rutidosis leptorrhynchoides, assembly GCF_046630445.1. Taxonomy (NCBI): domain Eukaryota; kingdom Viridiplantae; phylum Streptophyta; class Magnoliopsida; order Asterales; family Asteraceae; genus Rutidosis; species Rutidosis leptorrhynchoides. The sequence continues at coordinate 619,091,006 of NC_092333.1, read as the reverse complement.
GCCAAATGATGGTTCCCACATGTGTTAGGTGACTCACATGGGCTGCTAAGAGCTGATCATTGGAGTGTATATACCAATAGTACATACATCTAAAAGCTGTGTATTGTACGAGTACGAATACGGGTGCATACGAGTAGAATTGTTGATGAAACTGAACGAGAATGTAATTGTAAGCATTTTTGTTAAGTAGAAGTATTTTGATAAGTGTATTGAAGTCTTTCAAAAGTGTATAAATACATATTAAAACACTACATGTATATACATTTTAACAGAGTCGTTAAGTCATCGTTAGTCGTTACATGTAAGTGTTGTTTTGAAACCTTTAGGTTAACGATCTTGTTAAATGTTGTTAACCCAATGTTTATAATATCAAAAGAGATTTTAAATTATTATATTATCATGATATTATGATGTACGAATATCTCTTAATATGATATATATACATTAAATGTCGTTACAACGATAAACGTTACATATATGTCTCGTTTCAAAATCATTAAGTTAGTAGTCTTGTTTTTACATATGTAGTTCATTGTTAATATAATTAATGATATGTTTACTTATCATAATATCATGTTAACTATATATATAACCATATATATGTCATCATATAGTTTTTTTACAAGTTTTAACGTTCGTGAATCACCGGTCAACTTGGGTGGTCAATTGTCTATATGAAACCTATTTCAATTAATCAAGTCTTAACAAGTTTGATTGCTTAACATGTTGGAAACATTTAATCATGTAAATATCAATCTCAATTAATATATATAAACATGGAAAAGTTCGGGTCACTACAAGTTTACCGAAAGGTAATATTCGGAACAAGTAAACTGGATGTGTTGCTTTCCCAATACAAGGTTAGCAAGTGGGTGACACAAAACCGCAAGTTTTGAGCTAAAATTTTCAAATCTGAAACCCACCAAACCCACAAAAATGTTTTGCAAACACCGGTGAAGGGTTATTCCGGAAAACTTATCTAGGGTAAAAGCTAGATTTAATTTTCAAAAAGATCAAATGTTTTCATAAAGATCCAATTTCCTTAATGGATCTAAATTTTATAGTCATGTGGGACTGTAAACCACATCGTTACTACCATTGTTTATACCACCGTAAAGAAATCACTGATGTACAAAGTGTGAAGAATAAAGAAGTGATTCTAGTATTTCAAGACTATATTGCTTGAGGACAAGCAACGCACAAGTGTGGGAATATTTGATAATGCTAAAAACGAACATATATTTCATAGCATTATCCCTCAAGAAAGACAAGCTTTTAGTTGCGATTGTTCTATTTACAAGTGATATTCGTTTAAATAATAAAAGGTGAAGACAAAAGACAGATTCGACGAATTGAAGACGCAAACGACCAAAAAGCTCAAAAGTACAAAATACAATCAAAGAGGTTCCAATTATTGATAAGAAACGTCTCAGAATTACAAGAGTACAAGATTCAAAACGCAAAGTACAAGATATTAAATTGTACGCAAGGACGTTCGAAAATCCGGAACCGGGACCAGAGTCAACTCTCAACGCTCGACGCAACGGACTAAAAATTACAAGTCAACTATGCACATGAATATAATATAATATATAATTAATTCTTAAAATTAATATATATATTATATTATATTTAAAAACCGTCGGCATAAAAAAACAAAGACTTTTGAGCCTCCCCAGCTGGCCATGCGATCGCATGGCCTGGAGGAAGAAACTCCATGCGATCGCATGAGCATCTTTTCCAGTTCACAAGGCCTATAAATTTCGAGCTTTGGTGCACCATAAAAATATCAATCTATCTCTCTCTCAATATATACGTAATATATATATATATATATATATATATATATATATATATATATATATATATATATATATATATATATATATATATATATATATATATATATATATATATATATATATATTTATTTTTTAATTTTAATTTTAATTTTAATTCCTAATAATAAGGGTATGTTAGCGAATGTTGTAAGGGTGTAATTCGAAATTCTGTCCGTGTAACGCTATGCTATTTTTAATCATTGTAAGTTATGTTCAACCTTTTTAATTTAATGTCTCGTAGCTAAGTTATTATTATGCTTATTTAAAACGAAGTAATCATGATGTTGGGCTAATTACTAAAATTGGGTAATTGGGCTTTGTACCATAATTGGGGTTTGGATAAAAGAACGACACTTGTAGAAATTAGACTATGGGCTATTAATGGGCTTTATATTTGTTTAACTAAATGATAGTTTGTTAATTTTATTATAAAGATTTACAATTGGACGTCCCTATAAATAACTATATACACTCAATCGGACACGATGGGCGGGATATTTATATGTACGAATAATCGTTCATTTAACCGGACACGGGAATGGATTAATAGTCTATGGAATTATTAAAACAGGGGTGAAATTATGTACAAGGACACTTGGCATAATTGATAACAAAGTATTAAAAAATTGGGTTACACGCAGTCGATATCCTGGTGTAATTATTAAACAAAGTAATAAAACCTTGTTACAGTTTAAGTCCCCAATTAGTTGGAATATTTAACTTCGGGTATAAGGATAATTTGACGAGGACACTCGCACTTTATATTTATGACTGATGGACTGTTATGGACAAAAACCAGACGGACATATTAAATAATCCAGGACAAAGGACAATTAACCCATGGGCATAAAACTAAAATCAACACGTCAAACATCATGATTACGGAAGTTTAAATAAGCATAATTCTTTTATTTCATATTTAATTTCCTTTATTTTATATTTAATTGCACTTCTAATTATCGCACTTTTAATTATTGTTATTGTATTTAATTACACTTTTAATTATCGTACTTTTTAATTATCGCAATTTTATTTTATCGCACTTTTATTTATCGCAATTTCATTATCATTATTTATTTTACGCTTTAAATTAAGTTGTATTTATTTTTACATTAGGTTTTAACTGCAACTAAAGTTTTAAAATCGACAAACCGGTCATTAAACGGTAAAAACCCCCTTTATAATAATAATATTACTTTTATATATATTTGTATTTTTATAAATTAAAACTAATATAGCGTTAAGCTTTGTTTAAAGATTTTTCCCTGTGGAACGAACCGGACTTACTAAAAACTACACTACTGTACGATTAGGTACATTGCCTATAAGTGTTGTAGCAATGTTTAAGTATATCCATTCTATAAATAAATAAATATCTTGTGTAAAATTGTATCGCATTTAATAATATTTCGTTGTAAAATTTAATAGTGTTTTATACCCCTTAGCGAAAACATCAGTATTCAAATATAGAATCTTCAAACGGAACTTTAAGTATGGAAGTACCCGCTCTTCTTTACCCTAACTAATTATATATACCATATCTGAGTTAAACACTACATGTGGGATAAAACTCATTAATCATTAAATCATTTAAAATCAGCATGAGTCCAAACGCTTATTTGAAAAACAAGTGTGGGATTCCTAACAATCGTTTCTATATAATCGTATATCATTATATATTTAATTAGTGTTATTAGAACAATTGCTAGGAAGTCACCACAAACATTAGAGACAATGTTTTTAAGTATGGAATATCGATATATTATACTTTAGTTTTCTGCAATCATCCTCAAGTTGAATTACCAAAAATTTTATAATTGTTGGGTTAATTTTGAGATCTTTTGTCGAAAAATACTTTTCTTTAAATAATTTCTTAGGAGATTGTTATCTTGATTCTTATATGGCTTAAAATAATAACATGTTAGGTATATTTTTACTGTTAAAATGAATTTTTGAAATCATCACATGACTACGTATATACAACCTAAATTTTTCAAAGTGAGGAATTACGAGCCCAAAAGCATAATATCTATAATGATTCACCATAAAAAAGAGTGTATGCCGATGTTTGTATTTGGATTAAGAACTTGCTCCCGATGTACATTTCGAGACCACACTCTAAGTAAAATCACTTAGTGATTTAGGTACTTTGTCCAGGTTTTGAAAATTCTCAGAGAAAGAAATTCACCTTCTTACACCCACTCATATCCATATCCTACACCTAAACTCAATATTCTCCACCAATGAAGAATCTTTGAAAAGCCTAAGATGGTCTGAAAGCCATATTCAAAATGAAAATCATTGGAGACACAAAATATTCAATAAACTCTTGAAGACTTCACAACAAAAACGAAGCCGGAGAACGAATAGGAGACGAAATCATGAGATAGACTAACCTTGCTTAGTACACAACCTATCAAAGATTCAAACCCTCGAGAACTCTTAAAATTTACAAAAATATTATACTCAAAGTTTTACTCAAAATAAGAAACTCTTAAAAACCTACCATTCTCTCAACAAATAAAGCTTTTAATAAAGCTATACTACCCTTCTTATCAAAAGCCCTAAAAATACTATAAAGCTTTCAATAAAACTATATTTACGGCTATATAACTTTATAAATAATAAAGTTCTAAGCTAAAAATTTTCCGCTCTTTTTGTTGAAGAAAGGAATAAATAATTTGTAGGATTAATGTGCAAGGTACAACATATAACTATATGGCCAGCTTCATTTGAGCCTTCGGGGTCACACACATATACACCGAGATGTCAAATAAAATATATATATGATGTATATATATTACTCAAGTAACAAAATAGTAAATCAAAATTAATTCATTTACTATTCATATAAATAGTAAATGAAACGAAATTAATTAATTTACTATTCACATGAAAGCGACATGATAGAAATTATTAATCATAACATAACCCTAAAGTATTTGAGAAATACGACTTTTTAAAGCCAAATCAAACGAAATATGATATTACAGACAAAGAAATCGAAAACAAGATATTCTTTTGATTTACTTTATGCTACCAAACAAACGAGGTATATCATATATTCATATATATATGTTCGTTGAGTTATGAGATGAGTAAGATAGAAAGTAAGAAAAGAAATAACAATGTTTCATACGGAGTATTATTTTGGGTTCATAATATTAATCAAAGGTTGATTAATTATTATTTGGGTTTGGACTTGCATCCATTGACGTTGTTTGAAGTGTAGTGTGGACTATCCAAAGAGACGGACATACTTTTGATCGTAGGTTTCTCTCCGTTCATCAGTTTCTTCAAGAAAGGTATATCGTTAACTCATCTTATGATTTAATATTCATGACAATTATTATGGTGTAACTGGATCTCATTGGGATATATTAATCGTGTCCATGTTTCATTAAATATATGAATATTTAATCTTGTAAATATTTTATGAAATATTAAAAGATTATTATTTTAACTATCCGCTGCGTTAATCTGAAATAGTAAAAGTACACACGATTTTCCAACGGTGGTATCAGAGCCGCTTTTACACCATCTTAATTGTCGCGTGATTTTCTTTAGATTTAGTTTTGTGGTGAATTGGTAAAAGTCGAAACCTTTTTGGTTTTTAAAGTCAACACGGTTGATTTAGACTTAACCTTATGACGCACAAATATGATTGAAAGAATATCACTATTTTAAATTGTAGATTTAATTGTTATGGCTTGAATATTTATTATAATTGTTGATTGTTATATTCCATGGTTATACACATGCATTATAACCATGGACAAGCCATATATAGGTTTTAATAATGTAGTTATTAAAATTGTGATTGCATACATAGCCCGTAATGTCCCGACCTATGTGTTTAATTATATGTGATTGTTGATTACGGAAATATTATGTCATGTTGATTATTTTTAATTATATTAAAAAGGTCATTTTGAAGCCAAAGTTGTATTATATTTATTTTACATTTTCATAGTATTGTATTTAAGTTTATTCTAAATTGTAAAAGTATTAGATTAGTTGTACTTTTCAATTTTAAATAAATATAATAAGATGAAGATTAAAGATAAAGATGCAACGTGAATTTTGACTTAGAAGATGGCGAACAGGTCAAGTTGACAACGATGGCGTTTGTCATGTTTCACTTGATTTTTGAATTAAGTGGGAGTTACGATATTACCCTTAGTTTGACCTCTTGATCTCATGTCGGCTCATTGGATCAAGCATAGGATTTTTGGGCTAGGTTATGTGTGTGTGATGCATGATTGTGTTTTATTTTACGCATTTATATTTAATTGTTGATTATAATATATGCTAAATGTTTTTGATGAAAACATTAAATAAAATCGGTAAAGAGTTTCAAATATTAAAATTGATGATTTAAAAAAAAAGTTAAACTCTAACGAGTTTAATGTTAAATAATTTTGAGACTTAAATTACATATGTTTTTGATGGAAACATTAAATAAAACCCTAAACGAGTTTCAAAGATTAAAATTGATGATTTTAAAATAAGTTAAACTCTAACGAGTTTAATGTTAAATGATTTTGAAAGTCAAATAATATATATGGACGACATATTTTAAAAATGTTTTAAAACGATATACGTTTGTGTATTTGTTATTTTTATATCCTATAAATTAAATAACAAATTAGATCACAAACATAATCGACATATACAATTAAAAAAAAATTAAACTAATAGTGTAGCGAATCTTGTGTGCATGCATTATTCGTTGACACAAACTTTTTCCAAAATACCCGTCAAATTGAAGTCATGCCATCCAATAAGCTTGCAAACACTCCTCATTATTTTTCTGATCTAGTGAGACTAGGCTGAATTATAGCCACGAGGTGGATTTTTCGATCTTGTGAGACTAGCGTGAATTTTTACTGTTTTCAAATTGGACGACTTAATCGTATTCACGGTGAGACCTGAGTTCGAGGCAATGATGGGACAAACATGCCATTAGATAATAGTGGTTTGTTGGACTACATATATCTCTAGGTCCCATAAAGATCTAAGAGTTGTACTTGTAATGCAATTGGTACCCGCTACCTACCAATAGACTCCATAACTGCTAGCTGATCAACAGATGTGGCTATGGAACCTCTATGTGGATCTTAGGCTTTTGTAAATTAATTGTTTTTAAAAGATATTATAAAAAAAACTAGGGTAGATAATTTATTAAAGCTCAATATCGAAAATACTAAATTGAATCTTATATCTGTTGTAGATGTCAAATAATCAAAACGTAAACCAAAACACACTTCCTTCTTTGTTGGAGAAGGATAAACTCGATGTTCAAACTTCCTAGACTGGCACGGAAGTTGAATAAAGTTTAGAACCCATATCCTTTCTTCCTGTTGTGGCAGTTGCTGCTGCTCAGAAAAATGATTATCGAATGTTGATCGATGATCAGGAAGAAATAGGATTGAAGGGTGAAAAAGAATAAACCGAATACTTTGTGGAAGGAAAATGACAAATCATTTGCTAGGAAAAATATTCCACCTTCCAAGAAGGAAAACCCAGCAAAAGACGACGAATGTTTCCATTGTGGAAAGGTTGGCAATTGGAGAAGGAAGTTGTCCTATCTTCCAATCTGAGCTGAGAAAAGACAATGCTGGTGAGACTAGCAAATCAGGTATATTTCATATATAGTTATATACTTCTTCTAGTGATTCCTAGATCTTTGTTAACTGGTTGTGGCCTTCACACCTGTAACAATATGAAGGGAATGAGAAGAAGTAATAGACTAAAGAAAGACACACTGGATTTACAAGTAGGCAAAGGGGTCAAGCTTTTGTTAAAGCTATTGGTACCTCTGAACTTACTTCTCTAAGTGGTCTTATTGTTTTGTTGGAACAATAGCATTATGCTCTCAATACTGCGAGCGACAAAGTTTGAAAGATGTTAGTTTTGAACTTGCATTTACACACTTAGGTATTTCAGTTTCTAAGGATAATATATTTATCTTAATACCTATCCACGTGATGGTATTTTTGAAATTGATATGCATAGTGTAATTTTAAATAAGAATTCTGTGTATACCTACATCGCCAAAGTCTTCAAGCAAGACTTGAATAAGACCTATCTATGACATTGTCATATTGGTCATATAAACAAACAATGCATTTCAAAACTCCAATCTAATGGACTTTTAGAATCAATTGACTCTGAGTCATTTGATGTATGCGAGTCATGTTTATGTGAAAAGATGACAAATGCTTCTTTCTCCGATTTAGGTAAAAGAGCTAAAGATCTTTTAGGACTAATACATACTGTTGTATGTATCCCTTTAAGAACAATGTATAGATTTAGTTAATTTTACTTCATTACATTTACTGATGAGTACAGTAGCTATGATTATGTTCACTTGCCGAAACATAAACATAAAGCTATTTTAACATTCAAAAGTATTCCAAAATGAAGTAGATAATCAGCTTGGAAAGACCATTAAAGAACTTCGCTCTAATAGAGTAAGTAAGTTTATGAGTCAAGAGTTTTTTGGACCACATAAAGAATTGTGGGATTGTCTCATAGTTCACTCAACCTTACACACCACAACACGATGGTGTGTCTGAGTAAGAGGAATCGAACTTTACTTGATATAGTTTGATTTATGATGAGTCTGATTTCTCTACTACCGTCTTTTAGGGATATGCATGAGAGTCTGCTGCAGGCATACTCAATGTGATTCCAACTATGAAGGTAGAAAAGACACCATATGAGTTATGGCATGGGAAGAATCCCAAGTTGTCTTATCTGAAAGTCTGAGGTTGTAAAGCGTACGTGAAGCATGACACTTCAAACAAATTAGAACCCAGAACTATCTAATGTTACTTTGTACGATACATAAAGGAAACAATGGGTTACTACTTTACTACCAAGCTGAAGACAACGTGTTTTCTGCTCGGTCTGCTGAATTCCTGGACAGAGATCTTCTCTTACAAGAAGTCAGTGGGAGTAAATTAGATCTTGAAGAAGTTCAAGTACTTTAAAGTAACATACCTTCAGTAAGCACTAGCAATCCATTCGTTGAAACTGAGCGCACTGTTGGTGAGCCAGAACGTGTTACACCTGCACTTTATAGATCTAGTAGAACTCATCGGCTTATGAGGTTTAATTATCTGATTAATTCAGAAAAACCTCAAGTAAGGGATTATGATGAACCCTCTAGCTGCGTGAGGCCATATCAGATCCTGAATCTAAAAATGACTAGATTCTATGAATACAGATATGCAGTCCATGAAGGATAATCAAGTATGAGACTTGATTGATCTTCTACCCAATTGTAAGTAAATGAGGTAAAAATGGGTCTTCAAAGGAAGACTGATATGGACGGTAATGTAAACACTTTTAAAGCTCGATTGGTGACAAAAGGTTATGATGAAAGTTTTTCACCAGTCGCGAGCCTTAAAACAATTAGGATACTTATTGCCATGGTTACCTTTCATGATAATAAAATATGGCTAATGGATGTCAAAACCGCTTTCCTAAATGGTGACCTTAGTGAAGACGTATATATGGTTCAGCCGGAAGGGTTTATGAATCCTAAGCATCCTAATAAAGTATGCAAGCTTCTAAAATCCATTTATGGATAAAAGCAAGCATCCAGGAGCTAGAATCTTAAGTTTAATGAGAAAATCAAAGTGTTTAATTTTTCTCAAAACCAAGATAAACCATGAGTTTACATTAGAGCTAGTGGGAGCAGAGTAGTCTTCTTGATCTTATATGTTGATGACATATTACTTATTAGAAATAACATTCCAATTTGCAAGATGTCAAGTCTTGGCTTGGAAAATGTATTTCCATTAAGGATCTTGATGAAGCTACTTATATTATTGGAATGAGGATCTATACAATAAGTCCAATTGGCTTATTGGTTTGAATCAAAGTACATACATTATCTTGCAGAGATTTAGCATGCAAAACTCCAAGCGTGGAGCTTTGCCAAAGCAAAAGGGCATAACCTTGAGAAAGTCTCAAAAGTCCTATCACAACAGATGAGATGAGACAAATGAAATGTATCACATATGCTTCGGCTATATGATCCATTATGTATACCATGATATGTACTATACTCGATGTTTCGTTAGTTTTGAGTTTGACGAGTCATTGTCAACATAATCCAGTAAAGTACATTGGATTGTTGTTAAGAATATTCTTTAGTATTTGCAGAGTACTAATGATATGTTCTTGGTTTACGGTGGTTTGGAAGAAGAGTTAAGTATTAAGTTTTATACTGATTCTAGTTTCCAAACTGATCAAGATGATTCTCAATCCATTCACGTTGTTTCTTTATCATGATGGGCAAGACAGTTGATTGGAAGAGCTCTAGGCAGAGCACTATTGAACAATCTACAAAAGCAGAATACATTGTTGACTGAGAAGCTGCTCAGAAAGCTGTCTGGATAAGGAAGTTTGTTGTTGTACTCAGAGTAGTACACAATATTAAATCTTCTATAAAATGTACTGTGATAGTTCGAGCATAAATATACTTTTGAAAGAATCACATGTACATTTAAGTATCTGTCACATTCTTCAAAAGTTTGACTACATTTCATTAAGTCATTAAGAGGAATGATATTAGTATTCTTAAAGGTTCATACAAATGATAATGTGACTGACCCGTTCATGAAGCCCATGATGCACAACAAGCATGATGATCATTGTAGTAATACTGGACTTCGTTAAGCTGCTGATCTTTTTCATTTGTAATTTAGTATTTGGATATTTTTGGAACATTAAGCAGTTTTGTATTAATGAATTGATATATAGTTGGTATGATCGTTTTCATTTATATCACTGTGTTCTATATTAGCATGTTTAATCCATGAATAATTGTTGATTATTCAAAATCTCCATAATCGGTCATGTTATGGGAATAACATGAATTAAGATTAATGTGAAATTTTAGTTATATTCATTGATGATGAATAGTTAACTTGTTGAGACCAAAATTCATATGTATTCATTGATGATGAATATTGGAATGACCCAACCATGAGATGTCACTACATGGATCGTAGTCAGTAGTGAATCTTTTAGTGATTATGTCTTTTTGTCCTTAGACTTGAGATGCATGCCCGTCTTGATGAGTGTAGCATTGTACTTTGATATGGTTCAACGCTGTCCTGAATAAGGCTGTTATAAAGGCCATTATTGGGTATAATGTAAAGCTCGTGATAGACACGTGTATGCAATATAGGATTTGTTCCTCTAAAATGTATGGAGTTAGATACTTTTTGAGCTCCTCGATGAATGAATAAGATATTTGTGTGGCTGCACCCAGATGTACTTAAGATGATACTTAATTAATTTGGTGATCTAATTCAGTTCTAAGATCGATAAACAAAATTGTTAAACAAATGAGAATGACCGATGATCCATATCTCAAGTTTAACTAAAGTATCTGAAAGAAAAGGACGAATGACATTTAAAACTTACCATAAACAGTTTTGAGAAACTACCCTCACATGAATTTGGAGATAATGGCGTGTTGCTAGACGCTTACCATTGTTTGTATAGTTACTTAGTGTTGTGCCATGCATAAGTGGGAGTCTGTAGGATTAATGTGCAAGGTACAATATATAACTATATGGCCAACTTCATTTGAGCCTTCGGGGTCACACACATATACACTGACACGTCAAATAAAATATATATATGATGTATATATATTACTCAAGTAACAAAATAGTAAATCGAAATTAATTCATTTACTATTCATATGAATAGTAAATGAAACAAAATTAATTAATTTACTATTCACATGAAAGCGACTTGATAAAAATTATTAATTATAAGTTACATAACATAACCCTAAAGTATTTGAGAAATACGACTTTTAAAACCAAATCAAACGAAATATGATATTACAGACAAAGAAATCGAAAACAAGATATTCTTTTGATTTACTTTATGCTACCAAACAAACGAGGTATATCATATATTCATATATATATGTTCGTTGAGTTATGAGATGAGTAAGAGAGAAAGTAAGAAAAGAAATAATAATGTTTCATACGGAGTATTATTTTGGGTTCATAATATTAATCAAAGGTTGATTAATTATTACTTGGGTTTGGACTAGCATCCATTGACGTTGTTTGAAGTGTAGTGTGGACTATCCAAAGAGACGGTCATACTTTTGATCGTAGGTTTCTCTCCGTTCATCAGTTTCTTCAAGAAAGGTATATCGTTAACTCATCTTATGATTTAATATTCATGACAATTATTATGGTGTAACTGGATCTCATTGGGATAAATTAATCGTGTGCATGTTTCATTAAATATATGAATATTTAATATTGTAAATATTTTATGAAATATTAAAAGATTATTATTTTAACTATCCGCTGCGTTAATCTGAATTGGTAAAAGTACACACGATTTTCCAACATAATTTGACTAGACAAATAATCAAAAGACATACATCCTCGCTTATCATAAAACCTATTAGGAATTCGGTAGGCCCTAACAAGACAGGTGATTCATGCAAACCACCAAACCCACAAACGACAAACGATTAATAAAGCTAGAACGATAAATAAAAACGATAAACGACACAGGGTATTTAACGTGGTTATATCCCAACTTCAAAACACGGAGAAGGGTTTACTCCACGGGCGCAAACCAGAGATTTTCTACTATTAATTTTGTGCACACATTACAATGAGGCTAGGGGTTACAATTTATAGGAAGGGTTAAACTTGTTCACCAAGTTAAACTTGTCCTTCAAGTAAAAGACATTCCATAATTATCTATTAGTTGCTCCATACTCCATTCCTACTTGAAGATTTAATTAAGGCAACAGAATCTCTACGACTTGTTCACCAAATCAAGCTCCATACAACTTTTTCACCAAGTCAAGCTCTCTATGACTTGTTCACCAAGTCAAGCTCTCTACGACTTGTTCACCAAGTCAAGCCTTGTTCCTTTGATCAAATTCTTCACACATTCAACAATCTCCCACTTGAAGACTTTGAGCTAACTCTTCACTACTCAACAATCTCCCACTTGGTGATTTTGAACAAACCCGATCATCAATCTCCATTCCAACCAAGAACGTTAAACCACCATTATACCGCCAAACTGCATTTGGGACACGCACACTCAACGCATACTTCGGATGAGTAGACTTTCGATACAAGGTCTTCAACACTACTTGTCAAAACTAGAAACCAATAACCACCTCAACTGTCAATGTTGTTCAAACACCAATAGCAACTCCCGATCTCCTCTCCGCTACGACTTTTGATACCGCCGGAATCAAATATCCGGGTCACGCCGCTCTTCCACACCAGAGGGAAGGAAGTCTTTCGACATCAAAACCGCCAAGCTTCAACCCGATTTTCAATTACTAACATGGGCCAACTCTTCAATTATAGGATTCTTCACCACCTCACTGATCACTCTAGACATGTCCAATCCCAAACCCACATGTCAATGATCACCCTCGTACAGAATTTCCCGTCTATCTATGATTTCCTTTTTGATAAGGACAGAAAGTATTGGAAGACCAACGACCTTCCAATCAAAAGAATAAACGTTCTTCAATCGAACAATAACTCAAAGAAAATAATATTCTGGAATAAACTCAATACTAATTATTATGCCTGCGTACATAAAATATATAGAAGTCTAAAACAGAATCACAACCTAAATCAAACTCCTAAAATAACTCTTACTAAACTTAAGGACCAAGTAAACAAATTAACTAAATTAAATATTAAATAAAATATAAAATATAAAAACAATCTGTGGAAACTTCTATCTCGGGCCCATAGCCCAAATTATCTCAGTCTGGTTCCGTATCAATTTTACCAGCAATCAGAAAATTCAACAGACGTCTTTGTAGACTCTTCATCAAGGCTCCAGTGAGAACAACCTCGAAATCTACCAACTTTTAAACTTTCAACTTTCAGCTTTCTCGTTGGTACACTGACCTCCTCATAGCTATGAATTTCACAAACCCCATCTTCTCATCCCAAGCATGCTCCCACTGTACGAGTAAGAAATAAAACCGTGTGTGACACCGCTATATTTTTTTTATATAATAAATACGTGGCGGAAGCATAATATTAATTAAATACGATATCGACATTTGTACAAACCGATGTCACACGTCATTAAAACAATTTACATATTAACAGGAAGAGACGTAAATACATTCGGTTTTCAAAAGTACACGGTTCATATTCTAAAAGACCACATCAGAGTTAACCCTGTCAAACATAACATCATCATGCCCGTCTTCTCCCAAAAGCACTATCTACAAAAGCTACAACCTGCAGGGAGGAGATGGAGGGGAATTAGCACGAAGCTAAGTGAGTACGACTAACTACAGGCCATAGCATACATAAGTGTTATACTAATCATGTCACATAGTCTAACACACAAACATCACCCAAGTGCCGTCTACAGAGACTCTGGCGGCTCGACCAAACCATTAACCACCAGCTGATCGGACTGGGGCTTACCAGAAGTTCCTCCACCACCGTATGTATATACATAATCCACACGCGACGGACGCATCATTCACATATATATACACCACGGTTGTGTAGGCTACCACAGAGGAACCCAACCCGCAGGTTGATCTCTCCTACCGAGGCTACCACACAATAGGGACGCACTAGGTTCCAGCAGACAAGCATCAACTAACATGCAGTCATCACAAGTACTAACTAACCACAACAATAAGTATATCTAACAAGCATGACAATCATAATATAACATGCTTCTATATACTATATTCTCCAGTTAGTCCCACTCACCGATTACCAGCAAACGAGAAGGTATTCAGCTATCTAATCACTGAACCTTCTCTTTCTCCTTTTCTCCTGAGAAAGACATATACACAAGTTAGTTTTTGTCCATTAACATCAAATAACACAATACAGAAATTTTTGTCAGAAAAAATATCCGCTAAAAATTTTTGCTTAACACTTGTGCACTTTCAAAATTTACATCCTGAATATCAAAATACAAACAGGCAGCATAAAGGCTAAAAATCAACACTTAGGTAAAATATTCTGCCATGTACACTCAGTAGGTCGACTGTCAACATAACCGGTCGACTGACCTTCCCAGTCGGTCGATTCATTTGGTATTACATCCATCGGCCGAAGGTAAATCTCAGTCGGTCGGTTCACTCAACATTCGGTCATTTGTCTTCGTCAATCGGTCGGTTCAACCCTCAGTCGGTCGACTGTCGATCGACAGTCGGCCGAGTGTGTTCATCTTCATCAGAAACTGAACAAAGGCTACGGACTTCACGATGAAATCCTCAAATCTCGATCTAGAGCTCGTTTTAAACACCAAAATCGACCACAACTTTTTCACTACTTGTTATAGACTCAAAACCCACAACAATTTGACCATAACAACACTTAAATCACTTGTTTTGACAAAAATTCAATCTTTTTACAAAACTCACACAAAACTATGAATTTAACAACGAATTGAACACAAAAACACATGTTACTTACCTTGATAGACTCAGTAAACGATAACAAACATAATTCTAACACCAATTTGAGCTCAAGATCAATGTTTAAGGATTAAGGTTTGATTGGTGGAGAAGATGAAGAACGGGTGTGATTTGGGAGGAGTCTGGAAAATACAAGAAAGTGGACAGCACTAGTCACTTAATTGGGTTTAATTCCCACACTGTGCGATATACGGGTATTTATCAGTTATCTGATATCTTTCGTACATCTTTTGGAGACCCAAACGAAGTTCAAAATAAATAAACAAACCTGTTCTGTGACCCTTGTTAAAAATTGGTCCTAACCACATTATTATTTAATAATAAATATTAAATAAAAATAAAAGCATATAGTAACACATTACTAACTTAGGGGCAAAAATAGTAATCTTACAGCTAGGCCCGATTGAGGATGTTACAAATCTACCCCCCTTAAAAAGATTCCGTCCTCGGAATCTGGTCAAGGTCAAACAAATGGTGATAGCGCACCCTCATTAACTCCTCGGTTTCCCACGTCAAGTTAGAACCTAAACTGTGTCGCCATTCTACTAACAACATAGGAATCTGTTTCCTTCTTAACTTTGTGACTTTCTTGTCCACTATTCTAACCGGCTCTTCTACTAGTTTCTTAGTCAAGTCGAATTTTAAATCTTTCAATGGAAGAGTCTGACTTTCATCGTCTACTTTGCACTTTCTCAGATAGCACACATTGAACGTGTTGTGAATTCCTGCTAACTCTGATAGAAGATCTAAAACAACAGTCTGATCATTCAAAATTTCTTTGATCGAAAATGGCCCAATAAACCTCGGTTCTAGTTTACCACGTTTACCAAATCTGATCACCCCTTTCCATGGCGAAACTTTCAGATAAACACGATCACCTACATTAAATGTAACATGACGTCTACACTCATCAGCATACATCTTTTGTCGGTCTCTGGCTACTTTTAACTTCTCACGTGCAATTTCAACCTTTTCTGCAGTTATCTGAACAATTTCGGGACCTGCAAATTGTTTCTCACCTGCTTCTAACCAACACGTAGGAGTTCTGCATTTTCGACCATATAACATTTCATACGGTGGCATTCCGATACTCGAATGATATGAATTGTTGTAAGCAAACTCTATCAATGGAAGATGTGAATCCCAAGAACCACCATATTCTAAGACACACGCTCTCAACATGTCTTCTAATGTCTGAATCGTCCATTCACTCTGACTGTCATAACCCGTCCTTAACCATAAGAACGTGTTAGATAACGTATGATTTCATTGCGAGGTGTTGACCTCTATATGCGACATTTTTAAAAAGGAAAACTGCATATATTATACATTACAAACCAAACCATTATTTTTGTTACAAGCTTTAGACAATAAAAAGATGATTATCGTTTAACGATAATCTTCGACTTACAAACTTTACAAATGATAATAACAACACGATTTCTAGCATATTTTACAACACACGTCCTCGGATATGCAGTTTTATTTTTGACACAAATATGAGTACGCATGATCCTGCTTAGATTCAACATAATGCAGCGGAAGCTTTAATTATCACCTGAGAATAAACATGTTTAAAAACGTCAACATAAAGTTGGTGAGATATAGGTTTAGTGCGCAGCAATATATATATATAGACCACAAGATTTCGTATATAAACATTTCAATAAAAATATTCTAAGTGGTTGAGCACTTGGTAACCATACTTAACATTTTCACGTCGCATATTCCCTTTAATATGAAATCTTACTACACCGTACCAAGTGTAGTCACAAAACGAAGTACTGTGCAACCGTTGAATACTGGTCGTCCAGTCCGGTTGGGGTTGTCAGGCCCGATAGATCTATCAACAGGATTCGCGTTTACAATACCGCTGTAAATATTAGTTACCAAGCTACAGGGAAGTATGCCAGTGGTACAACTCAACGTAGAATATATTTTTCAGTTACTTGTGTCCATAATGTAAAACATAAAATACATGTATTCTCATCCCGAAATATTTAGAGTTTAAAAGTGGGACTATATACTCACTCTTGTCTTGATGATATATATATTTTGACTCGGTCTTCCGGTTGATATCACGAACCTATCCATATATAATATATCAATATGTTTTCATTTTAAAACAAACGTTATATATATATATACTTGTTATACTTTTAATATTTTGAATATTTCCTTAGTCCGTAGTTAGCAGTTCGTTGTTAGTAATTCAATTTTAATGGTTCATTTTTAGATGTTTAATATACCCGCAATGAAATAAATAAAACCCCCAACGAAATAAATAAAACCCCATCATATATGTATTGGTCGAGATTAATCTTGACCCATGGTACCGGTGTTGTCAAATGACGTGTTGCGTACAATCATGGGATCTTATGATTAATCTTCTCGTGTTGTTTACGGGTGATCCTGAACCATATAAAATTGAATTGTAAGTACATATATATAAAATATCATGTTATCTTAGAAGTATGTGATTTTATGTAAATTTTTCCAATGAATCCCGAAGTCATTTAAGTCTTGGATAACCAATTTTGTTTCGGTCATAGTTTCTTCGTTACAAGTCCGTTTTCGTTGATTCAACTTGCCATCTCCTTGGATCGAGTCCCTCTTTAAGACTATGAACTGTAAATACCTTAGTTTGTATTCAAAATCATACGGCATAAGTGAAACATTAGTGAAACATATGAAGTTAAACATTTTTGTTACAACAAAATCATTTAATGACCATTTTTCTAAAAATACTTATACTTTGAAAAACCAAGTTTTACCTTGTTAAATTAGCATATACATAAGTTATATTACAGGTCTTGAAGTATTTTAAAAGTTAAGTTAGAAGGATCTATTTAGTTTGCAAACAAGTTTGAAAACATTCAAACTATGTTCTTGTTGTTAAACTTTTGTACCACAAAATAAGATAGCTATATATATATGAATTGAATAAGGTTATGAACATAAATTCTACCTCAAGTTCCTTGGATAAGTTTGCTGTAAAAGAGAAGTAAGAAGCTAGAATCAAAAGGGTGATAGAAGTGGATGAAAGATTGGAAGTAAGTTGGTGTTCTTGGAGGGTTTTCTTGAAGTGTTTTTGTATGGTTTTCTTATGGTGTTTTAGTATGGTTTTTGAAGCTAGATCTTCTTGGTAAGTTGCTGAAGTGTTATGGAGTTTAGAGTTCTTGAAAGAGTGTGTGTTTTTAGTTAAGAGATTGAAGTAAAAATGAATCAAAAATGATGATACATATATACTCCTAAAAATGTGATCTTTAAGGATAACATGACAAAATTCTAGTTTGTATTTTTGTAATTAGTCTTGCAATGATTCAAAAGTAATTACCTAGCTCTAAGGGCATGAATAATGGCTGGTTAGGTGGTGATTTTGATGTGTATTTACTATTAGTAAATACGTATAGGAGCTAGGTATGATACGAGTACAAATACTCTAAATATACGTATAGAAATTTTGTGAAAAATGGAATGAGGATTCAAATATAGCTATCTTTTGTGAATACACTTATATGATTTTATGTATTTAAGTTCTTAAAAGTGATTAAATACATTACTTATACAATATATGTATAAACATTATAGTCTTAAGTATTTAAGTCAAATAACGTTACGTATTGTTATCGTTTTGAAAACTTAAGTTAGTAGTTTCAAAATACACATATAACTTGTTGTTATTAATACAAAATGAGGTATTAAAACATTCATTAATCATGTTAAATATGTATATATACATATATATACACAAACGTATAGTTATCATATATTGTATAGTTCGTGATATCATCGGTCAAACTAGACGGTCAAACGTTGTGTAAAACTCTTTTCGGAAATATAAGTCTCGACAATTTGGATTGCTTATCATGTTGGTAAGGTTTAATTTATGTAAATATTAATCTTATAAGTATATAACGATCGAAAAAGTGCGGGTCGTTACATTACCTCCCCGTTAAATAAATTTCGTCCCGAAATTTTAAAATTGTACCTATTTTGCGTCATCGAGAAACAAGTGCGGATACTTTCGTTTCATCTGATCCTCGCGTTCCCAAGTAAACTCGGGACCTCTTCTAGCATTCCAACGAACCTTAACAATCGGTATATTACTCTGTTTGAGCTGTTTAACTTCACGGTCCATGATTTCGATTGGTTCTTCGACGAATTGTAGTTTCTAGTCGACATGGATTTCTTCAAGAGGAATGGTGAGGTCTTCCTTTGCAAGACACTTCTTCAGGTTTGAGACGTGAAAGGTATTATGTACTCCAGCGAGTTGTTGCGGTAACTCGAGCCGATAAGCTACCGGTCCAATGCGTTCGATGATCTTAAACGGGCCTACGTACCTTGGGTTCAGTTTACCTCTTTTACCGAAACGTATTACACCTTTCCAAGGTGACACCTTTAGCATAACCATGTCACCGATCTGAAACTCTAATGGTTTCCTTCGAACATCGGCGTAGCTCTTTTGGCGACTACGGGCTGTTTTCAATCTCTCTTTGATTTGTACTATCTTTTCAGTAGTTTCATGTATGATCTCGGGACCAGTTAATTATCGATCTCCTACTTCATTCCAACAGATAGGAGATCTACACTTCCTTCCGTACAATGCTTCGAATGGTGCAGCTTTAATGCTCGCATGATAACTATTATTATACGAGAATTCTGCTAATGGTAGATACTTATCCCATCCGTTTCCAAAATCGATCACACATGCCCTGAGCATGTCTTCGAGAGTCTGAATCGTTCTCTCACTCTGTCCATCGGTTTGTGGATGATATGCGGTACTCATATCCAAACGAGTTCCTAGTGCCTCCTGTAGTGATTGCCAAAACTTTGAGGTAAATCTACTATCACGATCGGATATAATGGAAATAGGTATTCCATGCCTTGAAACAACTTCCTTTATATACAATCGTAATAGTTTCTCCATTCTATCTGTTTCCTTTATAGGCAAGAAATGTGCAGATTTGGTAAGACGATCAACAATTACCCAAATGGTGTCGTATCCCCAGGCAGTCTTTGGTAACTTCGTGATGAAATCCATGGTAATACCGTCCCATTTCCATTCTGGAATTTCTGGTTGTTGAAGTAACCCTGACGGCTTCTGGTGTTCTGCTTTGACTTTGGAACAAGTTAAACATTCCCCAACATATGTTGCAACGTCTGTCTTCAAATTAGGCCACCAATAATGCGTCTTAAGATCTTGGTACATCTTTCCAACTCCAGGATGTATCGAATATCTTGTCTTATGTGCCTCGTTCAATATCAACTTCCTTAATCCTCCCAACTTCGGTACCCAAATACGATTTGCAAAATATCGAATTCCATCTTCCCGCATAACGAGTTGCTTCTCATACTTCTTCATTATTTCATTTCCTATATTTTCTTTAGTAAGTGCTTCTCGTTGAACTTCTTTGATTTGTGAGTTGAGATTCATGCGAATTTTTATGTTCATTGCTCGAACTCGAATTGGTTCTCGTTCTTTTCTGCTTAAAGCGTCAGCCACCACATTCGCTTTCCCGGGATGATAACGAATTTCACAATCATAGTCGTTTATTAACTCGACCCACCTACGTTGCCTCATGTTCAATTGTTTCTGATCAAAAATATGTTGAAGGCTTTTATGATCAGTAAACACAGTGAATTTAACCCCATACAAGTAGAGTCTCCACATCTTCAATGCAAACACGACTGCTCCTAATTCTAGATCATGCGTCGTATAATTTCGCTCGTGAATCTTCAATTGTCGGGATGCGAATGCAATAACTTTCTTCCGTTGCATAAGAACACAACCAAAACCTTGTCGCGAAGCGTCACAATATATTTCGAAATCATCGTTCCCTTCTGGTAACGATAATATAGGTGCCGTAGTTAACTTCTTCTTCAGTATTTGAAATGCGTTCTCCTGCTCCGAGGTCCATTCGTATTTCTTCCCTTTTTGCGTTAATGCTGTCAACGGCTTAGCTATTCGAGAAAAATCTTGAATAAACCTTCTATAATAACCGGCTAAACCCAAAAATTGGCGTATCTGCGTTGGTGTCTTAGGAGTCTCCCATTTTTCAATAGCTTCAGTTTTTGCTGGATCAACCTGAATTCCTTCGCTATTAACAACGTGACCAAGAAATTGCACTTCTTTCAACCAGAAAGCACACTTAGAAAATTTAGCATAAAGTTGTTCTTTTCTCAACAACTCCAGTATCAACCTTAAATGCTCTTCATGCTCTTGCTCACTCTTGGAATAGATAAGAATATCATCAATGAAAACGATAACAAACTTATCTAAATACGGACTACAAACTCGATTCATGAGGTCCATGAATACAGCTGGCGCATTCGTAAATCCAAACGGCATAACCAAAAATTCGTAATGACCATAACGTGTCCGAAAAGCAGTTTTCGGAATATCCTCTTCTTTGACGCGTAGTTGATGATAGCCCGATCTTAAGTCGATTTTCGAATAAACACATGATCCTTGCAATTGATCAAATAAGTCATCAATTCTCGGTAGTGGATACCGATTCTTGATAGTTAACTTATTTAATTCACGATAATCTATACACATCCTGAAAGATCCATCTTTCTTCTTAACAAACAAAATTGGAGCTCCCCACGGTGAAGTACTCGGTCGTATGAATCCACGGTCCAGTAATTCTTTTAACTGACTTTGAAGTTCTTTTAACTCGGACGGTGCAAGTCTATATGGAGCACGAGCCACTGGTGCAGTTCCTGGTACTAAATCTATTTGAAATTCTACCGATCTAAATGGAGGTAATCCCGGCAATTCTTCCGGAAAAACTTCAGGAAAATCTCTTGCCACAGGCACGTCGTTGATGCACTTTTCTTTCTTTTCGACTTTATTAACATGTGCTAAAATAGCGTAACATCCCTTTTCTAAACACTTCTTGGCTTTCAAACAGCTAATGAGTTTTAGCTTTGAATCACCCTTCTCTCCGTAAATCATCACCGGCATTTTATCCTTACCAGGAATACGAATTGCCTTCTTGGCACAAACAACTTCCGCTCCTATTTTGGACATCCAGTCCATGCCGACTATTACATCAAAACCTCCTAATTCTACGGGTATTAAGTCGATTTTAAACGTTTCTCCGGCTAGATTTATTTCACAATCACGACAAATTTTATCGGCTTTAATTAGTTTACCATTAGCTAACTCAATCAAGTACTTAGCATCTAGAGGTAATGATGAACAATTCAATTTAGTGTAAAAATTTATACACACGTAACTTCTATCGGCGCCAGTATCAAATAGAATAGATGCTGATAAGTTATTAATGGTAAACGTACCCGTAACAAGCTCCGGGTCTTCTCGTGCCTCTCTAGCATTAATAACAAACGCTCTTCCACGTGCAGGTCCGCCATTCTGATTCGGGCACTGGCTCTTATAGTGACCTTGTTTTCCACACCCAAAACAAGTAATGTTAGCCAAAGCAGTTCTATTTGCGTTGGTGGCAGGAGTCTTGTTACCATTTGCATTTGTAACGAGAGCCTTACAATCTTCAGCAAGATGTCCCTGTCTATTGCATTTAGTGCACAACACACTACAGTAACCAAAATGATGTTTGTGACAACGGTTGCATAAAGGACTTTGTCCTTTGTAACCAAAGCCTGAACCGCTACCCGCACCTTTCGGGGCTTCTGGTTTCTTAAAAGATTGCTGTTGGTAACCTCGATCATAATTTCCGTTCCACTTCCTTTTGTTACTCGATACCTTCACCTCAGTAGTGAATGCTTTCTTATCCAGAATGACCTGATCCATTAACTCGTTCGCCATGGTTATAGCTTCATGAATTGTCTTAGGTTTCGACGCCGTAACGTTTGCCTTGACCTTTTTGGGCAAACCACCTTTGTACATTTCAATCTTCCGTGCTTCGGTTGGAACCAATTCAGGACATAGTAAAACCAATTCCATGAATCGCTGATTATAGTTGGTGATTTCAGTACCAACCACCTTCAAACTTCGTAACTCATCTTCTAACTTAATAACCTCATTCCTTGGACAATACTCGGTGATTATCATCGCTTTGAATTCTTCCCATGGAGTATCATAAGCTACATCTCCTCCTACCGCCTTCACATAATTCTTCCACCATGTGAGTGCACTATCTTGTAAAGTGCACGATGCAAACTTGGTCATGTCTTTTTCATCACAACCACTGATTTTAAACACCGTCTCCATCTTTTCTATCCATCGGGTTAAACCGATAGGTCCTTCCGTTCCACTGAATGATGAGGGCTTGCAAGCTTGGAACGTCTTGTAGGTGCATCCTACACGAGGAGTTGGATTAACTGCAGCAGCTCTTGCAGCCTCAACCCATAACATTCTGTCGTTCACTCGCTGGTTGATGAGTTCCTCGAGTTCTTGTTCCGTCATTCGATTCAATCGCGCCATTTCCTAATGAAAGAAAATAATTATTCACATGGAATATTATAGATGTAGTGTGTATTTATAGTACATTTATAGCTTGTTAATAATATGAACCAGGTATTATTATAAAAGCCTTTTCTTCTTATTAGCGTTTTATAATTATATCTTGGGTAGTACCTACCCGTTAATGTTCATACTTAATAGCTTAGTACAGAATCAATTACTACAATCTAAATAATACTTAACCATGGAAAATTATTGCATTTCATACTTCGCTATTTTACATATGCTTACATCAAACTTTAAACAAACCACACTAATAATATTATACAAAACATTATGTGATTCCATGGTTTAATACGGCAGCGCATCATTTGGTCTATTTCCCAAAACATTTATGTCCAGGGAATCCCCCAACGCGAATCCTAGCTGTCTCCCTACGTTTTGGCTGAGGTGCCGAAGAACTAGATGAGGGGATAGCACTAATAGGAATAGCGGGGATAGGGGTGGTAGTGTTGAGTGGAATTGGTGCCACATCATTTTCATTAAACTCGGGATTTGGATTTTCTAATTCATTAGCCTTTCGTTTCTTTCCTAGTTCGAACTCGTCTTTTGTAATTTCCTGTATTTCTTCCTCGGGTTCACTTTCCTCCTCGGGTTCACTTTCCTCCTCGGGTTCACTTTCCTCCTCGGGTTCACTTTCCGGGTTCTCTATAGTCGGTTCATCCGGAATTTGTGAGTCTTCCCCAAAGATATTATTTTCGTCATCGGATAGGTTAATGACTGGAACATAATCTGAAGGTTCTGATTCGGAGTCGCTGAATGTGATAATAAGTTTCGAGCCCGACATCTATCACACAACAACTAACCCATTAGTACTTACATAATATTTACACATAAATTTTAACCAACAGTGATAAGCAATGGTTTTTTTTTTTTTTTTAAATCAGACCCGGTCAAAGTCCAGACTTTACTAATGTATCCTAACGACTTCTCGGTTAGACACACTAATGCAAACCTGGTTCGCTAAGACCAACGCTCTGATACCACATGTCATAACCCGTCCTTAACCATAAGAACGTGTTAGATAACGTATGATTTCATTGCGAGGTGTTGACCTCTATATGCGACATTTTTAAAAAGGAAAACTGCATATATTATACATTACAAACCAAACCATTATTTTTGTTACAAGCTTTAGACAATAAAAAGATGATTATCGTTTAACGATAATCTTCGACTTACAAACTTTACAAATGATAATAACAACACGATTTCTAGCATATTTTACAACACACGTCCTCGGATATGCAGTTTTATTTTTGACACAAATATGAGTACGCATGATCCTGCTTAGATTCAACATAATGCAGCGGAAGCTTTAATTATCACCTGAGAATAAACATGTTTAAAAACGTCAACATAAAGTTGGTGAGATATAGGTTTAGTGCGCAGCAATATATATATATAGACCACAAGATTTCGTATATAAACATTTCAATAAAAATATTCTAAGTGGTTGAGCACTTGGTAACCATACTTAACATTTTCACGTCGCATATTCCCTTTAATATGAAATCTTACTACACCGTACCAAGTGTAGTCACAAAACGAAGTACTGTGCAACCGTTGAATACTGGTCGTCCAGTCCGGTTGGGGTTGTCAGGCCCGATAGATCTATCAACAGGATTCGCGTTTACAATACCGCTGTAAATATTAGTTACCAAGCTACAGGGAAGTATGCCAGTGGTACAACTCAACGTAGAATATATTTTTCAGTTACTTGTGTCCATAATGTAAAACATAAAATACATGTATTCTCATCCCGAAATATTTAGAGTTTAAAAGTGGGACTATATACTCACTCTTGTCTTGATGATATATATATTTTGACTCGGTCTTCCGGTTGATATCACGAACCTATCCATATATAATATATCAATATGTTTTCATTTTAAAACAAACGTTATATATATATATACTTGTTATACTTTTAATATTTTGAATATTTCCTTAGTCCGTAGTTAGCAGTTCGTTGTTAGTAATTCAATTTTAATGGTTCATTTTTAGATGTTTAATATACCCGCAATGAAATAAATAAAACCCCCAACGAAATAAATAAAACCCCATCATATATGTATTGGTCGAGATTAATCTTGACCCATGGTACCGGTGTTGTCAAATGACGTGTTGCGTACAATCATGGGATCTTATGATTAATCTTCTCGTGTTGTTTACGGGTGATCCTGAACCATATAAAATTGAATTGTAAGTACATATATATAAAATATCATGTTATCTTAGAAGTATGTGATTTTATGTAAATTTTTCCAATGAATCCCGAAGTCATTTAAGTCTTGGATAACCAATTTTGTTTCGGTCATAGTTTCTTCGTTACAAGTCCGTTTTCGTTGATTCAACTTGCCATCTCCTTGGATCGAGTCCCTCTTTAAGACTATGAACTGTAAATACCTTAGTTTGTATTCAAAATCATACGGCATAAGTGAAACATTAGTGAAACATATGAAGTTAAACATTTTTGTTACAACAAAATCATTTAATGACCATTTTTCTAAAAATACTTATACTTTGAAAAACCAAGTTTTACCTTGTTAAATTAGCATATACATAAGTTATATTACAGGTCTTGAAGTATTTTAAAAGTTAAGTTAGAAGGATCTATTTAGTTTGCAAACAAGTTTGAAAACATTCAAACTATGTTCTTGTTGTTAAACTTTTGTACCACAAAATAAGATAGCTATATATATATGAATTGAATAAGGTTATGAACATAAATTCTACCTCAAGTTCCTTGGATAAGTTTGCTGTAAAAGAGAAGTAAGAAGCTAGAATCAAAAGGGTGATAGAAGTGGATGAAAGATTGGAAGTAAGTTGGTGTTCTTGGAGGGTTTTCTTGAAGTGTTTTTGTATGGTTTTCTTATGGTGTTTTAGTATGGTTTTTGAAGCTAGATCTTCTTGGTAAGTTGCTGAAGTGTTATGGAGTTTAGAGTTCTTGAAAGAGTGTGTGTTTTTAGTTAAGAGATTGAAGTAAAAATGAATCAAAAATGATGATACATATATACTCCTAAAAATGTGATCTTTAAGGATAACATGACAAAATTCTAGTTTGTATTTTTGTAATTAGTCTTGCAATGATTCAAAAGTAATTACCTAGCTCTAAGGGCATGAATAATGGCTGGTTAGGTGGTGATTTTGATGTGTATTTACTATTAGTAAATACGTATAGGAGCTAGGTATGATACGAGTACAAATACTCTAAATATACGTATAGAAATTTTGTGAAAAATGGAATGAGGATTCAAATATAGCTATCTTTTGTGAATACACTTATATGATTTTATGTATTTAAGTTCTTAAAAGTGATTAAATACATTACTTATACAATATATGTATAAACATTATAGTCTTAAGTATTTAAGTCAAATAACGTTACGTATTGTTATCGTTTTGAAAACTTAAGTTAGTAGTTTCAAAATACACATATAACTTGTTGTTATTAATACAAAATGAGGTATTAAAACATTCATTAATCATGTTAAATATGTATATATACATATATATACACAAACGTATAGTTATCATATATTGTATAGTTCGTGATATCATCGGTCAAACTAGACGGTCAAACGTTGTGTAAAACTCTTTTCGGAAATATAAGTCTCGACAATTTGGATTGCTTATCATGTTGGTAAGGTTTAATTTATGTAAATATTAATCTTATAAGTATATAACGATCGAAAAAGTGCGGGTCGTTACACTGACCGTCTGTCTGTGGATGATATGCTGTACTTAGATTCACACGTGTACCCAAATTCTGTTGTAAACTGTTCCAGAAGTTCGATACAAACCTAGTATCTCTATCGGAAACTATTGACAACGATATACCATGTCGACTAACGATCTATTTCAAGTACAATTCTGCCATATCACTTAACGAAGCTATTTCACGAGTAGCTAAAAAGTGAGTACCCTTTGTTAAACGATCCACAATCACCCAGATCATGTCGTGTCCTTTCCGGGTTCGCGGTAACTTGGTTACAAAATCCATCATTACATGATCCCATTTCCACTGAGGAATTTCTAACTGTCTTAGAGATCCATACGGTTTCTGATGTTCTGCTTTAACTTGCGCACAAATATGACATTTCTCAATGAAACCTGCAACGTCTGTCTTTATTGTCGGCCACCAATACAATGTTTTCAAGTCTCGGTACATCTTAGTACTACCTGGATGCACTGTTAATCTTGATTTATGCGCTTCAGTAAGGATTAAATCCCTCAAATCTCCAAGCATAGGCACCCAAATTCGATCTTTATAGGTCTTTAATCCTCTAGAATCATTGCATAGGTCAAATTTTCTTTTAGTCATTAGCTCAGTCTTTAGGTTTTCATCATTCAATACTGCTAACTGAATGGTTTTCAAGCGATCGATCAATTCTGAAACTCTTTCAATTCTCATAAATCTAACATTTTCGATGGTTTTCTTGCGACTCAGAGCATCTGCAACCACATTTGCTTTACCCGGATGGTACTTAATCTCACAATCGTAGTCTTTAATCAATTCTAAACATCGACGTTGACGCATATTTAATTCTTTCTGCGAAAAGATATAGTGAAGACTCTTATGATCTGTATAGATTTCACAATGTGTACCATATAAATAATGTCTCCAAAGCTTCAAAGTAAACACAACTGGAGTTAACTCTAAATCGTGAGTAGGGTAGTTTCGTTCATGATTCTTCAACTGTCGTGAAGCATACGCTATGACTTTATTTCTTTGCATCAAAACACAACCTAGACCTGCGTGTGACGCATCGCAGCAAACCACAAAATCTTCTATCCCCTCTGGTAAAGCTAAAACCGGCGCTTGACATAACAACTGTTTGAGAGTCTGAAAAGCTTTTTCTTGTTCATGAGTCCATGGAAAGGCTACATATTTTCTAGTTAACTTATTCAATGGACCTGCTATTTTGGAAAAGTCTTTAATAAACCGGCAGTAATAACCTGCTAAACCCAGAAAACTTTTAATTTTTGTCGGCGTTTTCGGTGAGTTCCAATTCATTACGGCCTCTATCTTAGACTGATCTACTTTAATACCCTGTTCACAAATCACATGACCCAGAAACTGTACTTCCCGCAACCAAAATTCACACTTAGAAAACTTAGCGTACAACTGTTCCTGTTTCAAGAGTTCTAATACCAATCTCAAATGTGTAGCATGATCTTTCTCGGTTTTCGAATATATCAAGATATCTTCTATGAAAACAATTACAAACTTGTTGAGATACTGGCGACACACCCTGTTCATTAAATCCATAAACACTGCTGGCGCGTTTGTTAACCCGAATGGCATAACTAAAAACTCATAATGACCATATCTTGTTCTAAACACTGTTTTCGGTATGTCGGTCTCTGCAACACGTACCTGATGATACCCTGAACGTAAATCAATCTTTAAAAAGTAAGAAGCACCATGTAACTGATCGAATAAATCATCTATTCTTGATAAGAGATACTTATTCTTTATTGTTCTCTTTTTTAAATCACGAAAATCTATACACATATGAAGCGACCCATCTTTCTTTTTCACAAACAACAAAGGAGCACCCCATG
Source organism: Rutidosis leptorrhynchoides (assembly GCF_046630445.1). NCBI lineage: Eukaryota > Viridiplantae > Streptophyta > Magnoliopsida > Asterales > Asteraceae > Rutidosis > Rutidosis leptorrhynchoides. The sequence continues at coordinate 619,061,650 of NC_092333.1, read as the reverse complement.
GTGAAGAACTTGGTCGAATAAACCCCTTATCTAACAATTCCTGAATCTGAGACATCATTTCTCAGATTTCAGATGGAGCTAATCTATAAGGAGCTTTTACAACTGGCGTAGCACCGGGAACCAAATCAATTTTATACTCTACTTCACGTATTGGAGGTAACCCTGGTAAATCATCTGGAAATACTTCGGGAAATTCTGACACAACGGGAATATCAGTCACCTACTTCTTCTCTTTCTTAACATCAATCACGTAGGCTAAGAATGAATCACACCCTTTCGTTATTGCCTTCTGAGCTTTCATTAGGGAAACCATAGGAAAGTTAAATCCACTGCGCTCTCCCCTAGCTATCACTCGGGATCCATCGGCAAAATGAAAAGAAATCATATTCTTATCACACTTAATATTAGCCCTATTAGCTCTTAACCAATTCATACCTATGACTATATCAAAGCTAGGTATAGGCATTAACAAACAAGTTAAAAGGAAGGAATGGCCGTCAATTTCGATGGTAATTCCAGACACAGATGATGTGCATGGAACCATTTTACCATCAGCTACTTCTATTCCCAAAGGCTCATCTAACATCTTAACAGGAAACTTCAACTTATCACAGAAGTCTAAGGATATAAAAGATCGATTCGCTCCAGAATCAAATAACACACGAGCTGGCAAGGAATTAACCAAGAACATACCGGTAATGATGTCATCGGTAGCGGTTGTAGCGTCTACAGTCATCTGAAATGCCCTTGCCTCTGCTGTTGGAGGATTCTTTCTTTTCTGCCCGGCAGTAGAATTAGAAGATCCCCCAGAAGTAACCGACCTCGCCCCTGACCCTGCCCCAGAATCGGATCTTGACGCAGATGGACAATTAGCAGATCTATGACCTTCCTTATGGCAACTCCAACAAACATTTAGCTTAAAAGAACATGTTGTTGATTCATGACCTAACACTCCACATTTCAAACACCTTCTGGTCATTGCAGAACTCGGACCAACATGGGTTGACTTACAAACATTACACCACCCAGACTGAGTTGAACCCGACCCACTCATACCAGACATACTTTTCTGTTTAAACCCACCTAACTTCTTACCACAAAATCCTGATTGCTTACTTGATTGCTGAACAGACTGACCACCCGATTGACTTTCTGATTTTCCTCCAAAAGATCCACTTTTTGAACTTTCTCTTTTCGCTGCCATTATATCACCTTCAGTAACTTTAGCCATCTCATGAGCCTGTGCTAATGTGGTTACAAATCTCGCAACTGTTCTATATTCTGGCTTAATCACCCGTATAAAATGCTGAATCTTATCCTTTTCAGTCGGTACCTACTGTTGAAAAAACCTTAACTTCGATGTAAAATCTCTGAAAACCTCATCAATTGTCATACTTTAGGTCATTTTCATACTCAGGAACTCAGTTTTCAATCTTTCCATCTCATACTCAGAACAATACTGCTCACAAACCTTAGCAGCAAATTGTTTCCAGGTAATCTGGCTAATCTGTTCCTTGGGTAAATATGCAGTAATAGAATCCCACCATTCCATTGCTTCACCCTTGAGAAGACTACTTGCAAATAGTACCATAGATCCAGGCTCACAGAAACATGCTTCCAACGCTCGCTCTACTTCTCTTAACAAATTGAGTTTCACTGTAGGGTTCGTGTGACCGCTATACTAAGGAGGTTTGCAGTCTAGAAACTATTTATAGGTACACTTCTTTCTTGTCTCAGGGACTTGAAATGGGTACATCATTTGATTTGAAAAAGTCTGGTTAAATGGAAATGGCATTTGATAGTTTTGATAGGTATTTTGTGGAAATTGTGACTGAGAACTGCCACCAGCTTGATTATAAAAGTTAGAAGGAAAGGTTGTATTTAACGCAGTAGTATTTGGGTTCCATTGCGCCCGTTCTTGTTCCAATTCCTTAATTTTCTCCTGAGCTTCTAGTAACCGACTTTGAAGTTCTATTACTTCTTGAGAAGTTTCTTCTTCTGAAGACACATGTCCATCTTCGTCAGGGGCTCTAAAAGTACCAGTTCCAGGGGCAGCAGGGCCAGTAGCGTTATCTTCATTATCTGTCATTGCTGCACTACCAAAACACTCACACCAAAGTTTAGTATAAATTCTGTTAGTACTAACAACTAACACATATCCTGTCCTAATACTTACTTAACCCATCCCCAGCATGTTATGTTTGACATGACTTTTCTAAGTTTGGGAACATGACATGTAGATCACAATGCACATGCTGCCAAACTCAGCTCTGATACCAACTTGTGACACCGCTATATTTTTTTTTATAATAAATACGTGGCGGAAGCATAATATTAATTAAATACGATATCGACATTTGTACAAACCGATGTCACGCGTCATTAAAACAATTTACATATTAACAGGAAGAGACGTAAATACATTCGATTTTTAAAAGTACACGGTTCATATTCTAAAAGACCACATCAGAGTTAACCCTGTCAAACATAACATCATCATGCCCGTCTTCTCCCAAAAACACTATCTACAAAAGCTAACAACCTGCAGGGAGGAGATGGAGGGGAATTAGCACGAAGCTAAGTGAGTACGACTAACTACAGGCCATAGTATACATAAGTGTTATACTAATCATGTCACGTAGTCTAACACACAAAAATCACCCAAGTGCCGTCTACAGAGACTCTGGCGGCTCGGCCAAACCATTAACCACCAGCTGATCGGACTGGGGCTTACCAGAAGTTCCTCCACCACCGTATGTATATACATTATCCACACGCGACGGATGCGTCATTCACATATATATACACCACGGTTGTCTAGGCTACTACAAAGGAACCCAACTCACAGGTTGATCTCTCCTACCGAGGCAACCACACAATAGGAACGCACTGGGTTCCAGCAGACAAGCATCAACTAACATGCATTCATCACAAATACTAGCTAACCACAACAATAAGTATATCTAACAAGCATGGCAATCATAATATAACATGCTTCTATATACTATATTCTCCAGTTAGTCCCACTCACCGATTACCAGCAAATGAGAAGGTATTCAGCTATCTAATCACTGAACCTTCTCTTTCTCCTTTTCTCCTGAGAAAGACATATACACAAGTTAGTTTTTGTCCATTAACATCAAATAACACAATACAGAAATTTTTGTCAGAAAAAGTATCCGCTAAAAATTTTTGATTAACACTTGTGCACTTTCAAAATTTACATCCTGAACATCAAAATAGAAACGGGCAGCATAACGGCTAAAAATCAACACTTAGGTAAAATATTCTGCCCTGTATACTCAGTCGGTCGACTGACTCTTACAGTCGGTCGACTGACTCTTACAGTCGGTCGACTGACCTTCCCAGTCGGTCGATTCATTTGGTATTACATCAATCGGCCGAAGGTAAATCTCAGTCGATCGGTTCACTCAACAGTCGGTCGGTTGTCTTCGTCAATCGGCCGGTTCAACCCTCAGTCGGTTGACTGTCGACGGACAGTCGGCCGAGTGTGTTCATCTTCATCAGAAACTGAACAAAGGCTACGGACTTCACGATGAAATCCTCAAATCTCGATCTAGAGCTCGTTTTAAATACCAAAATCGACCACAACTTGTTCACTACTTGTTATAGACTCAAAACCCACAACAATTTGACCATAACAACACTTAAATCACTTGTTTTGACACAAATTCAATCTTTTTACAAAACTCACACAAAACTATGAATTTAACAACGAATTGAACACAAAAACACATGTTACTTACCTTGATAGACTCAGTAAACGATAAGAAACACAATTCTAACACCAATTTGAGCTCAAGATCAATGTTTAAGGATTAGGGTTTGATTGGTGGAGAAGATGAAGAACGGGTGCGGTTTAGAAAGAGTCTGGAAAATGCAAGAAAGTGGACAGCACTAGTCACTTAATTGGGTTTAATTCCCACACTGTGCGGTATACGGGTATTTATCAGTTATCTGATATCTTTCGTACATCATTTGGAGACCCAAACGAAGTTCAAAATAAATAAACAAACCTGTTCTGTGACCCTTGTCACAAACTGGTCCTAACCACATTATTATTTAATAATAAATATTAAATAAAAATAAAAGCATATAGTAACACATTACTAACTTAGGGGCAAAAATAGTAATCTTACAGCTAGGCCCGATTGAGGATGTTACAAATCTACCCCCCTTAAGAAGATTCCGTCCTCGGAATCTGCTCAAGGTCAAACAAATGGGGATAGCGCACCCTCATTAACTCCTCGGTTTCCCACGTCAAGTTAGAACCTAAACTGTGTCGCCATTCTACTAACAACATAGGAATCTGTTTCCTTCTTAACTTTGTGACTTTCTTGTCCACTATTCTAACCGGCTCTTCAACTAGTTTCTTAGTCAAGTCGACTTACAAATCTTTCAATGGAAGAGTCTGACTTTCATCGTCTACTTTGCACTTTCTCAGATAGCACACGTTGAACGTGTTGTGAATTCCTGCTAACTCTAATAGAAGATCAAAAACAACAGACTGATCATTCAAAATTTCTTTGATCGGAAATGGCCCAATAAACCTCGGTGCTAGTTTACCACGTTTACCAAATCTGATCACCCCTTTCCATGGCGAAACTTTCAGATAAACACGATCACCTACATTAAATGTCACAGGACTTCTGCGCAGATCAGCATACATCTTTTGTCGGTCACTGGCTGCTTTTAACTTCTCACGTGCAATTTCAACCTTTTCTGCAGTTATCTGAACAATTTCGGGACCTGCTAATTGTTTCCCACCTGCTTCTAACCAACACATAGGAGTTCTGCATTTTCGACCATATAACATTTCATACGGTGGCATTCCGATACTCGAATGATATGAATTGTTGTAAGAAAACTCTATCAATGGAAGATGTGAATCCCAAGAACCACCATATTCTAAGACACACGCTCTCAACATGTCTTCTAATGTCTGAATCATTCGTTCACTCTGACCGTCTGTCTGTGGATGATATGATGTACTTAGATTCACACGTGTACCCAAATTCTGTTGTAAACTGTTCCAGAAGTTCGATACAAACCTAGTATCTCTATCGGAAACTATTGACAACGATATACCATGTCGACTAACGATCTCTTTCAAGTACAATTCTGCCAAATCACTTAACGAAGCTGTTTCACGAGTAGCAAAAAAAATGAGCACTCTTTGTTAAACGATCCACAATCACCCAGATCATGTCGTGTCCTTTCTGGGTTCGCGGTAACTTGGTTACAAAATCCATCATTACATGATCCCATTTCCACTGAGGAATTTCTAACTGTCTTAGAGATCCATACAGTTTCTGATGTTCTGCTTTAACTTGCGCACAAATATGACATTTCTTAACGAAACCTGCAACATCTGTCTTCATTGTCGGCCACCAATACAATGTTTTCAAGTCTCGGTACATCTTAGTACTACCTGGATGCACTGTCAATCTTGATTTATGCGCTTCAGTAAGGATTAAATCCCTCAAATCTCCAAGCATAGGCACCCAAATTCGATCTTTATAGGTCTTTAATCCTCTAGAATCATTGCATAGGTCAAATTTTCTTTTAGTCATTAGCTCAGTCTTTAGGTTTTCATCATTCAATGCTGCTAACTAAATGGTTTTCAAGCGATCGATCAAGTCTGAAACTCTTTCAATTCTCATAAATCTAATATTTTCGATGGTTTTCTTGTGACTCAGAGCATCTGCGACCACATTTGCTTTACTCGGATGGTACTTAATCTCACAATCGTAGTCTTTAATCAATTCTAAACATCGACGTTGACGCATATTTAATTCTTTCTGCGAAAATATATATTGAAGACTCTTATGATATGTATAGATTTCACAATGTGTACCATACAAATAATGTCTCCAAAGCTTCAAAGCAAACACAACTGTAGTTAACTCTAAATCGTGAGTAGGGTAGTTTCGTTCATGATTCTTCAACTGTCGTGAAGCATACGCTATGACTTTATTTCTTTGCATCAAAACACAACCTAGACCTGCGTGTGACGCATCGCAGTAAACCACAAAATCTTCTATCCCCTCTGGTAAAGCTAAAACCGGCGCTTGACATAATAACTGTTTGAGAGTCTGAAAAGCTTTTTCTTGTTCATGAGTCCATCGAAAGGCTACATCTTTTCTAGATAACTTATTCAACGGACCTGCTATTTTGGAAAAGTCTTTGATAAACCCGCGGTAATAACCTACTAAACCCAGAAAACTTTTAATTTCTGTCGGCGTTTTCGGTGAGTTCCAATTCATTACGGCCTCTATCTTAGACCGATCTACTTTAATACCCTGTTCACAAATCACATGACCCAGAAACTGTACTTCCCGCAACTAAAATTCACACTTAGAAAACTTAGCGTACAACTGTTCCTGTTTCAGGAGTTCCAATACCAATCTCAAATGTGTAGCATGATCTTTCTCGATTTTCGAATATATCAAGATATCATCTATGAAAACAATTACAAACTTGTCGAGATACTGGCGACACACCCTGTTCATTAAATCCATAAACACTGCTGGCGCGTTTGTTAACCCGAATGGCATAAGTAAAAACTCATAATGACCATATCTTGTTCTAAACGCTGTTTTCGGTATGTCGGTCTCTGCAACACGTACCTGATGATACCCTGAACGTAAATCAATCTTTGAAAAGTAAGAAGCACCATGTAACTGATCGAATAAATCATCTATTCTCGGTAAGGGATACTTATTCTTTATTGTTCTCTTATTCAAATCACGGTAATCTATACACATACGAAGCGACCCATCTTTCTTTTTCACAAACAACACAGGATCAACCCATGGTGAAGAACTTGGTCGAATAAACCCCTTATCTAACAATTCCTGAATCCGAGACATCATTTCTCAGATTTCTGATGGAGCTAATCTGTAAGGAGCTTTTGCAACTGGCGTAGCACCGGGAACCAAATCAATTTTATACTCTACTTCACGTACTCGAGGTAACCCTGGTAAATCATCTGGAAATACTTCGGGAAATTCTGACACAACGGGAATATCGGTCACCTGCTTCTTCTCTTTCTTAACATCAATCACATAGGCTAAGAATGAATCACACCCTTTCGTTATTGCCTTCTGAGCTTTCATTAGGGAAACCATAGGAAAGTTAAATCCACTGCGCTCTCCCCTAGCTATCACTCGGGATCCATCGGCCAAACGAAAAAAAATCATATTCTTATCACACTTAATATTAGCCCTATTAGCTCTTAATCAATTCATACCTATGACTTTATCAAAGCTAGGTATAGGCATCAACAAACAAGTTAAAGGGAAGGAATGGCCATCAATTTTGATGGTAATTCCAGACACAGATGATGTGCATGGAACCATTTTACCATCAGCTACTTCTATTCCCAAAGGCTCATCTAACATCCTAATAGGCAACTTCAACTTATCACAGAAGTCTAAGGACATAAAAGATCGATTCGCTCCAGAATCAAATAACACACGAGCTGGCAAGGAATTAACCAAGAACATATCGGTAATGACGTCATCGGTAGCGGTTGTAGCGTCTACCGTCATCTGAAATGCCCTTGCCTCTGCTGTTGGAGGATTCTTTCTTTTCTGCCCGGCAGTAGAAGCAGAAGATCCCCCAGAAGTAACCGACCTCGCCCCTGACCCTGCCCCAGAACCGGATCTTGACGCAGATGGACAATTAGCAGATCTATGACTTTCCTTATGGCAACTCCAATAAAAATTTGACTTAAAAGAACAAGCTGTTGATTCATGACCTAACACTCCACATTTCAAACACCTTCTGGCCATTGGAGAACACGGACCAACATGGGTTGACTTACAAACATTACACCACCCAGACTGAGTTGAACCCGACCCACTCATACCAGATTTAATTTTCTGTTTAAACCCACCTGACTTCTTACCACGAAATCCTGATTACTTACTTGATTGCTGAACAGACTGACCACCCGATTGACTTTCTGATTTTCCTCCAAAAGATCCACTTTTTGAACTTTCTTTTTTCGCTGCCATTATATCACCTTCAGTAACTTTAGCCATCTCATGAGCCTGGGCTAATGTGGTTGCAAATCTCGCAACTGTTCTATATTCTGGCTTAATCACCCGCATAAAATGCTGAATCTTATCCTTTTCAGTTGGTACCCACTGTTGAACAAACCTTAACTTCGAAGTAAAATCTCTGAAAAGCTCATCAATTGTCATACTTTCGGTCATTTTTGTGACGACCCGGGAATTTTCGACCAAATTTAAACTTAACTTTTATATGTTTCCGACATGATAAGCAAAGTTTGTAATGTCGAGTCTCGAAAAGTTCGAAACTATATTCATGTAATCAGTTACCCTTTGACCATGCCTGACGATTCGCGAACATTTGTGTGTAAATATATATATATATATATATATATATATATATATATATATATATATATATATATATATATATATATATATATATATATATATATATATATATATATATATACTATATACAAATAATGTTACAGATATTGTAATTAATAGATATTAAAAGATTCAATATATATTATAGTTAGTAAATATGATATAATTAATAAATTGTATTATAGTAGTTATGCTAAAGTTATTATCATTACTTCATGATTAATATTGTTAATATTAATATTAATTATTTATAGTATTAAGTCTAGTATAAAATATACTTATAAAAATTTAATATGTACAAGATATTATATTTTTTTAATATCATTAGTAATATTAATATTATTATTATAATTAATATTATTATTAGTATCATTTATAAGTCTATTATTATCATTTTTATTATCATTGTTATTATTAGTAATTAAATTTATTAAAAACTATCATTATGGTTAATATTAATATTGTCATATTATTATGTGTTATTAAATTTATCTTTTATTTAAAACGTCCATTATTATAAATATTAACATATCAGTATTATTTTTAATTGGATTATTATTGTTAATATAATTATAATTATTAATAATATTCATAAAAAGAAATTGTATAGATTGAATTTGAATCAGAAATCAGTTTCAATCGTTATCCAACTAAAGATAATGGATTATGTTCGTACAAATCAGAGCTTAAAACACTAAGATAAATCCAAGTTTCTGTTAAACATCACTTCTCCTTTTATATTTTTTTTATATATATCTGTACTAAAAGAATATTCACATATTGACTTCAATTATGCTATAAAGCAATCAACTCCAGCTGTAAACGATTTCATTTGGCTTCACATTATCGACTTCCAATTCACAAACTTAAAACATACATATATTATGTATATACACACACGTATGCTTACACCACAATATTAATTCTATCTTTCATTCTTGTTCAACTAATAAACAGAACCAAATACTTTCTATTATTTTCACTACTAATGAACCTTTTCTTATTATCATTCGATCACCATCTTTAATCAAGTAAACCGCCATCTACTACCACGTTAATGATTATGTTCCTTACTTTGATCGAAAACTGTCATCAAATAACAACACAAACTCACCAACTCAATTGTTGTTCGTACCTTTCTTGATATTTTCTTTCTTCTTTTCTTGGTACAATCGATCATCTTCATTGAAAACTCAAATACCACCTGCATCATAATTGAAACCACCACCTTATTCACCACATACACCTTTGATTCGGAGTTAGGTGTTGCTGCAACATTCGAGTATCCCCCAAACACTAACACCCTCATTTAGTCGATCATCAAATATTTTTTATTATTCTTCTTCTGCTATTGACGAATGCAACCACCACACGCCGCCTTCATCACCCAAAAACAAACCCATATGCCTTGAATGCTATAAATACTGCTACCATTTCCTGTTACTGTCTCTGCAGCAGTCGTGAGCCATTGCTACCACTTTACGATGCTACAGCTACTTCTATATTTTTTTTTCTTTTTTCTGTTTCTATTATTGTTTTAACGACAACGATATAATACATGAGATTATTGATGATGACTTGAAGACCATGAAAGTGACTCGTTAAGATACAAGAAGATGATGAAGTAATGAATGGGTTATGTTGTGATAAAATGAAGTGGAAGTAATAATTGATGATGATATGCGTATAATGTTTTGTTTAGGACTTTATAACTTGATTAAAGTGGTAAAAAGAAAAAAATCATAATGATCTATTGGGGTATCCAGGCATGCATACTTTCCATCTGTTGCTTTTATTTTTTTTTTCTTTTAGAAACCGCCAACAGATACATACTCCGATTTGCTCTAAGTTAAATTGGGCCGTAAGCTTTGTTATTGGGGCAAGGATTATACTTTCTATTTGGGCCGTCTTCTGTGGATGCTGTTGGGTCCAAGATCCGGCCTATATTGCTGTATGTTATATCGGTTTAGCTAGGAGCGATTTGTTAGGGTAGATGATCAGGAAGACAGAGATAAAGGCTATATATATTTAGGTCACACCTAATTATAGAAAGAAACACATAGCATGCTGGTTAGAGGTGTGGTTTGATAAGAAAGGGGTCGCGGGTTCAATCCTCGGCCATGTCAATTTTTTTTAAAGAGGAAAGGAAGCAGAAAAGATAAGTTAAAGGAAATAAATCTGTGAGATATTTAAGAAAAATGAGAGATAGAGGGTTGGTTAAGGGCATGTTTGTTTAAGCGAGAGGTCACAAGTTTGAGCCCGGTACGAGGCATTCTTTTTGAGAAAAGCTTTAAAGGTAGAACTTTATTATTATTTTTTTATTAAGATTAAGATTTTTATTAAGTATTATCATTAAAATTATTATTATTTTTGTTATTATCATTATTATTATTATTCTTATTATTAGAATGGTCATTATGTTTATTATTAATATCATTATTATTATGATGAAAATTACTATTATTATTAATTTTATGAACATTATAATTATTATTATTATTATTATCATCATTACTATTTTTAACATTAAGATTATTATTTTTACCATTATTATTATTACTATCATCATTTATATTACTAATATTACAACTAGTATTATTATTATTACAACAAATATTCTCTCTATAAAAATATATTTATGTATACTAATATTACATAATATTATGTTTTAACTAATATAATATTAATTATATTGATATAACGTTAATTAAATCATATATTAAATAAGCATTTTAATATAATATAAGTATTAACAAAATTATATATAAATATTAATCTTAATGCATAACAAAATATATACAAATTTGTTCGATTACAACAATGTGTGTTAATAGATATACTTGATATAGGTTCGTGAATTCGATGCCAACCCTACATTTGTTCATTATCGTCATATGTATTTTTACAACAAAATACAATAGGTGAGTTTCATTTGCCCTTTTTACTCTTTACGTTTTTGGACTGAGAATACATGCAAATGCTTTATTAACTGTTTTACAATATTTATATGCGTGAGTTCATTTACTCCCTTTTTACTCTTTATGTTTTTGGGCTGAGAATACATGCAAATGCTTTATTAACTGTTATACAATATTTTTACGCGTGAGTTTCATTTGATCCCTTTTACTCTTTACATTTTTGGGACTGAGAATACATGCGCTGTTTTTGCAACTGCTTTATTAAATGCTTTTGAAATATATTTTGGACTGCGAATACATGAAATGCTTTTATAAATGTTTGACGAGGTAGACACAAGCAAAACATTCCTCGAATAAATTATTATGCAGACAGAAGTTCTGCGGATTATTATTGAATTATGTGGACATGATAATTGCCACCATTGAATTATGTGGACATGATAATTGCCACCATTGAATTATGTGGACATGATAATTGCCACCATTGAATTATGTGGACATGATAATTGCCACCAATTGAAATGAATGTTATGTATCGAGAGAATGATTTTATACACAGGTTATGTGTATGTTATTTTTGTGCACGAGATATGTGTACGGTTACTAAGATTTATGAAAGATGATTTCGTACACGAGAAAGATGTAATGTATTTAAAAGATATAGCATGTACATTACAGGTGGGTATAGGATTCGGGCCCATTTGTACCATGCAGCATTTAAATTTTTGTGGTCTATCAAAATGATGAATTTTATTGTTTTAAGTTAAACCTATGAACTCACCAACCGTTTGGTTGACACTTGAAAGCATGTTTATTCTCAGGTATGAAAGAAATCTTCCGCTGTGCATTTGCTCATTTTAAGGACATTATTTGGAGTCGATCATCGCTCTGGGATCAAATGTTGATGACTTCGTCCAGATGGATTAGGACGGGGCATTTCAGTTTTCATACTCAGGAACTCAGTTTTCAATATTTCCATCTCATACTCAGAACAATACTGCTCACAAACCTTAGCAGCAAATTGTTCCCAGGTAATCTGGCTGATCTGTTCCTTGGGTAAATATGCAGTAATAGAATCCCACCATTCCATTGCTTCACCCTTGAGAAGTCTACTTGCAAACAGTACCATAGATTCAGGCTCACAGAAACATGCTTCCAACGCTCGCTCTACTTCTCTTAACCAATTGAGTGTCACTATAGGGTTCGTGTGACCGCTATACTCAGGAGGTTTGCATTCTAGAAACTGTTTATAGGTACACTTCTTTCTTGTCTCAGGGACTTGAAATGGGTACATCATTTGATTTGGAAAAGTCTGGTTAAACGGAAATGGCATTTGATAGTTTTGATAGGTATTTTGTGGAAATTGTGACTGAGAACTGCCACCGGCTTGATTATAAAAGTTAGAAGGAAAGGTTGTATTTAACGCAGTGGTATTTGGGTTCCATTGCGCCCGTTCTTGTTCCAATTCCTTAATTTTCTCCTGAGCTTCTAGTAACCGACTTTGAAGTTCTATTACTTCTTGAGAAGTTTCTTCTTCTGAAGACACATGTCCATCTTCGTCAGGGGCTCTAAAAGTACCAGTTCCAGGGGCAGCAGGGCCAGTAGCGTTAGCTTCGTTATATGTCATTGCTGCACTACCACAACACTCACACCAAAGTTTAGTATAAATTCTGTTAGTACTAACAACTAACACATATCCTGTCCTAATACTCACTTAACCCATCCCCAGCATGTTATGTTTGACATGACTATTCTAAGATTGGGGACATGACATGTAGATCACAATGCACATGCTGCCAAACTCAGCTCTGATACCAACTTGTGACACCGCTATATTTTTTTTATAATAAATACGTGGCGGAAGCATAATATTAATTAAATACGATATCGACATTTGTACAAACCGATGTCACGCGTCATTAAAACAATTTACATATTAACAGGAAGAGACGTAAATACATTCGATTTTCAAAAGTACACGGTTCATATTCTAAAAGACCACATCAGAGTTAACCCTATCAAACATAACATCATCATGCCCGTCTTCTCCCAAAAGCACTATCTACAAAAGCTAACAACCTGCAGGGAGGAGATGGAGGGGAATTAGCACGAAGCTAAGCGAGTACGACTAACTACAGGCCATAGCATACATAAGTGTTATACTAATCATGTCACATAGTCTAACACACAAACATCACCCAAGTGCCGTCTACAGAGACTCTGGCGGCTCGGCCAAACCATTAACCACCAGCTGATCGGATTGGGGCTTACCAAAAGTTCCTCCACCACCGTATGTATATACATAATCCACACGCGACGGACGCATCATTCACATATATATACACCACGGTTGTCTAGGCTACCACAGAGGAACCCAACCCGCAGGTTGATCTCTCCTACCGAGGCTACCACACAATAGGGACGCAGTGGGTCCAGCAGACAAGCATCAACTAACATGCAGTCATCACAAGTACTAACTAACCACAACAATAAGTATATCTAACAAGCATGGCAATCATAATATAACATGCTTCTATATACTATATTCTCCAGTTAGTCCCACTCACCGATTACCAGGAAACGAGAAGGTATTCAGCTATCTAATCACTGAACCTTCTCTTTCTCCTTTTCTTCTGAGAAAGACATATACACAAGTTAGTTTTTGTCCATTAACATCAAATAACACAATACAGAAATTTTTGTCAGAAAAAGTATCCGCTAAAAATTTTTGCTTAACACTTGTGCACTTTCAAAATTTACATCCTGAACATCAAAATACAAACGGGCATCATAACGGCTAAAAATCAATACTTAGGTAAAATATTCTGCCCTGTACACTCAGTCGGTCGACTGTCAACACAACCGGTCGATTGACCTTCCCAGTCGGTCGATTCATATTGTATTACATCAATCGGCCGAAGGTAAATCTCAGTCGGTCGGTTCACTCAACAGTCGGTCAGTTGTCTTCGTCAATCGGCCGGTTCAACCCTCAGTCGGTCGACTGTCGACCGACAGTCGGCCGAGTGTGTTCATGTTCATCAGAAACTGAACAAAGGCTACGAACTTGACGATGAAATCCTCAAATCTCGATCTAGAGCTCGTTTTAAACACCAAAATCGACCACAACTTGTTCACTACTTGTTATAGACTCAAAACCCACAACAATTTAACCATAACAACACTTAAATCACTTGTTTTGACACAAATTCAATCTTTTTACAAAACTCACACAAAACTATGAATTTAACAACGAATTAAACCCAAAAACACATGTTACTTACCTTGATAGACTCAGTAAACGATAAGAAACACAATTCTAACACCAATTTGAGCTCAAGATCAATGTTTAAGGATTAGGGTTTGATTGGTGGAGAAGATAAAGAACGGGTGTGGTTTAGGGAGAGTCTGGAAAATGCAAGAAAGTGGACAGCACTAGTCACTTAATTGGGTTTAATTCCCACACTGTGCGGTATACGGGTATTTATCAGTTATCTGATATCTTTCGTACATCATTTGGAGACCCAAACGAAGTTCAAAATAAATAAACAAACCTGTTCTGTGACCCTTGTCACAAACTGGTCCTAACCACATCATTATTTAATAATAAATATTAAATAAAAATAAAAGCATATAGTAACACATTACTAACTTAAGGGCAAAAATAGTAATCTTACAGCTAGGCCCGATTGAGGATGTTACACCGTGGCTATCCGAGAAGAATCTGGCTTGTTCCCCGGTCCGTTGCAAATCTATTTGCCATTCGAGGGTGTGACGACTCAGAAATTTACGACCAAATTTAAACTTAATCTTTATATGATTTCGACACGATAAGCAAAGTCTATTAACAGAGTCTCAAAATTCTTGAACTGCTTACATGGAAAACATTTAACCTTCGACTGTTCCTGAGGATTCATGAACAATTAATTGTAAATAGATATGTGTGTATGTATATATAAATAATAATTCGAAATATAATTTGAAGTATTATATGTTGTTGTTATTAAAGATTAATAAAATAAAAAAAATAGGATATTATAATAATTATTATTTAAAATATATCTCTATAAATAAATAATGTATATTAAAAATAAATATTAAATGATTGTAATACTCGATTGTTGTTCCGATTGATATTAAGCAAGTTAAATTCGAACTTATGTGATTTTAAAATAAACGGTGATCCAAAAATGAGTTATATAAACTATAGGCTTATTAAAAGTATATTTAGAATCTAATTTGATAAAATTTAACACTTTTTATATTTTACCCAGGATCGAGCGCGGACAGTGATTTAATTTTTATTTGATAGTTAATGACCATTTTTATAAAATAATGACTAAAATAAATTAAGATATTTAATTTAAAATTTTGGAATTTTCTGTGAACTTTTATCATCCCCTGATTAACAACGGAGTACGAAATACTATTCCTATTTAAACTGTCGGCAGAAAGAAATTAAAATATGGACTGTGCTTAATTGAATTATGGATATTGATTGAGATTCACATATGTGATTTTTGTTTTTATTATATTATTATTATTCGATCGCTGTATATGATTGGTATATTAATTGAAATGTGCGGTTACATATTCCTTTCTTTCTCAATCACATATATTATTTATACATATACATCCAAATGATATCCTTCTTTATGTTATCTATCAACACCAATGGTCACGAGATTTTTATGTATTACTGTTTTTGCTTTTCTTTTTGTTGTCTCCACCATATCATTTATATGCATATATTTGCTTGAGAGATATGCATTCCTACACATACAAAAACCAACAAACATCCATCACTTGTATCCCTTTTTTTCCCTCTCCTCTATTGAACACCCGTCACCACCACACTTGTACACCACCACGTCTGCTGCAACCATACTGCACAACCGTCACCATCGTTGCCACCTTCATGCTCGATCAACACTTTCAATCATTATATGATTCTCGATTACCATCACTTGCCTTCGGTAAGTTATTCGACTCAAACTAATCATCACCACCCCTTGTTTCTACTGTCTCCTGTTTAGTTGTAAACCCATGAAGACCACCCAAACCATCACTTGAATCACTTTCTTTCTTTCTGTTTTTCTTTCCAATCGAAACCCACTTCGATTCATTCTATCTATCTACTCTATATTTCTATCTATATATATACATATACATACAAGTTTACTTATAAAAATATATAAACTAGACCAAAGCCTCACCACCATTTCCTTATTTCTACTATCTAATACGAGTTGCTGCTAAAAACCCCATGGAAACTGCTACCATATTTTCTTCATGAATCTGATCAAACCGCCATTTTTTTATTTATTTTTTCTTCTTTCTTCTCGATCAAGTACGACTACAACTTGTCTGTTGCAGTTTCTTGTTCTTCTGTAGCATCTTCACACTTCAAAACCTGTTAGATGTTGATGTCTTCCTGTTACTGCACTCTTACTTTTGTTTTGTTTAGTCGATGCTAAGTAACAAAGAAAGAAGGGTGCATTTATTGTGCTTACAAAACAAAAAGGAGAAAATGAAAAACAATACCACTTGCTACTACTCGCTGCTTTTCTTCTACTTCTGTTACTTTATTCCTTTTTCCTTCTTTTCAAAACCAACAACCCTTAATCAGAAAACCCCATTTGGAATATTAAAGGAGATAGTGGAGATACACTATACATAAAGTTACTCAAATTAAATTAAACCAAACACCTATTATATTGCTGTAATTGGTGTATTATTTTTGTTTTGTTTCGGTGAAGTTGACACAGAAGGGTTAATCCAGTGTATATTAACCTCACCAAAACCGTCAACTATTAAAACCATTGTGATGCACCTGTTGTACCTCCTTCTGTTTCGTTTCGATGTCCAACAAATCAAAACCCAAATGATAGTGATGATGAACTGTAGATTATGGTAATTTGAAATAATAAATTATTATGATCGTGGCTAACTGAGGGTTGTTGTTATCGATTATCATCTGCCATTTCTAAAACCTTTCTGTTTCAATCTTCATATTGAAGACCATAACCCAACAAAACTTACCTTATGTTCATTTAAAGCCTCACGGCTGTATCATCAAAATTATATAACCGATGCTTATATATATATATATATATATATATATATATATATATATATATATATATATATATATATATATATATATATATATATATATATATATATATATATATATATATATATGCCTAGTAGACTATTAGACTAAATGGACTCTTATAAGGTTGGGCCAATACTGTGATAATCCAATCCGATAGGTAAAGATCCAATAATAATAAAAGTGTTGAAACGAGTTATTGATAATGATAGTGATTATGATTAGATGATGATTGGGATTATGATTATATGATAATGAACGATTACAATCGAGTTAATGGTAACGATTATGATATGATGACGGGTATGAAAATTCGAAGATGATTATGAAGAAAAAGAAGTAAATAGAAACAGGAAAGAAACGGGTTATATGGTAATGGGTCTGTGAATTAAACAGAAAAACAAACATGGAAGGATGGTTTAGGGGGTTTGCGTATAAGCGGGAGGTCGCTGGTTCGAGTCTCGTTTCGAGCATTTATTTTTACAAGCTAGCTTTTAAGGTAGTTTTCATCTTCAAATTTATTATTATTATTTTTATTATTATTACTACTATTATGATTACAATTATTATTGTTATTATTGGTATTATAAGTATTATTATTAGTATTATCATAATTATAAGTATTATAACCATTATTATTATTATTAGTCTTATAAGTATTATTAATATATTTATTATTATTAATTTTATCATTTAAGTATTATTATTATTATTATTATTATATATTATCATTATTATTAAAATTTATATTTTTATTAAAATTATCATTATTATATTTTTTATCATTATTAGTATTAACATTAATATTAATATTTTTATCATTTTTAATATTATTACTATCATTATTATTACTTTTACCAATACAACTATATTATTATTATTATTAATATTAATATTAATATTATTATTATTATTAAAATAAAAGTTAATTACATAAATTATACTTAATAAAATTATATTTTATAAATTAATTATTTAGAGTATATAAAATAAATATATTTACACATGAATTACTAAAATAACAGTTATACTAATAATAATACATAAATTATTCGACTTCAATTATATGTGTTAATATATATATATATATATATATATATATATATATATATAAATGATATAGGTTCGTGAATCCGAGGCCAACCTTGCATTGTTCAGTTCCGTCGTATGAATATTTTTACTACAAAATATTGGATAGTGAGTTTCATTTGCTCCCTTTTTAAATGCTTTTGCAATATATATTTTTGGGACTGAGAATACATGCGCTGCTTTTATAAATGCTTTACGAAATAGACACAAGTGATTGAAACTACATTCTATGGTTGGATTATCAAACCGAATATGCCTCTTTTTAGCTTGGTAGTCTAAGAATTGGTGTTTATGATAATTGCCACCAATTGACGCGAATCCTAAAGATATATCTATCGGGCCCAACGAGCCCCATCCGAGTTACGGATGCTATAGTACTTCGAATTTATCATGTCCGATGTGAGTCCCGGAATGATGGGGATATTCTTTATGCATCTTGTTAAGGGTGTTCACCATATGAATGAATTTTAATTCGCGAGTTACGTGTGTCAATATATGAAATCTTGTAGTCTATTAAATTGATGGAAATGAATGTTTATGATAAACCAATGAACTCACCAACCTTTTGGTTGACATTTGAAAGCATGTTTATTCTCAGGTTTGAAAGAAATCTTCCGCTGTGCATTTGCTCATTTAGAGATATTACTTGGAGTCATTCATGGAATATTTCAAAAGACGTTGCATTCAAGTCATTGAGTTTAATAAAGATTATTAATAAGAAGATAATAGATTAAGTCATTTATAGATTGGAAATATTATGAAAGGGTATACATGCCTGTCAACTTTCAATGAAATGAAAGTTTGTCTTTTAAAAATGAATGCAATGTTTGTAAAATGTATCATATAGAGGTCAGTACCTCGTGATGTAATCATATGTTATTGTATTCGTCCCTATGGATTAGGACGAGTCGCTTCAGAGGGTATGTTTGCATAATCCAAGTACCCTAGTGTTATTGATGATGCAGCGTGGGGGTACGAAATATACTATATTTTTTACTACGAAATATGACGAAAATTACAAATTACACAAGTATTAATTATTTATAGAATGGATATACCTAAACCTTGCTACAACACTATAGGCAGTGTACCAAATTGTAGAGTAGTATAGTTTTTAGTAAGTCCAGTTCGTTCCACAGGGAGATGGCTTATTTCACACTATATTTAAATAACTATATTTGTACAAAATATATATAAATAGGGGTTTACCGTTTAATGACCGGTTTGTCGGTTTTATATTTTAAATCACAATTAAAACCTAATGTAAAATATTAAATAAATAAAAGACTTAATTTAAAGCGTAAAATAAATAATGATAATGAAATTGCGATAAATAAAAGTGCGATAAAATAAAATTGCGATAATTAAAGAGTACGATAATTAAAAGTGTAATTAAATACAATGACAATATATAAAAGTGCGATAATTAAAAGTGCAATTAAATATGAAAATAAAGGAATTATGCTTATTTAAACTTCCGTAATCATGATGTTTGACGTGTTGATTTTTAGTTTATTCCCATGGGTTAATTGTCCTTTATCCTGGATTATTTAATATGTCCGTCTGGTTTTTGTCCATAACAGTCCATCAGTCATAAATATAAAGTGCGAGTGTCCTCATCAAATTATCCTTATACCCGAAGTCAAATATTCCAACTAATTGGGGACTTAAACTGTAACAAGGTCTTAATACTTTGTTTAATAATTACACCAGGATATCGACTGCGTGTAACCCAAGGTTTTAATACTTTGTTAACAATTATGCCAAGTGTCCTTGTACATAATTTCACCCCTGTTTTAATAATTCCATAGACTATTAATCCACTCCCGTGTCCGGTTAAATGAACGATTATTCGTACATATAAATATCCCGCCCATCGTATCCGATCGAGTGTATATGGTTATTTATAGGTATGTCCAATTGTAAATCTTTATATTAAAATTAACAAACTATCATTTAGTTAAATAAATATAAAGCCCATTAATAGCCCATAGTCTAATTTCCACAAGTGTCGTTCTTTTGTCCAAACCCCAATTATGGTACAAAGCCCAATTACCCAATTTTAGTATTTTAGCCCAACATCATGATTACTTCGTCTTAAATAAGCATAATAATAACTTAAGTACGTAACATTAATTTAAAAAGGAGAACATAGCTTACATTGATTATTTATCGCGTAGTGTTACACGGACAGAGCTCCGACTTTAAAACCCGTAAAATAACCTTCACATTACCCAAACTAATCTAATATAAAACTAAACTAATTTATAATATATATAGATATATATATATATATATATATTATATATATATTAATTATACAGAGAGATAGATTGATTGATGATATTCTTATCTATTTTGGATAAGTTTGTTATCGTTTTCATTGATGATATTCTTATCTATTCCAAAAGTGAGCAAGAGCATGAAGAGCATTTAAGGTTGATACTGGAGTTGTTGAGAAAAGAACAACTTTATGCTAAATTTTCTAAGTGTGCTTTCTGGTTGAAAGAAGTGCAATTTCTTGGTCACGTTGTTAATAGCAAAGGAATTCAGGTTGATCCAGCAAAAACTGAAGCTATTGAAAAATGGGAGACTCCTAAGACACCAACACAGATACGCCAATTTTTGGGTTTAGCTGGTTATTATAGAAGGTTTATTCAAGATTTTTCCCGAATAGCTAAGCCGTTGACAGCGTTAACGCAAAAAGGGAAGAAATACGAATGGACCTCGGAGCAGGAGAATGCATTTCAATTACTGAAGAAGAAGTTAACTACGGCGCCTATTTTATCGTTACCAGAAGGGAACGATGATTTTGAAATATATTGTGACGCTTCGCGACAAGGTTTTGGTTGTGTTCTTATGCAACGAAAGAAAGTAATTGCATTTGCATCCCGACAATTGAAGATTCACGAGCGGAATTATACGACGCACGATCTAGAACTGGGAGCAGTCGTGTTTGCATTGAAGATGTGGAGACATTACTTGTATGGGGTTAAATTCACTGTATTTACTGATCATAAAAGCCTTCAACATATTTTTGATCAGAAACAATTGAACATGAGGCAACGTAGGTGGGTCGAGTTAATAAACGACTATGATTGTGAAATTCGTTATCATCCCGGAAAGGCGAACGTGGTGGCCGATGCTCTAAGCAGAAAGGAACGAGAACCAATTCGAGTACGAGCGATGAACATAAAAATTCGCATGAATCTCAACTCACAAATCAAAGAAGTTCAACGAGAAGCACTTACTAAAGAAAACATAAGAAATGAAATAATGAAGAAGTATGAGAAGCAACTCGTTATACGGGAAGACGGAATTCGATATTTTGCAAACCGTATTTGGGTACCGAAGTTGGGTGGATTAAGGAAGTTGATATTGAACGAGGCATATAAGACAAGATATTCGATACATCCTGGAGTTGGAAAGATGTACCAAGATCTTAAGACGCATTATTGGTGGCCTAATTTGAAGACAGACGTTGCAACATATGTTGGGGAATGTTTAACTTGTTCCAAAGTCAAAGCAGAACACCAAAAGCCGTCAGGGTTACTTCAACAACCAGAAATTCCAGAATGGAAATGGGATGGTATCACCATGGATTTCATCACGAAGTTACCAAAGACTGCCTGGGGATACGACACCATTTGGGTAATTGTTGATCGTCTTACCAAATCTGCACATTTCTTGCCTATAAAGGAAACAGATAGAATGGAGAAATTATTACGATTATATATAAAGGAAATAGTTTCAAGGCATGGAATACCTATTTCCATTATATCCGATCGTGATAGTAGATTTACTTCAAAATTTTGGCAATCACTACAGGAGGCACTAGGAACTCGGTTGGATATGAGTACCGCATATCATCCACAAACCGATGGACAGAGTGAGAGAACGATTCAGACTCTCGAAGACATGCTCAGGGCATGTGTGATCGATTTTGGAAACGGATGGGATAAATATCTACCGTTAGCAGAATTCTCGTATAATAATAGTTATCATGCGAGCATTGGAGTTGCGCCATTCAAAGCATTGTACGGAAGGAAGTGTAGATCTCCTATCTGTTGGAATGAAGTAGGAGATCGACAATTAACTGGTCCCGAGATCATACACGAAACGACCGAGAAGATAGTGCAAATCAAGGAGAGATTGAAAACAGCCCGTAGTCGCCAAAAGAGCTACGCCGATGTTCGAAGGAAACCATTAGAGTTTCAGGTCGGGGACATGGTTATGCTAAAGGTGTCACCTTGGAAAGGTGTGATACGTTTCGGCAAAAGGGGTAAATTGAACCCAAGATATGTAGGTCCGTTCAAGATTATCGAACGCATTGGACCGGTAGCTTATCGACTCGAGTTACCGCAACAACTCGCCGGAATACATAATACCTTTCATGTCTCGAACCTTAAGAAGTGTCTTGCAAAGGAAGACCTCACCATTCCTCTTGAAGAAATCCATGTCGACGAGAAACTACAATTCGTCGAAGAACCAATCGAAATCATGGACCGTGAAGTTAAACAGCTCAAACAGAGCAATATACCGATTGTTAAGGTTCGTTGGAATGCTAGAAGAGGTCCCGAGTTTACTTGGGAACGAGAGGATCGGATGAAACGAAAGTATCCGCACTTGTTTCTCGATGACGCAAAATAGGTACAATTTTAAAATTTCGGGACGAAATTTATTTAACGGGGAGGTAATGTAACGACCCGTACTTTTGTGATCATTTTATACTTATAAGATTAATATTTACATAAATTAAACCTTGCCAACATGATAAGCAATCCAAATTGTCAAGACTTATATTTCCGAAAAGAGTTTTACACAACGTTTGACCGTCTAGTTTGACCGATGATATCACGAACTATACAATATATGATAATTATACGTTTGTGTATGTATATGTATATATACATATTTAACATGATTAATAAATGTTTTAATATCTCATTTTGTATTAATAACAATAAGTTACAAGTATATTTTGAAACTACTAACTTAAGTTTTCAAAACGATAACAATACGTAACGTTATTTGACATATATACTTAAGACTTATAATGTTATACATATATTGTATAAGTAATGTATTTAATTACTTTTAAAGAACTTAAATACATAAAACCATATAAGTGTATTCACAAAAGATAGCTATATTTGAATCCTCATTTCATTTTTCACAAAATTTCTATACGTATACCTAGAGTATTTGTACTCGTATCATACCTAGCTCCTATACGTATTTACTAATAGTAAATACACATCAAAATCACCACCTAACCAGCCATTATTCATGCCCTTAGAGCTAGGTAATTACTTTTGGATGATTACTTGACTAATTAACAAGATTACAAACTAAAATTTGTCCATGTATGCCCATGAAACACGTTTTTTATGGTGTATATATGTATCATCATTTTAGTTCATTTTTACTTCCATTCTCTAGCTAAAAACACACACACATTCAAGAGTCTTAAACTCCATAAACATTCAGCAACTTACCTTGAAGATCTAGCTTCAAAAACCATACTAAAACACCATAAGAAAACCATACAACAACACTTCAAGAAAACCTCCCAAGAACACCAACTTACTTCCAATCTTTCATCCACTTCTATCACCCTTGTGATTCTAGCTTCTTACTTCTCTCTTACAGCAACTTCATCCAAGGAACTTGAGGTAGAATCTATGTTCATAACCTTATTCGATTCATATATATATATAGCTATCTTATTTTGTGGTACAAAAGTTTAACAACAAGAACATAGTTTGAATGTTTTTCAAACTTGTTTGCAAACTAAATAGATCCTTCTAACTTAACTTTTAAAATACTTCAAGACCTGTAATATAACTTATGTATATGCTAATTTAACAAGGTAAAACTTGGTTTTTCAAAGTATAAGTATTTTTAGAAAAATGGTCATTAAATGATTTTGTTGTAACAAAAATGTTTAACTTCATATGTTTCACTAATGTTTCACTTATGCCGTATGATTTTAAATATAAACCAAGGTATTTACAGTTCATAGTCTTAAAGAAGAACTCGATCCAAGAAGATGGCAATTTGAATCAACGAAAACGGATTTGTAACGAAGAAACTATGACCGAAACAAAATTGGTTATCCTAGATCATTTCAACTACGGGATCAATTGGAAAAAAATGATATAAATCACATATTTCTAAGATAACATGATATTTTATATATATGTACTTATAATTCAATTTTATATGGTTCAGGATCACCCGTAAACAATACGAGAAGATTAATCATAAGATCCCATGATTGTACGCAACACGTCATTTGACAACACCGGTACCATGGGTCAAGATTAATCTCGACCAATACATATATGATGGGGTTTTATTGATTTCGTTGGGGGTTTTATTTATTTCATTGCGGGTATATTAAACATCTAAAAATGAACCATTAAAATTGAATTACTAACATCGGACTGCTAACTACGGACTAAGGAATTATTCAAAGTATTAAAAGTATAACAAGTATATATTTATAACGTTTGTTTAAAAATGAAAACATATTGATATATTATATATGGATAGGTTCGTGATATCAACCGGGAGACCAAGTCAATTATCTATATCTTCAAAGACAACCGTGAGTATATAGTCCCACTTTTAAACTCTAAATATTTCGGGATGAGAATACATGTATTTTATGTTTTACGATATGGACACAAGTAACTGAAAAATATGTTCTACGTTGAGTTGTACCACTGGCATACTTCCCTGTAGCTTGGTAACTAATATTTACAGCGGTATTGTAAACGCGAATCCTGTTGATAGATCTATCGGGCCTGACAACCCCAACCGGACTGGACGACCAGTATTCAACGGTTGCACAGTACTTCGTTTTGTGACTACACTTGGTACGGTGTAGTAAGATTTCATATTAAAGGGAATATGCGACGTGAAAATGTTAAGTATGGTTACCGAGTGCTCAACCACTTAGAATACTTTTATTAAACTGTTTATATACGAAATCTTGTGGTCTATATATATATTGCTGCCGGCATTAAACCTATATCTCACCAACTTTATGTTGACCTTTTAAAACATGTCTATTCTCAGGTGATTTCTAAAGTTTCCGCTGCATCATGTTGGATCTAACCAGGATCTTGCGTACGCATGTTTGTGTCAAAAATAAAACTGCATATCCGAGATGTTGTATTGTAAAATATGCTAGAAACCGTGTTGTTGTCATCATTTGTAAACTTTGTAAGTCGAAGATTATCGCTAAACGTTAATCTTCTTTTTATTGTCTTAAGCTTGTAACAAAAATAATGGTTATGGTTTGTAATGTATAATATATGCAGTTTTCTTTCAAAAATGTCTCATATAGAGGTCAATACCTCGCAATGAAATCATACGTTATCTAACGCGTTCTTATGGTTAAGGACGGGTTATGACATGTGGTATCAGAGCGTTGGTCTTAGCGAACCAGGTTTGCATTAGTGTGTCTAACCGAGAAGTCGTTAGGATACATTAGTAAAGTCTGGACTTTGACCGGGTCTGATTTAAAAAAAAAAAAACCATTGCTTATCACTGTTGGTTAAAATTTATATGTAAATATTATGTAGTACTAATGGGTTAGTTGTTGTGTGATAGATGTCGGGCTCGAAACTTATTATCACATTCAGCGACTCCGAACCAGAATCTTCAGATTGTGTTTCAGTCATTAACATATCCGATGACGAAAGTGGTATTTTTGGGGAAGACTCACAATTTCCGGATGAACCAACTATAGAAATATCGGAAAGTGAACCCGAGGAGGAAAGTGAACCCGAAGAGGAAAGTGAACCCGAAGAAGAAAGTGAACCCGAGGAAGAAATACTAAAAATTACGAAAGAAAAATTCGATCAAGGAAAGAAACGAAAAGCGAATGAATTAGAAAATTCAAATCCCGAACTTAGTGAGAATGACGTAGCACCAATTCCACTCAACACTACCACCCCTATTCCCGCTATTCCTATTAGTGCTATCCCCGCATCTAGTTCTTCGGCTCCTCAGCCAAAACGTAGGCAGACAGCTAGGATAAGCGTTAGGCCACTCATTGGAACTAAACGCCCTAGAAAATAGACCGAACGATGCACTGCCGTATTAAGCCATGGAATCATATAATGTTTTGTATAATATTATTAGTGTGGTTTGTTTAAAGTTTGATGTAAGCATATGTAAAATAGCGAAGTATGAAATGCAATAATTTTCCATGGTTAAGTATTATTTAGATTGTAGTAATTGGTTCTGTACTAAGCTATTAAGTATGAACATTAACGGGTAGGTACTACCCTAGATATAATTATAAAACGCTAATAAGAAGAAAAGGCTTTTATAATAATACCTGGTTCATATTATTAACAAGCTATAAATGTACTATAAATACACACTACATCTATAATATTCCATGTGAATAATTATTTTCTTTCATTAGGAAATGGCGCGATTAAATCGAATGACGGAACAAGAACTCAAGGAACTCATCAACCAGCGAGTGAATGACAGAATGTTATGGGTTGAGGCTGCAAGAGCTGCTGCAGTTAATCCAAATCCTCGTGTAGGATGTACTTACAAGACTTTCCAAGCTTGCAAGCCATCATCATTCAGTGGAACGGAAGGACCGATCGGTTTAACCCGATGGATAGAAAAGATGGAGACGGTGTTTAAAATCAGTGGTTGTGATGAAAAAGACATGACCAAGTTTGCATCATGCACTTTACAAGATAGTGCACTCACATGGTGGAAGAATTATGTGAAGGCGGTAGGAGGAGATGTAGCTTATGATACTCCATGGGAAGAATTCAAAGCAATGATAATCACCGAGTATTGTCCAAGGAATGAGGTTATTAAGTTAGAAGATGAGTTACGAAGTTTGAAGGTGGTTGGTACTGAAATCACCAACTACAATCAGCGATTCATGGAATTGGTTTTACTCTGTCCTGAATTGGTTCCAACCGAAGCACGGAAGATTGAAATGTACAAAGGTGGTTTGCCCAAAAAGGTCAAGGCAAACGTTACGGCATCGAAACCTAAAACAATTCATGAAGCTATAACCATGGCGAACGAGCTAATGGATCAGGTCATTTTGGACAAGAAAGCATTCAATACTGAGGTGAAGGTATTGGGGAACAAGAAAAAGTGGAATGGAGGTTATGATCGAGGTAACCAACAACAACCTTATAAGAAACAAGAAACCACGAAAGGTGCGGGTAGTGGTTCAGGCTTTGGTTACAAAGGACAAAGTCCTTTATGCAACCGTTGTCACAAACATCATTTTGGTTACTGTAGTGTGTTGTGCACTAAATGCAATAGACAGGGACATCTTGCTGAAGATTGTAAGGCTCTCGTTACAAATGCAAATGGTAACAAGACTCCTGCCACCAACGCAAATAGAACTGCTTTGGCTAACATTACTTGTTTTGGGTGTGGAAAACAAGGTCACTATAAGAGCCAGTGCCCGAATCAGAATGGCGGACCTGCACGTGGAAGAGCGTTTGTTATTAATGCTAGAGAGGCACGAGAAGACCCGGAGCTTGTTACGGGTACGTTTACCATTAATAACTTATCAGCATCTATTTTATTTGATACTGGCGCCGATAGAAGTTACGTGTGTATAAATTTTTACACTAAATTGAATTGTCCATCATTACCTTTAGATGCTAAGTACTTGATTGAGTTAGCTAATGGTAAACTAATTAAAGCCGATAAAATTTGTCGTGGTTGTGAAATAAATCTAGCCGGAGAAACGTTTAAAATCGACTTAATACCCGTAGAATTAGGAGGTTTTGATGTAATAGTCGGCATGGACTGGATGTCCAAAATAGGAGCGGAAGTTGTTTGTGCTAAGAAGGCAATTCGTATTCCTGGTAAGGATAAAATACCGGTGATGATTTATGGAGAGAAGGGTAATTCAAAGCTAAAACTCATTAGCTGTTTGAAAGCCAAGAAGTGTTTAGAAAAGGGATGTTATGCTATTCTAGCACATGTTAATAAAGTTGAAAAGAAAGAAAAGTGTATCAACGACGTGCCTGTGGCAAGAGATTTTCCTGAAGTTTTTCCGGAAGAATTGCCGGGATTACCTCCATTTAGATCGGTAGAATTTCAAATAGATTTAGTACCAGGAGCTGCACCAGTGGCTCGTGCTCCATATAGACTTGCACCGTCCGAGTTAAAAGAACTTCAAAGTCAGTTAAAAGAATTACTGGACCGTGGATTCATACGACCGAGTACTTCACCGTGGGGAGCTCCAATTTTGTTTGTTAAAAAGAAAGATGGATCTTTTAGGATGTGTATAGACTATCGTGAACTAAATAAGTTAACTATCAAGAATCGATATCCACTACCGAGAATTGATGACTTATTTGATCAATTGCAAGGATCATGTGTTTATTCGAAAATCGACTTAAGATCGGGCTATCATCAACTACGTGTCAAAGAAGAGGACATTCCGAAAACTGCTTTTCGAACACGTTATGGTCATTACGAATTTTTGGTCATGCCGTTTGGGTTGACAAATGCGCCAGCTGTATTCAAGGACCTCATGAATCGAGTTTGTAGTCCGTATTTGGATAAGTTTGTTATCGTTTTCATTGATGATATTCTTATCTATTCCAAAAGTGAGCAAGAGCATGAAGAGCATTTAAGGTTGATACTGGAGTTGTTGAGAAAAGAACAACTTTATGCTAAATTTTCTAAGTGTGCTTTCTGGTTGAAAGAAGTGCAATTTCTTGGTCACGTTGTTAATAGCAAAGGAATTCAGGTTGATCCAGCAAAAACTGAAGCTATTGAAAAATGGGAGACTCCTAAGACACCAACACAGATACGCCAATTTTTGGGTTTAGCTGGTTATTATAGAAGGTTTATTCAAGATTTTTCCCGAATAGCTAAGCCGTTGACAGCGTTAACGCAAAAAGGGAAGAAATACGAATGGACCTCGGAGCAGGAGAATGCATTTCAATTACTGAAGAAGAAGTTAACTACGGCGCCTATTTTATCGTTACCAGAAGGGAACGATGATTTTGAAATATATTGTGACGCTTCGCGACAAGGTTTTGGTTGTGTTCTTATGCAACGAAAGAAAGTAATTGCATTTGCATCCCGACAATTGAAGATTCACGAGCGGAATTATACGACGCACGATCTAGAACTGGGAGCAGTCGTGTTTGCATTGAAGATGTGGAGACATTACTTGTATGGGGTTAAATTCACTGTATTTACTGATCATAAAAGCCTTCAACATATTTTTGATCAGAAACAATTGAACATGAGGCAACGTAGGTGGGTCGAGTTAATAAACGACTATGATTGTGAAATTCGTTATCATCCCGGAAAGGCGAACGTGGTGGCCGATGCTCTAAGCAGAAAGGAACGAGAACCAATTCGAGTACGAGCGATGAACATAAAAATTCGCATGAATCTCAACTCACAAATCAAAGAAGTTCAACGAGAAGCACTTACTAAAGAAAACATAAGAAATGAAATAATGAAGAAGTATGAGAAGCAACTCGTTATACGGGAAGACGGAATTCGATATTTTGCAAACCGTATTTGGGTACCGAAGTTGGGTGGATTAAGGAAGTTGATATTGAACGAGGCACATAAGACAAGATATTCGATACATCCTGGAGTTGGAAAGATGTACCAAGATCTTAAGACGCATTATTGGTGGCCTAATTTGAAGACAGACGTTGCAACATATGTTGGGGAATGTTTAACTTGTTCCAAAGTCAAAGCAGAACACCAAAAGCCGTCAGGGTTACTTCAACAACCAGAAATTCCAGAATGGAAATGGGATGGTATCACCATGGATTTCATCACGAAGTTACCAAAGACTGCCTGGGGATACGACACCATTTGGGTAATTGTTGATCGTCTTACCAAATCTGCACATTTCTTGCCTATAAAGGAAACAGATAGAATGGAGAAATTATTACGATTATATATAAAGGAAATAGTTTCAAGGCATGGAATACCTATTTCCATTATATCCGATCGTGATAGTAGATTTACTTCAAAATTTTGGCAATCACTACAGGAGGCACTAGGAACTCGGTTGGATATGAGTACCGCATATCATCCACAAACCGATGGACAGAGTGAGAGAACGATTCAGACTCTCGAAGACATGCTCAGGGCATGTGTGATCGATTTTGGAAACGGATGGGATAAATATCTACCGTTAGCAGAATTCTCGTATAATAATAGTTATCATGCGAGCATTGGAGCTGCGCCATTCAAAGCATTGTACGGAAGGAAGTGTAGATCTCCTATCTGTTGGAATGAAGTAGGAGATTGACAATTAACTGGTCCCGAGATCATACACGAAACGACCGAGAAGATAGTGCAAATCAAGGAGAGATTGAAAACAGCCCGTAGTCGCCAAAAGAGCTACGCCGATGTTCGAAGGAAACCATTAGAGTTTCAGGTCGGGGACATGGTTATGCTAAAGGTGTCACCTTGGAAAGGTGTGATACGTTTCGGCAAAAGGGGTAAATTGAACCCAAGATATGTAGGTCCGTTCAAGATTATCGAACGCATTGGACCGGTAGCTTATCGACTCGAGTTACCGCAACAACTCGCCGGAATACATAATACCTTTCATGTCTCGAACCTTAAGAAGTGTCTTGCAAAGGAAGACCTCACCATTCCTCTTGAAGAAATCCATGTCGACGAGAAACTACAATTCGTCGAAGAACCAATCGAAATCATGGACCGTGAAGTTAAACAGCTCAAACAGAGCAATATACCGATTGTTAAGGTTCGTTGGAATGCTAGAAGAGGTCCCGAGTTTACTTGGGAACGAGAGGATCGGATGAAACGAAAGTATCCGCACTTGTTTCTCGATGACGCAAAATAGGTACAATTTTAAAATTTCGGGACGAAATTTATTTAACGGGGAGGTAATGTAACGACCCGTACTTTTGTGATCATTTTATACTTATAAGATTAATATTTACATAAATTAAACCTTGCCAACATGATAAGCAATCCAAATTGTCAAGACTTATATTTCCGAAAAGAGTTTTACACAACGTTTGACCGTCTAGTTTGACCGATGATATCACGAACTATACAATATATGATAATTATACGTTTGTGTATGTATATGTATATATACATATTTAACATGATTAATAAATGTTTTAATATCTCATTTTGTATTAATAACAATAAGTTACAAGTATATTTTGAAACTACTAACTTAAGTTTTCAAAACGATAACAATACGTAACGTTATTTGACATATATACTTAAGACTTATAATGTTATACATATATTGTATAAGTAATGTATTTAATTACTTTTAAAGAACTTAAATACATAAAACCATATAAGTGTATTCACAAAAGATAGCTATATTTGAATCCTCATTTCATTTTTCACAAAATTTCTATACGTATACCTAGAGTATTTGTACTCGTATCATACCTAGCTCCTATACGTATTTACTAATAGTAAATACACATCAAAATCACCACCTAACCAGCCATTATTCATGCCCTTAGAGCTAGGTAATTACTTTTGGATGATTACTTGACTAATTAACAAGATTACAAACTAAAATTTGTCCATGTATGCCCATGAAACACGTTTTTTATGGTGTATATATGTATCATCATTTTAGTTCATTTTTACTTCCATTCTCTAGCTAAAAACACACACACATTCAAGAGTCTTAAACTCCATAAACATTCAGCAACTTACCTTGAAGATCTAGCTTCAAAAACCATACTAAAACACCATAAGAAAACCATACAACAACACTTCAAGAAAACCTCCCAAGAACACCAACTTACTTCCAATCTTTCATCCACTTCTATCACCCTTGTGATTCTAGCTTCTTACTTCTCTCTTACAGCAACTTCATCCAAGGAACTTGAGGTAGAATCTATGTTCATAACCTTATTCGATTCATATATATATATAGCTATCTTATTTTGTGGTACAAAAGTTTAACAACAAGAACATAGTTTGAATGTTTTTCAAACTTGTTTGCAAACTAAATAGATCCTTCTAACTTAACTTTTAAAATACTTCAAGACCTGTAATATAACTTATGTATATGCTAATTTAACAAGGTAAAACTTGGTTTTTCAAAGTATAAGTATTTTTAGAAAAATGGTCATTAAATGATTTTGTTGTAACAAAAATGTTTAACTTCATATGTTTCACTAATGTTTCACTTATGCCGTATGATTTTAAATATAAACCAAGGTATTTACAGTTCATAGTCTTAAAGAAGAACTCGATCCAAGAAGATGGCAATTTGAATCAACGAAAACGGATTTGTAACGAAGAAACTATGACCGAAACAAAATTGGTTATCCTAGATCATTTCAACTACGGGATCAATTGGAAAAAAATGATATAAATCACATATTTCTAAGATAACATGATATTTTATATATATGTACTTATAATTCAATTTTATATGGTTCAGGATCACCCGTAAACAATACGAGAAGATTAATCATAAGATCCCATGATTGTACGCAACACGTCATTTGACAACACCGGTACCATGGGTCAAGATTAATCTCGACCAATACATATATGATGGGGTTTTATTGATTTCGTTGGGGGTTTTATTTATTTCATTGCGGGTATATTAAACA
The DNA here is from genome assembly GCF_046630445.1 of Rutidosis leptorrhynchoides. Classification (NCBI taxonomy): domain Eukaryota; kingdom Viridiplantae; phylum Streptophyta; class Magnoliopsida; order Asterales; family Asteraceae; genus Rutidosis; species Rutidosis leptorrhynchoides. Next base: position 619,028,475 of record NC_092333.1, on the reverse strand, counting down.
TCTAAAAATGAACCATTAAAATTGAATTACTAACATCGGACTGCTAACTACGGACTAAGGAATTATTCAAAGTATTAAAAGTATAACAAGTATATATTTATAACGTTTGTTTAAAAATGAAAACATATTGATATATTATATATGGATAGGTTCGTGATATCAACCGGGAGACCAAGTCAATTATCTATATCTTCAAAGACAACCGTGAGTATATAGTCCCACTTTTAAACTCTAAATATTTCGGGATGAGAATACATGTATTTTATGTTTTACGATATGGACACAAGTAACTGAAAAATATGTTCTACGTTGAGTTGTACCACTGGCATACTTCCCTGTAGCTTGGTAACTAATATTTACAGCGGTATTGTAAACGCGAATCCTGTTGATAGATCTATCGGGCCTGACAACCCCAACCGGACTGGACGACCAGTATTCAACGGTTGCACAGTACTTCGTTTTGTGACTACACTTGGTACGGTGTAGTAAGATTTCATATTAAAGGGAATATGCGACGTGAAAATGTTAAGTATGGTTACCGAGTGCTCAACCACTTAGAATACTTTTATTAAACTGTTTATATACGAAATCTTGTGGTCTATATATATATTGCTGCCGGCATTAAACCTATATCTCACCAACTTTATGTTGACCTTTTAAAACATGTCTATTCTCAGGTGATTTCTAAAGTTTCCGCTGCATCATGTTGGATCTAACCAGGATCTTGCGTACGCATGTTTGTGTCAAAAATAAAACTGCATATCCGAGATGTTGTATTGTAAAATATGCTAGAAACCGTGTTGTTGTCATCATTTGTAAAGTTTGTAAGTCGAAGATTATCGCTAAACGTTAATCTTCTTTTTATTGTCTTAAGCTTGTAACAAAAATAATGGTTATGGTTTGTAATGTATAATATATGCAGTTTTCTTTCAAAAATGTCTCATATAGAGGTCAATACCTCGCAATGAAATCATACGTTATCTAACGCGTTCTTATGGTTAAGGACGGGTTATGACAATATATATATATATATATATATATATATAATATATATAATTTATATAATTATATATATATTATATTATATTCTTGTGCATAGTAGACTCATAATTTTTGGTCCGTTGCGTCAGGCGTTGATAGTTGGCTCAGGTCCCGGTTTCGGATTTTCGAACGTCCTTTCGTATAATTTAATATCTTGTACTTTGTGTTCCGCAACTTGTACTTTTGTCATTTTTAGACGTTTCTCATCAATAAATTGAACCACTTGGATTGTATCTTGTACATTTGAGCTTTTTGGTCATTTGCGTCTTCAAATCGTCGTTTTCACTTTTTGTCTTCGCACTTATTTATTTAAACGAATATTACTTGAAAATAGAACAATTGCAACTGAAAACTTTACATATTGGAAGGATATTGCTACTAAATATATGTTCATTTGGAGCACTATCAAATATCCTCACACTTGAACGTTGCTTGTCCTCAAGCAATACAGAACTTGAAATTAAATCACACGAATCACTTCTTTATTCTTCACACTTTATACATCAGTGATTTTGATACGGCGGTATAAACAATGATAGTAACATTGTGGTTTACAGTCCCACATGACTATAAAAATTTAGATCCTTTAAGGAAATTGGATCTTTATGAAAACATTTGATCTTTTGAAAATTCAATCTAGCTTTTACCCTAGATAAGTTTTTCGGAATAACCCTTCACCAGTGTTTGCAAAATATATTTGTGGATCAATATTTTGGCTAAAAACATTTAGGTTCGTGTAATCCACTGCTATCCCTGTATCGGAAAGCACACATCCAGTTTACTTGTTCCGTATATTACCTTTCGGCAAACTACCGTCCGGTTGTAAAGAAAAGCGATGAACAAGAAACTGTTAAGGCAATGTCTAATGACATGCAGATGTTCATGGTCTAAAATGTGTTGGATGCAGTTACTATCCTTTGTAGGAGCAATAATAAAGATCATCCTATAATTTTTCGGTCTGGCACAAGGTCCTGTCTTCGACCATGCTATGCAACCACCGTTCTTACGGTTGACACCCGATTTGGCTCAGGTGACCTAATGAATTCCAGGTGAATTCCTAGGATTTTACGTTCAATGGTAATGAACTCATTGAAAATGTGTTTTCAGAAAACAAATCGGTTTTATTTTTTTTATCAAAATATTTTCTCGTTCAAGCTTGAGTTTAGATATCATCGAATTCCATGAGTTTGTAATTCTCAATCTTTAAGGTCAATCTCAAGGATTGAGTAATATCAGGCTTAAAAGCTGATTTTTAATCTTTAAGGAGATTATCCTTTCCGGGGGTCTGATTCATTAGTCTTATCAAGCTAATTTGCACGGCGTCCTCTCCATTTTACGAGACAGATCCTCTCATGGATAGGATAAGTCTGACCACTTGGCGACCCTGTTTAATGCTGAGGTCCGTGGATTTCCTGCTGATTTTAGAGATGACTTTTCTAAATTTTTCATCAACCTACAACTGGTCTGGATGAGAACTTCCTGACCTAAATCAAGAAGCGCGTGTCTTTTTCTGAAGACTTTACTTCATTTTAATGATGGAATTGATTCATCGTGTAGATCCGTCTTTTCTTTTATCTTTATTATAATATTGCAGGTAAAACAGTCAATTTAGTCCAAAACAAAAGCACCTGCAATAAACTTTACAGAAACATGTGATAGATAGTTTTTAATTGAATAACTTGATATATTCTCCCCACACTTGGCTTTTTTCATGCGTCTTTTTATATCAAATTCAAGCGTTTTAGTTGTTTCTCAATTTATGTCCTTTCCGAGGTAACAATAATTTCGGTATTAACACCTAGTTTTATCGTTCATAAATATGTATAAACATGATTTTGAATTCATTTAGTTGAAATTTTTTAAAAATTTTCACAAAATTTAGAAAATAAACCAAGTATAAACCCGAAAGAATTTATAACCCTTCCCCACACTTGAGATCATGCAATGCCCTCATTTGCATGAAATCAGACTATAATTATAAATTCATGAGGGTGATTAGTGTAGAAAGTGATTAAAGATACCCAGTTTATAATTACAAAGCTCGTTGAATGATAGATGGCGCGCCTCATCGTTCATTCCTTCTTGTTTTATCACACATGTTTTTCTTCAAAAACGGTTACTTTTCTGAACTGTTTGCTAATCTTTAAAAATGCGTCTTTTACCCTAATTTATTATGCATGTTTATTAATGAGTTATGCACTAACCCGAACCCCGAATTTAACGTTAAGTGGGGTTAGACTTCCCCATACTTAGCTGACGACATGTGAAGTCGGTAGAATAAGTTCCACGAATTAAAATAGTGAGCCAGTTATTTACATCTCGGGTGGTGTATAATATATCAATTGGTTTAAAGTTTAGAATCACCCGATCGTCACTACTTAATTCTTTTTTAAGTGTAGCTTTTAGTAAATGGATATGTCTCTTTTCTGGTTCTTGGTCAAATGGATCGATATACACCGACATACATATTATAGGGTGGACAATTCCTAACATTTCCTTCCTTTTATTCTTGAGATTAAAGGTTTCACCTCTATTACCCAATTGGGTGAAATCCGAGGTGTCATTATCTATTACAGCTCGTAGTTTATCTTTGGTAGATGACTCGTCTATTGAGAATATTGGTTTGGAAGGTTGTGGAATGGTGAATTTCTGGATCGAAGTAGATTCTTTTTCATTAACAGTACTTATCGGTCCTACCACTTTGGTCTCGGGGGTAAAGTTTTCACGTTATCGTTTTCCCAAGCGTACCAATTTGTCACCCTTACTTCTTCTTCATTCATTGATTGATCGATGATTTTGTAGGTAGAGGCTAATGTGTCGATATGTTGTGAAATTGGTAAAGCTGAATAAAAAGTATCATCGGGATAGTTGGTGATTTCGGAGCTCTCGAATTCATAAAAATTTGATGATATGAGATTTTCTTGCACAATACTCCTCATATTAACAGGTGTGCAATCTGATAGAGTTTCAGCTTGCCTATTTACAAACTCTCTCATTTGTTCATTTTGAGCATCGAGTTCTTCGAGTTTGATTTTCATATAATCTAAAGAATTTTCAGACACGTAATTTTTCTCGTCCTCTGGTTGTTGAGTTTGGATATATTCTTGGAAATAATCCCAATTAGAATTGTATTCCTCATAATCATTCCATTCAGGTTCCATGGGTGCATAATTTTCCATAGGAACGTAATAATAACATTCCCATGTTGAGTGATAATCTCCACAGATTTCACAACCAGTTATTGTTTCGTCATTCGTGATCCAAGATTGACCGAACGAATTGTCATCAACACCCGTTTGAGAGTATTGATTAAATTGATTTCGGATGTCATAAAGAGTTTCCAAAATATTCTCGAGATTTTCCATAATGCGCTTATTACCAAATTTTAGCTACAATGTGGTGCATTTACTTAATTATCCTATTAGTTATAAAAATAAAAATTATATAAGTTATCAAATTAATAGACTTTTCTGCTTTTGCCCACGTTTCGAATAGCCAATAGATGCAGCAGGGAGCCAGAACCCTTTAAATCGGAAGCTCACAACTCAGCCACTAACAAATCCAACTATTACTACGAAGCAGAAAATTTGGATGTTTATCAATTTAACCGCTTAAAATAATTTTTTGTTTTGAATTATTAGAGAAGAAATAGAGAAAATTCTATGTCCTAAAAACTAAAGCGTCGAGAAATAAGAAAGAAAAAGATTGCGCGTCGAAAAACGTCGAAAAATAAAAGGTCGAAAAATAAGCGTCGAAAAACAAACAGTCGAAAAATAAAAATAAGAAAATAAAGCGTCGAAACTTAGTATTCTAAAAACTAAATATTTAAAGTTATGTCTAAAGGTATTAAAGCTTAAAAGGAATTATATATCCAAAACGGTAATAACTTAAAAAGGAACTAAAAACTAAAAACGGCGTCGCAAAATTCTAAAGCACCTAGATCTTAGTCTAAAGAAAAAGCACTTAAGGGATTTTACGGCAAAGCCTAAAAATCTAAAAATAACTATGGCAAAAACTATATTTAAAACTAAGTACGAACGATAAAAAAATACAAATTATGCTAAAACAAATAAAAAGATACAAAATATAAAAATAAACTTAAAGTTTATAAAATTAAAATTTTTATAAAAATATTATTTTTATATTATTATTTATTAAATGTATTAATTTATATATTAATAAAACTACTTAAAACTTAAAAATACAAAATTAATTTAAACTAAACTAAATATTAATTTAATTAAACCCTAATTAGGTTTAATAATAATAATAATTAATAAATAAAACCCTAATTTCGTAATAAATGCAGGCTAAGTGCAGCCTGTCAGGTGCTCCGCGAGTGCGGTATTACCTAACAGACGAACTCCGCGAGTGCGGAGTAATGCAAATTCAGATTTAGATGTAGGCTAAAACGTTTTTTTTTAATTTATATTGTTTTTCTAAAAATTATATACAAATATTTATACAAATATATATTAAAAATTATAGCGTTTCGCCGAGTCCCCGGCAGCGGCGCCAAAAACTTGATGATGCAGCGTGGGGGTACGAAATATACTTTTTTTTACTACGAAATATGACGAAAATTACAAATTACACAAGTTTTAATTATTTATAGAATGGATATACCTAAACCTTGCTACAACACTATAGGCAGTGCACCTAATCGTAGAGTAGTATAGTTTTTAGTAAGTCCGGTTCGTTCCACAGGGAGATGGCTTATTTCACACTATATTTAAATAACTATATTTGTACAAAATATATATAAATGGGGGTTTACCGTTTAATGACCGGTTTGTCGGTTTTATATTTTAAGTCACAATTAAAACCTAATATAAAATATTAAATAAATAAAAGACTTAATTTAAAGCGTAAAATAAATAATGATAATGAAATTGCGTTAAATAAAAGTGCGATAAAATAAAATTGCGATAATTAAAGAGTACGATAATTAAAAGTGCAATTAAATACAATGACAATAAATAAAAGTGCGATAATTAAAAGTGCAATTAAATATGAAAATAAAGGAATTATGCTTATTTAAACTTCCGTAATCATGATGTTTGACGTGTTGATTTTTAGTTTATTCCCATGGGTTAATTGTCCTTTGTCCTAGATTATTTAATATGTCCGTCTGGTTTTTGTCCATAACAGTCCATCAGTCATAAATATAAAGTGCGAGTGTCCTCGTCAAATTATCCTTATACCCGAAGTCAAATATTCCAACTAATTGGGGACTTAAACTGTAACAAGGTCTTAATACTTTGTTTAATAATTACACCAGGATATCGACTGCGTGTAACCCAAGGTTTTAATACTTTGTTAACAATTACGCCAAGTGTCCTTGTACATAATTTCACCCCTGTTTTAATAATTCCATAGACTATTAATCCATTCCCGTGTCTAGTTAAATGAACGATTATTCGTACATATAAATATCCCGCCCATCGTGTCCGATCGAGTGTATATGGTTGTTTATAGGTATGTCCAATTGTAAATATTTATATTAAAATTAACAAACTATCATTTAGTTAAACAAATATAAAGCCCATTAATAGCCCATAGTCTAATTTTCACAAGTGTCGTTCTTTTGTCCAAACCCCAATTATGGTACAAAGCCCAATTACCCAATTTTAGTATTTTAGCCCAACATCATGATTACTTCGTCTTAAATAAGCATAATAATAACTTAAGTACGAAACATTAATTTAAAAAGGAGAACATAACTTACATTGATTATTTATCGCGTAGTGTTACACGGACATAGCTCCGACTTTAAAACCCGTAAAATAACCTTTACATTACCCAAACTAATCTAATATAAAACTAAACTAATTTATAATATATATAGATATATATATATTATATATATATTAATTATACAGAGAGATAGATTGATTTTGGTGTAGTAAACTCGGCAGAATTCGTGGCCTTTTATAGGCAGATTTGATTCCTGTTTGCTCCGCGATCGTGGAGGTTTTACACTAGGCAGCTACGCGGTTGCGGAGGTTCTGATTCCAGCTCATTTCTTTAGACAAAACGTGGGCTGCTGAATTTTTTAATATATATATATATATATATATATATATATATATATATATATATATATATATATATATATATATATATATATATATATATATATATATATAATTTATATAATTATATATATATTATATTATATTCTTGTGCATAGTAGACTCATAATTTTTGGTCCGTTGCGTCGGGCGTTGATAGTTGGCTCAGGTCCCGGTTCCGGATTTTCGAACGTCCTTTCGTATAATTTAATATCTTGTACTTTGCGTTCCGCAACTTGTACTTTTGTCATTTTTAGACGTTTCTCATCAATAAATTGAACCACTTGGATTGTATCTTGTACATTTGAGCTTTTTGGTCATTTGCGTCTTCAAATCGTCATTTTCGCTTTTTGTCTTCGCACTTATTTATTTAAACGAATATTACTTGAAAATAGAACAATTGCAACTGAAAACTTTACATATTGGAAGGATATTGCTACTAAATATATGTTCATTTGGAGCACTATCAGTTATACACACTAATCTTGTGAGTACCAGAGACCCACGTTGAATAAACGTCTCCATAACTCCCATTAGTCGTCAAACTCCCACTAGCTCAGTACTTCTGTCGATTACCAAACTCCCACCGAGTTCCCGACACCCTCTAGAAAGCTCAAGTTCCAGGACTTACAAGATTATCCACTTCTACCATCACCTGAAGATTCCTAATTGGTCACCCATAAGAAACTGCTCGCTTTGTTGAACAAACCATCATCCAAACCCGAGCCACAGTCGAACGCATCCTATCCGACAACTTCAAACCAATTTCTTCAGTGAGAGAATCTAACCCTGCCCACATATTCCATATACTATAGAATATTTGACTAAATACATTAGTCGACCCGTTCAATAATCCGATGTTGGACTTTGGTTTGCAATCCATCAAACCTCCCCTTAAACCCAAGTTTAACTCGGCATCCCTCCAATGATAGTCATGATCCAATCTTCTTTAGTACCTGCCGCAACCTCGGAACACAACTTGAATGGGACCACATCAAGTCTACTTACGGTACAAGGCTCTAAGATCAACTCGTCCACTGAGGGTGCACAACCGCGTGTGCCAACCAAGGGGTTAAGCCAATCGTTGACATGCTGCAAATGTCACGTTGCGCTATCCACACATCCAGACTACAACCTGCGAGTATCCAAACTTCTCGATAACTCCTACTTTTGATTTGTCCCAGTGTTTGCTACCTTCCCGCCAAAACTAGAAAGAAACCACCTCTTAAGCACACATATGTTTCTTCCCCATATCCGATGTATGACATTGGTTTGCACCATAACAAACCTCCCCTCAAACCCAAATCCATATGGGCCTCCCTTCCAACGATAGTTCGGACTCAACCTTTACCGTCGCTAAACGGAACTCTCAAACTGTCCGTGTGCGGACCAGTGAGATTTCGATACAAGACTTCAGGATCAACTCAAGGTTACCAGGAGAACGCACGCACGCTGAGAGGTGCGCCCACAGCGCCGTCCATCACATCCGAAATATATTTTGGCTCCCGTAACAAAGCTACATCTCTGAAAAATCACAGCCTTTATCGCCCGAAGATTCGCAAAACAAAACGTCTCGCCACTCGCAACATCAAACCCGAAAACTCTTCCATAAAACTGCCGCAACTTAAAATCGTATCTCAAGATCCAACGGTCCGATCATCATCAAAATTTTACCACACTTAGATCATTACCTATGTAACGTTTAGTCCAAGTTTCAAGTTGATCCAACAGTGAACGACCCTCTATGAATTTTCTCTTACAGCAGCTCCAAACCCGAACGACTGCAACTTCAAAAAAACATAACTCAAGATCTAACGGTCGAATCACTGTCAAATTTTAACCACGACTAGATCCACGAGTCTAACATGTACAATAAAATTTTCAAGGCGATCCGACTGTTAACGAACCTGTAGTAATTTTTCTCCTCTAACAGCTCCGAAACAAAATAGGTTAAACCTGAACGGCAGCAGCTTCGAAAAAATTATATCTCGAGATCTAACGGTTCGTTCTTCCTTAAATTTTTACAGGTACTAGATCTATGACTCCAGCACCTTCAGTAAAAATTTCAAGCCGATCGAACGGCAAACGACCCTGCAGTAATTTTTCTTCTCCAGCTGCGCAGTGGAATCCAAATTTTGAAAAGTTCTTCATTCCCTCGAACGGTACCGCAAGGAATGATAACTTAGATGTGACAACCCGAAAATTTCCAACCAAATTTAAACTTTATCTTTATATTATTCTAACACGATAAGCAAAGTTTGTTAAGTTAAATCTCAAGAATTTTAAATTGTGTTCATACATTCATTATAACCTCGACCAAATTCCGACGATTCACGAACCGTTATATATAAATAAATATGTATATATATATATATATATATTATAACTTGAGAATATTAATAAAGTATTAAACGTATAATACTTTACATGAACGTATTGTTTCAATATGTTTATCGATGGAATTAGAAGATAATATCAAATGATTGATTTATCAGATACATTGTGATATGATTACGGGTCTATGTTATGAGGTCCACTGTGATTTAAGAAATCTATTCTTTTTGACAACATTCGAAAAATGGTAAAGTGATTTATAAGTAAGAACGTGAAGTGTAACTAACTTAGATGTTGGATATCGACAAGTTAAGTAACTCGACATTTTTCATTAAGATGATTTCATACGTTTATTTAACCTTTGAACTTTATCCCATGCTTCACCAACAGACTGTAATTTAAAAACTTGAAACCTATTATGAATATATATGATTCTACTTTTCTAAAACGTTTTATGATATAACGATTTCCATTATTTTAACCTTTAAACAAAATGATTCTTAAAAATATATTTGGTTTTGGAAAACAAAAATATTATATTTATTTGATTTAGTTTCAAACGTACAAAAACGTTTTCAGTTTAAAAAGAACTTTATTATTAAAACGTATATAACTTTTATAAATATCTAGAACCACTTTTGACAACTCATTACTTAACCAGTATGATAAAGATAACGATATTTATATTTTATTTTATTAAATATATATAACGATTTAAATTAATATTATATATATTTATACGCGTATTATACGTACATAGTTTTATACTTTTACTATACTTAAACTTTACCTTTACTTTATTTTTACTTTAACTTTAATAATTCACTTTAATAATTCATACTTTAATAATTCACTTTAATAATTCATACTTTAATAATTCATACTTTAATAATTCACTTTAATAATTCAAAAATCTATTATAAATAGAATTCAATAGATTTCATTATTTCATAGAAACTTGAAAATATTTTTCTCTAAACTCTCTCAATCGATTTACATATATATATTTACTCCGTATTATTTCAAGATATTATTAGTATACATAAAATATTACGTCGGAGTGCTGTCCGAGTGATTTCGAAATTGTTTTTTGAGTGGGATTGGATTAAGGAAATTATGGGTTATAGCTATGGAGGTGATTGGTTATGGTTCATGGGTATGCTCGTGAGGTCAATATAGTGTTTATCATCTCCGTTGCATCTACGTATCTTTCCTGCAATATTGAATCTCAATATTGATACCTGAGTACTCATAATTTAACTTTTACATAGTAATAGTGTATCCCTGACTAGTGCTCGAGTATATAGGATTATGCATGTTTGTACTTTTGATATTGCCTTTAGTTAGGTTATGTTGAATCATGAATTAGTTATATATGCGACTGAGATAAGGTATAAGATATGCATGTCGTTGGAAAGCTAGCGAAAAATTAAGAACTTTTCATTTAGATATCGAATGATTTCGATGAACGTATTTGAAGTTATAGTCCATCGAATGTTTGTATTATTATTAAAAATGATTATTATTATCGTCGTTATTATCGTCGTTCTAGTTTTATCTTATTATTATTATTATTATTATTATTATTATTATTATTATTATTATTATCTTTATCAATAAAAGGATTTATCATTAAAAATTGTTATTTTTATTATTATTATTATCGTTATTATCATTAAAGTTATAATTAGTATTATTATTATTATTATTATTATTATCTAATTATTATTATTATCTAATTATTATTATTATTATTATTATTATTATCATTATTAATATATATATATCATTATTTAAAAATGGTTATTGTTATTATTATTATTATATTATCATTATCGTTAATAGTGTCATAGTAATTATCATTATTAGTATTATTGTAATTAAAACTAATATTAGTAACACCTAATTATTTTGATTACTATTATTATCATTATTATGAACACAATATAAAAGATGATTAAAAGCTATTAAACGAAACGATTAGGAAATAATGAGTAAGAGTATCATGATAAAATTAAAATATTATAAGATATTGATTTAGATAAAATTATCGTTCTTATTATTTTTATCATTACTATTATTATTAAAAGTATCGTTAGTATCAAAACTATCATTTTAACAAAAATTATCATTTTAACAAAAATTATCATTTTAATAGAAATGTCATTGTTACTATAAAATATCATTTTTATTATCATTTTAAATAGAATTATTATTTTAAAGATAATATTAAAAATTATCGTAAATATTAAAGTTATCATAATTAGAATTATCGTTTTATCATAATATCATCTTAGTAATTATAAATATTGATATTTTTATAATAATAATTATTATTACAAAATAATACAACTTTTACTTACTAACATTATAGATATTATTTTATCAAATAAATATGTAATACAAACATATTTTACTACGTATAATAAATTACTTTAATAATACCTATCATATTATCTTTATGATATTAAATGAACCCTATAAATTTTATTACTTAATATATATAAAAGTATATTTTATTATATAAATTTTAATATAAAATTTTATTTATTAATAAATGAATTATATTATTTACTCTAATAAATCTTTTAAAAATATTTAAAAATATAAAACGACGATATTTAAAATATATTATAATCATGTATAAATTTTGGAAATCATTTTGAGTCAAACTGACTTTTGTTGACTTTTGCATATTAGTCTCGAGCATTATGATTGTGGTACACTATGACCTGACCTAATTGTTAGACAAATATTGACCAACATATAATTATATATAATTAATTTAGGTTCGTGAATCCGAGGTCAACCTTGCACTAGTTCAATGACGTTATATGTATTTTCACTACGAAATACAGTATGGTGAGTTTCATTTGCCTTTTTACCCTTTATATTTTTGGGCTGAGAATACATGCGCAATATTTATAAATGTTTTACAAAATAGACACAAGTACGTGAAACTACATTCTATGGTTGAATTATCGAAATCGAATATGCCCCTTTTTATTAAGTCTGGTAATCTAAGAATTAGGGAACAGACACCCTAATTGACGCGAATCCTAAAGATAGATCTATTGGGCCCAACAAGCCCCATCCAAAGTACCGGATGCTTTAGTACTTCGAAATTTATATCATGTCCGAAGGAGGATCCCGGAATGATGGGGATATTCTTATATGCATATTGTGAATGTCGTTTACCAGGTGTTCAATCCATATGAATGATTTTTGTCTCTATGCATGGGACGTATATTTATGAGAACTGGAAATGAAATTCTTGTGGTCTATTAAAATGATGAAAATGAATGATTATGATAAACTAATGAACTCACCAACCTTTTGGTTGACACTTTAAAGCATGTTTATTCTCAGGTATTAAAGAAATCTTCCGCTGTGCATTTGCTCATTTTAAAGATATTAATTGGAGTCTTTCATGGCATATTTTGAAGAACGTTGCATTCAAGTCATTGAGTTCATTAAAGATTATTATTATTAAGTCAAGTTATAGTTGAATAGTGGATATTATGAAATGGTATGCATGCCTGTCAATTTTCGATGTAAAGAAAGTTTGTCTTTTAAAAACAAATGCAATGTTTGTAAAATGTATCATATAGAGGTCAAATACCTCGCGATGTAATCAACTATTGTGAATCGTTTATAATGTATATGAACGGGTCCTTTCAGTTGGTATCAGAGCGGTGGTCTTAGCGAACCAGGTCTGCATTAGTGTGTCTAACTGATAAGTTGTTAGGATGCATTAGTGAGCCTGAACTTCGACTGTGTCTGCATGTCAAAAGTTTTGCTTATCATTTCTAGTCGGAAATCATCTGCTTATCATCCATAGGAAATTACCTGCTTATCATTATTAGTCTAGACACGTCTTGCTACATTAATTGCATGAGTAGTGTATAGATAAAATTCATATCTTAGCGTATCTACTAAATCATATCTTATCGTATCTGTTACTTTAAACTTTGCCTGACATATCCCGCAAATTCCTCCGTAATCTATGAAATCTTTTGATCTCTATATATAGATATCCTATGTAAATAGAATACCACCCGATAGCCGAAAAATCATTTTATATCGAAAAATCCTTTATCCAATCGTACGAAATGGAATTTGTCATCAGTTCAAGTCACTCGGATTCCGAAATGGAATCTCACTCAAGCTCCGAAAGTAGTGTGACCGGAATGGATCAACCAATCAGTCATCACCTATTCTGGATGAATTGGGGATGGGTTCGTAGCCTCCTCAATCATTGGAAACAAGAAGAAGGCGATCCTTTCCATCCACCACATTGCCCTCTTGGCGAAGAACCTGAAGCACTTACCGGCGAACCTGTTCGAGACACCATTTTCTCTCTCATTTCCAGGGTATCTCGTCACGATTATATACTACATCAAATTCTAGATTTTATTTATCCGCTCGTTCCGACCGACAATCATCCTGGAATAATAGAAGAAGTCAACGAACTTCGCGCTCGGGTAGTGGCTTTGGAGAATATGGTGCAGAGATTACAAACACCAGCAGCAGCACCAGCAGCATAACCAGTACCACCATCATCAACGCCAACAGTACCATTACCACCTCCAACCACAACCGCGTTGTAAACCTCAACTTCACAATCTGTCCCACGAGCATCAACGTCATACGCACCATAGATACCAAGGAGTACCAATAACAATAACTGACGAAGTATTAATTCATAACTTCATTGGAGAAACATTCCGCGGCGATTATATAATCTCTAAAGTCTTAGAGATTATCGAATCTAGCCCTAACCATAAATCAGTTAAGCGAACCAAAATGATAGAAGGAAGAGTAGAAACCCTGACAAAAATGGTGTGTGATTAACAAGTTAAACTTGTTTTACCAACAGCATCAACAGTACCGTCAACGTCACCAGCATCGTCAGTACAGTCAACATCAGAATCAACAACACTTATAACATCACAAACTCCGTCAGTTCAAGAATCACTGTGGACATCATTACGAATCAATAACGTGTATATTGTATCAACACACAAGTTATGAAGAATTAACTCATTCCCTCTCAAGAAATTTTATATATATATATATATATATATATATATATATATATATATATATATATATATATATATATATATATATATATATATATATATATATTTTGAAATAAAAAATAAATCTTTCTGTGCTAAGCTATTGTGTGTGAATCTTAACTACTCGGTTAATTCATATTACAAATATGCAATAATGTACATCCCTCGCCCGCGACTTAACCATCGTTAACTACAATCTCTGTCTCAATTCAACAAATTCCAATTCCTAATAAATCAAGTATATATTTGATTTTACACTTCATCATTGATGTAACCGAAACTTTTCAGATAACATCATTCGTACTTTGCGAAGTTCACAAGAATTTAACGAAAACCAACATCACATCTCAACAAATAATGAAGTATTGATTCATAATTTCAATATTATTGAAGAAATACTTATGTAACCTCTAAAGCCTTCAAGGAATTATTCAATTCTAGTTCCAACCGTAAGTCGAATGAGTTTAATTTAGTATTAACTCATTAAAATCTATGTTACATCTGAGGAGAATATATACATATATATTTTCATAAAGACTGTAATAAAATTCTTATGTACAAAATATTAATTGTGAAATTTTTTATAACGGGTAGGTAATACCCGAGAGATATATAAAAATTCACAATTAATATGTTACATTCTTCGAATCAGATTAAGCAAATTATCAATTATACTTCCTACTTTCACAATAATATACATTCTTTCATAGAAATCAAAACAACCATACTCATTCAAACCCAATTACATATTCTGATTTTAAAATCTCAGAATTCAATTTGAGATATAACCGGTACCATCACTTTTAGATTCCTATATCTTTCAAAGCTATACTTTGACTTCAAAAGTGTGTTAGAACATCAAATGTATACAAACGATTACAATCTGTGTTCAAACCCTTCGAAAATCTCTGAAGACACTTCAAATAATGAGCAATCGAGATGATGATCCAACCACATATTACCCACAGTTATGTACTTAAAAAGCTCTCGAAACCAAAGTCATAATTCAACACATATCTGTGTCAGATCTTTTGGCATTTATTAGCAAAAATAACCTTGCAATTCCTTTGCAAAGTAGCAAATTATATCACAGCTCCAGCAAGACAACTTCGATTTTTTCATTAGGAGTAGCCTTATCATAATTTTGATATATGTGATTACCCTTTTGTTACCGGAGAACCTTTCATATTCCACCACATTAGCAATAAACTTACCAACAACTTCACTGATCTTGGGCATTCCGAAGAATCATTATATTTATCGAAACCTCATCATTTACTCATCTGCCTCTTGTAACGAGAATTGCCATACGAATCATTGGGAATTAGCAATCAGTATTTTGAAATCTCACAGCATGTTGACGCCAACAGTTATACACAACGTCTATTTCCAAGGCTTACATACTTCGAATGTGAAGTTTCTGAAAAACACTCTGAACCGCAAACTAGTTCTCGAAATGCTGATGAAGTAACAAAAACTGTAAACGACCTTAGCAGTAAAAAGTTTGATGATAAAGATTAGTGTATTAGCAAAGCTCAGAAATAGAGAAGTTTTGGAACTGGAAAACGGATTGAGCAAAGTATGAAGGAGGCTGTGGACAAATCACAAAGACTGAACCTGCCTTCAAAGAATCCAAATGATTCAGTGTCTGCTGAAGTCATTAACGAATACCTTGCTCCTGACACTAAACCCTTACAGACAATATACTTCATCATCCTCTGATATTAGAAATTCTAAGATATCATCGTATCTTTCATTATAAATATCCTCCATATTTCTGAAGATATTTTCATAACTATTCTTATCTGGAATCATTTATCTCTTTGCGCTATATGTATTACATAAAAAAGGAAACTGTTTAGTTCCTATACTCTGTAAACCGTTGAGTTTAAAATATGAATGTTTTTGAAGTAGTGTTGGAAACTGAAGCATGAGTTAGTATAATATAATGACACTTGATCAACGTGATTATATTACAGTAATTCATGCTGAGTTTCTAAATGGAACGTGATGATTCACAGAGCATAACATCATCATGTGCCATGTTATATGACTCTTGTATTCTATTTAACCTCTAAAATATCAAGAAAATATTTCTTGATGATTCGGCTTTTTCTGAGATATTCTGGTAATTTGACAAGTCAAGATCGTGCCATTACAATTTTCTTCCTAGAACATTAACAATGTTCATTCCAAAATTCATATCTGCAAATTCTGGACCATTACAAGCGGTGCTTAATCGCAAGAAGAAGAAACGAAAGGACAAAACTCCGAAATAGAAATTGGGGTATAAATTGCAGCAAATAAAAGAGAGCATTAACTGTGGATGACAATGATTATAGAAGATAGAAACAGAGACTTTGAAATATAAGGGAAGATATAAAGCCCAACGACAAACCAAAAGTTATAAACCATATATATCGATGCATATAGCAATATAAAGACACGGGATAACTAGAAAGACTATAAACCCAAGAGTATAGTAGAAGTAAATAGATTCTTCCGGCGGTAGATGAAAAAGAAGAATGACCGATATGAAAGTTAGAAGTATATCGAGAATCAGAACTGGATGGAGCATATTGATGAATACTTTAAAATATGAGTTGAGGGGGAAAGAATAGAAGGTGATGAAACATGACTAGGAACTTAGAAATCAACAGATTTAACTCACACAATGATGGAATAAGTGAATCAAAACCTCTAGTGAATAGGTTAAGCTTTTTGGGATTAATTTAGTCATACCACAACTAAATCAAGTGTGATTAGATCAGCACCTAGAGCTATTATTCACCACCTGGGTGATTTGGGTTGAGAGAGAATCAGAGGAGCTCACCAGATCTGAGTGTGTGTAACAAATGAGAGGCTTAACCTAAAATGAAGAACATAAGACTTTATATACCCCTGCTGTTGACTCACTCGTACGATTCATCCATCACACATACGAGTTGGCTTCATCAGCCGTACGGGTGATCACTCACTCGTGTCTTCTCATTTAGGTTGTAATTGTGATTTAGCTCAGCATCAACCGTGCGTATGAGCCTGTCAGCCGTACGAGTGAGGCTTCACTCGGACGTCTGACTAAGTTTAACATAGTCAAACATCCAAATCTCGTTCCTGCAGTTCCTGTAACCACATACAAACACGGATAGGATAATAACGAACGATCATGGTGGCCTGTAAACTGTTGTACCTGCAATGGACGTGGGTAGATGTCTAGGGACTTGCATAAAATGCATCAACAGAAGGTGTGAGTTGTAAGAAAATGAAGGAGGTGAATTTATAAGAAAATCTTCGACAGAACAATTAAAATGGACGATCGCATTTAAAGCAGATCCTAATTCCCTTTGTTACAGGAGAATCAAATCTTATTACAAAGATTTTCTTCAAATCCCTTGAAATCTGGAAATCAACCATATCTACGTCAAATGATAAGATGAATCTACACTTACTCATTTCACTCTTCTATGTTAGCTTCATTCGTACTCTTCATATAAATGGATTGGTTATCCAAATTATTCGCTGATGATAAAACTCTAATTTTCAGCCTGTATGCATCATGAAAACATACTTATTATCATTCACAACCTTTCCACTCAAATTTCGGGACGAAATTTCTTTAACGGGTAGGTACTGTGACAACCCGGAAATTTCCAACCAAATTTAAACTTTATCTTTATATTATTCTGACACGATAAGCAAAGTTTGTTAAGTTAAATCTCAAGAATTTTAAATTGTGTTCATACATTCATTATAACCTCGACCAAATTCCGACGATTCACGAACCGTTATATATAAATAAATATGTATATATATATATATATATATATTATAACTTGAGAATATTAATAAAGTATTAAACGTATAATACTTTACATGAACGTATTGTTTCAATATGTTTATCGATGGAATTAGAAGATAATATCAAATGATTGATTTATCAGATACATTGTGATATGATTACGGGTCTATGTTATGAGGTCCACTGTGATTTAAGAAATCTATTCTTTTTGACAACATTCGAAAAATGGTAAAGTGATTTATAAGTAAGAACGTGAAGTGTAACTAACTTAGATGTTGGATATCGACAAGTTAAGTAACTCGACATTTTTCATTAAGATGATTTCATACGTTTATTTAACCTTTGAACTTTATCTCATGCTTCACCAACAGACTGTAATTTAAAAACTTGAAACCTATTATGAATATATATGATTCTACTTTTCTAAAACATTTTATGATATAACGATTTCCATTATTTTAACCTTTAAACAAAATGATTCTTAAAAATATATTTGGTTTTGGAAAACAAAATTATTATATTTATTTGATTTAGTTTCAAACGTACAAAAACGTTTTCAGTTTAAAAAGAACTTTATTATTAAAACGTATATAACTTTTATAAATATCTAGAACCACTTTTGACAACTCATTACTTAACCAGTATGATAAAGATAACGATATTTATATTTTATTTTATTAAATATATATAACGATTTAAATTAATATTATATATATTTATACGCGTATTATACGTACATAGTTTTATACTTTTACTATACTTAAACTTTACCTTTACTTTATTTTTACTTTAACTTTAATAATTCACTTTAATAATTCATACTTTAATAATTCACTTTAATAATTCATACTTTAATAATTCACTTTAATAATTCATACTTTAATAATTCACTTTAATAATTCAAAAATCTATTATAAATAGAATTCAATAGGTTTCATTATTTCATAGAAACTTGAAAATATTTTTCTCTAAACTATCTCAATTGATTTACATATATATATTTACTCCGTATTATTTCAAGATATTATTAGTATACATAAAATATTACGTCGGAGTGCTGTCCGAGTGATTTCGAAATTGTTTTTTGAGTGGGATTGGATTAAGGAAATTATGGGTTATAGCTATGGAGGTGATTGGTTATGGTTCATGGGTATGCTCGTGAGGTCAATATAGTGTTTATCATCTCCGTTGCGTCTACGTACCTTTCCTGCAATATTGAATCTCAATATTGATACGTGAGTACTCATAATTTAACTTTTACATACTAATAGTGTATCCCTGACTAGTGCTCGAGTATATAGGATTATGCATGTTTGTACTTTTGATATTGCCTTTAGTTAGGTTATGTTGAATCCTGAATTAGTTATATATGCGACTGAGATAAGGTATAAGATATGCATGTCGTTGGAAAGCTAGCGAAAAATTAAGAACTTTTCATTTAGATATCGAATGATTTCGATGAACGTATTTGAAGTTATAGTCCATCGAATGTTTGTATTATTATTAAAAATGATTATTATTATCGTCGTTATTATCGTCGTTCTAGTTTTATCTTATTATTATTATTATTATTATTATTATTATTATTATTATTATTATTATTATTATTATTATTATTATTATTATCTTTATCAATAAAAGGATTTATCATTAAAAATTGTTATTTTTATTATTATTACTATCGTTATTATCATTAAAGTTATAATTATTATTATTATTATTATTATTATTATTATCTAATTATTATTATTATCTAATTATTATTATTATTATTATTATCATTATTAATATATATATATCATTATTTAAAAATGGTTATTGTTATTATTATTATTATTATATTATCATTATCGTTAATAATGTTATAGTAATTATCATTATTAGTATTATTGTAATTAAAACTAATATTAGTAACACCTAATTATTTTGATTACTATTATTATCATTATTATGAACACAATATAAAAGACGATTAAAAGCTATTAAACGAAACGATTAGGAAATAATGAGTAAGAGTATCATGATAAAATTAAAATATTATAAGATATTGATTTAGATAAAATTATCGTTCTTATTATTTTTATCATTACTATTATTATTAAAAGTATCGTTAGTATCAAAACTATCATTTTAACAAAAATTATCATTTTAACAAAAATTATCATTTTAATAGAAATGTCATTGTTACTATAAAATATCATTTTTATTATCATTTTAAATAGAATTATTATTTTAAAGATAATATTAAAAATTATCGTAAATATTAAAGTTATCATAATTAGAATTATCGTTTTATCATAATATCATCTTAGTAATTATAAATATTGATATTTTTATAATAATAATTATTATTACAAAATAATACAACTTTTACTTACTAACATTATAGATATTATTTTATCAAATAAATATGTAATACAAACATATTTTACTACGTGTAATAAATTACTTTAATAATACCTATCATATTATCTTTATGATATTAAATGAACCCTATAAATTTTATTACTTAATATATATATAAAAGTATATTTTATTATATAAATTTTAATATAAAATTTTATTTATTAATAAATGAATTATATTATTTACTCTAATAAATCTTTTAAAAATATTTAAAAATATAAAACGACGATATTTAAAATATATTATAATCATGTATAAATTTTGAAAATCATTTTGAGTAAAACTGACTTTTGTTGACTTTTGCATATTAGTCTCGAGCATTATGATTGTGGTACACTATGACCTGACCTAATTGTTAGACAAATATTGACCAACATATAATTATATATAATTAATTTAGGTTTGTGAATCCGAGGTCAACCTTGCACTAGTTCAATGACGTTATATGTATTTTCACTACGAAATACAGTATGGTGAGTTTCATTTGCCTTTTTACCCTTTATATTTTTGGGCTGAGAATACATGCGCAATATTTATAAATGTTTTACAAAATAGACACAAGTACGTGAAACTACATTCTATGGTTGAATTATCGAAATCGAATATGCCCCTTTTTATTAAGTCTGGTAATCTAAGAATTAGGGAACAGACACCCTAATTGACGCGAATCCTAAAGATAGATCTATTGGGCCCAACAAGCCCCATCCAAAGTACCGGATGCTTTAGTACTTCGAAATTTATATCATGTCCAAAGGAGGATCCCGGAATGATGGGGATATTCTTATATGCATATTGTGAATGTCGGTTACCAGGTGTTCAATCCATATGAATGATTTTTGTCTCTATGCATGGGACGTATATTTATGAGAACTGGAAATGAAATTCTTGTGGTCTATTAAAATGATGAAAATGAATGATTATGATAAACTAATGAACTCACCAACCTTTTGGTTGACACTTTAAAGCATGTTTATTCTCAGGTATTAAAGAAATCTTCCGCTGTGCATTTGCTCATTTTAAAGATATTAATTGGAGTCTTTCATGGCATATTTTGAAGAACGTTGCATTCAAGTCATTGAGTTCATTAAAGATTATTATTATTAAGTCAAGTTATAGTTGGATAGTGGATATTATGAAATGGTATGCATGCCTGTCAATTTTCGATGTAAAGAAAGTTTGTCTTTTAAAAACAAATGCAATGTTTGTAAAATGTATCATATAGAGGTCAAATACCTCGCGATGTAATCAACTATTGTGAATCGTTTATAATGTATATGAACGGGTCCTTTCATTAGATCCGATACCCGTATCTTCCCGAAAATCTCTTCTTTGTCTTCAGCAACAAATCTTCGATATCTCGACACAATTTACAAGACACACAACCCTGTCGTTTAATCTAACCTTGATGAACACCCGAATCATCAAACATATCGAATATCTTGCTTTCAAATCGCCATTGTGCCCGTCTTCGAACCTTAAAGCTCGGATACCACTTGTTAGGAATTCGGTAGGCCCTAACAAGACAGGTGATTCATGCAAGCCACCAAACCCACAAACGACAAACAATTAATAAAGCTAGAACGATAAATAAAAACAATAAACGACACAGGGTATTTAACGTGGTTATATCCCAACTCCAAAACACGGAGAAGGGTTTACTCCACGGGCGCAAACCAGAGATTTTCTACTATTAATTTTGTGCACACATTACAATGAGGCTAGGGGTTACAATTTATAGGAAGGGTTAAACTTGTTCACCAAGTTAAACTTGTCCTTCAAGTAAAAGACATTCCATAATTATCTATTACTTGCTCCATACTCCATTCCTACTTGAAGATTTAATTAAGGCAACAGAATCTCTACGGCTTGTTCACCAAGTAAAGCTCCCTACAACTTGTTCACCAAGTCACGCTCTCTATGACTTGTTCACCAAGTCAAGCTCTCTACGACTTGTTCACCAAGTCAAGTCTTGTTCCTTTGATTAAATTCTTCACACATTCAACAAAGCCTTCACACATCACTTGTTTTTTCTGAAAACTATCAATTTATAGACATTGTACCAACTTAGATTGTGGAGATCTGATTCTCGATCAAGCTTATGACGAGATGCATACATGACTGCCTAATCGAGCGCACCCCCAAAATTAGGATAGGCCACCCTAAAAACTTGTGTGAGATGAGTAACTACTGGTGAGATTAGCTTAGTCATATATATTCTTCGCTTGCGAGAATTGAGAATACATCTTAGAAAATGTCAAAACTGATTTTGAAAATAGGAAAAGCAAGTTATTCATATCATTAAACCTGAGGATGAACGTAATAGTCTTCTAAGTTTTATTTTACTTAAAAGTATTCTAGACAATCTTACCAACGATGTCTACTTAAATTCTACATGAAATCAAGAAAAATAGTTCTGTAAACGCACTAATTCACTAAGTTTTGTTAAACAAAACTTTAAAAGCACACAAAATGCGGATAATCTTGAAAAGATCCAAAATTAGGGGTTTTTTTAAGCATAATCTCAAGAAATGCCCTAGAAGACCATCACGGAAGCTCGAGATTACCAACCGAGGTTGCCAGCACTTATTTAAGAGACTGATATGAAAATCTACCAACAACATAGAAGCTTATCTGATTCATATACGAAGATCAAGAAGTTCTAAGACTTACACACGCTGTAAATCACGCACAAAACCACAATCACACAATACTTCAAATACAACCACTAGGAACATCAAGAAGTGATTTAGGATATTGTGTGACACTATTATAAGTCTAAGAAACTCCAAAAAGGTGCATCTACTGAACTTTAAGCCAAAACAGGTACAGGTGCTCAACAACGCTCTATTAAAATCTAGTACACGACAACACAGAAGCACCGGACTGCAAAGTGGCGACTTAGAGGCAGTTTTCATAGTAAACTGGTGACCCAACTACAAACTGGAGACTCCATTATCCAAACTGACGACCCGGATAGCAAACGGGCGACCCGGTTATGATCTAGTTACACAAACTGGCGACAAGGTTGTTTTTTCGGTTTAAAGTTTAATAATGGATATAGACTTGGACAAGCTAGGAATGTAGGACATCTAATAAAAAATTGAAGACATAAAGAGAATGATTGTTCAATAATCATAATTATACTATTTAAAAATGGTACATGTATTTAATCTATACTTTTAACGGGTAAAAAAAGAATGGAGCCCAACTTTCCCAATTTCTCTCAATCCGTACCACCTTCAAACCCTACCTTCAAACCCACTTTTCCCAATTCCATTCCACTTAATCAACAAACCCCTTTCAACCAACAAACTTCATCCCCTCAAAAACCAACGAATCATGCCTTTTCAAATAAAACAACTTTGTTTTTGGGGAGGTTATCAAGATTCACAAATCCAGATATCATCAAAAATGTTATGAGCAATTTTGGGTCTGTTGAAGGTATATCTTGGAAGCAGGATAGATCGTTCGCTTTTATCAAGTTTCAAAACATTAATCAAGCAACCATAGCTGTACAAGGGATGAATGGAAAGCCTCTTAATGGTCGTAATATTTTTGTAGGTTATGCCAAAAAGAGTTAAACACTAAAATTAACTCTAGTTTTAAAGTTGCAGCTGTTGGTAATCAACACCCAATTGAGGCTCATCTTTCTACTTCATCAAAAACTGATATTAACTTGTCCATTAATCAAGAAATCACAGATCAATTAAATCTGACGGCTCTTATTGTAGAAAAAAACCAAATCAAGGCTCTTAAGTTATTCCAATGGTTGAAAAGAAGGTTTATTGCAATAAACTCTGTTTCAACATGGGGTTATTATGGGTATATCGTTCAATGCAAAGACAATGATAGTTACAAGAGAATGACGATGGGGCCTTCTTTGAGCGAGTTAGAATTCATTGAAGTTATACCGATGATAAGGTGTAAAAACAAGTTTACAAGAATTACTAAACTTGCTGTTAAAGGGGTTCTGTATAACTGTTGTTCTTCCGACTGCACTATCGAAGCCGCTAGTATGTTTGGAAAAGTTTTACATGTTGATACTATGTCTCACAACCTCAAAAGGCCGGATGTATTGTATGCTCTTATTGAAACCAATGAACCGGGTTCAATAAATCAATATATTCGGGCGAAAGTAGAAGACAATTCCTATTGTAAACTTTGGATTGAAGAGGTGTTTGAAGAAGATTTAATCGAAACGGTAAGTGACGTCATCATCGAGAGTTTAACGAGGTACTGCAGGAATCTTACAAGATTCTCAATGACCAGAAATCAAAACAAAATAACAGTGATCCGATACCGGAATCACAGCCGGCGGAATCCAACTACCAACCGGAGGATGGAGAGGTTTACGTTATGGAGGAGGATTTGAATTTTCAAACTCCTCAAAAGTCAAACTATCCTAATCGAGTAATTACACCAACGGTTATCCATTAATCTTTGGAATAAGTTTCAATTGCAGGTAAAGACCAAAAGGAAAAGGTGGATGAAATCAGAAAAGCAGAAAAAGAGATCAAAACATCTCTTTTCAAGACAAAAAGCATGGCTCTTGAACATGACAAAGTGGCTAAATCTGATTTGGTACTTTTGTCACCCATTTTGCCTCTGCAACGTGTCCCTTTCTCTCTCAACCTTAATGACTATCCTACCCCCCCTAATAATTCACCCAAAAACTCCCCCCTTTCTCAATCTCCTGCAAAAAAATTCCTCATTTTTCAATTCAGAAAACTCTTTTGGTTCAAAACTAAATTCGACAGGCCCTACTAAAACATATCAAGAGAATCAGTGTCTCGGTACCAGCTGTAAAGATTCATGTGAGAAAATCAAAGCTAGATGCAATCCCGTTACCTCCTGTGTTGATCCTGTTATTTTCATTGATGTGTAAGAGGTGTAGTACGAAATACTATTATTTTTATTACGAAATACGATACAATTTACACAATGTTTTATTTATTTATATAGATGGGATATAGTTAAACCTTGCTACAACACTATAGGCAGTGTACCTAATCGTAGAGTAGTGTAGTTTTTAGTAAGTCCGGTTCGTTCCACAGGGAGCTAGTGATACGTACTATATTTTTATGAACTATATTTGTATAATATATATATATATATATATATATATATATATATATATATATATATATATATATATATATATATATATATATTAGTAATATAATAGTATTATTATTATTATAAAATGGGGGTTTTACCGTTTAATGACCGGTTTGTCGATTTTAAATAAAGCGTAAAGATAAATGACGATAATATAAATGACAGAATTTAAATTGCGATAAAGTAAATTGCTGTAAAATAAAGGTACGATGAAATATGAAATAAACAATTATGCTTATTTAAACTTCCGTAATCATGATGTTTGACATTTTGATTTTAATTTATTTATCTGGGTTAATTGTCCTTTGTCCTGGATTTATTTGATACCCGTCTGGTTTTTGTCCATAATAGTCCATCGGTCATAATTATAAAATGCTCGTCAAATTAACCTTATTTCCGAAGTCAAATATTCCAACTAATTAAGGATTCGAACTGTAACAAGGTTTTAATACTTTGTTTAATGATTACACCAGATTATCGACTGCGTGTAATCCAAAGTTTTAATACTTTGTTAACAATTACACCAATTATCCTTGTATGTAATCCACCTCTGTTTTAATGAGATATGAATATTAATTTACCTACTTGATCAGAATGAATAATCAATTACCCAACCCGAATAATTAATTAAATGATCGTAAAAGATGTCGTATAAATGTCACTAAATAGGACATGCATAATCATTTAATAATTAATAGATTAACTAATTTGAAGATAGGTTCGATAGATTCTAATGAGTTATCATTCGATTAGACAATACCCCCTATCTATTAATAGTCCATAGTCCAATGTCCACAAGTGTCGGTCTTTTGTCCAAACCCTAATTATGATACAAAATCTAATAACCCCATCATAATATTTAGTCTAACATCGTGATTACTTCGGCTCAAATAAGCATAATAATAACTTAGTTACGAAACATTAATTTAAAAAGGAAGAACATAGCTTACAGTGGTGATTAATCGCGTAGCGTTACACGGACAGAGTTCCGTCTTATAAAACCTTAAAACATTTCTTACAATAACCCAATTATTATTAAACTTAATTTAAACTTAATATTATAAATATATATAATATTATATATATTTATAATATTAAGTTTAAATTAAGTTTAAATTAAACTTATTATTTTCGTTACAGAGAAGGAAAAGAAAAAGATGTTCTTATTCGTCTGAATTCGCTGGCCTTTTATTCCCATGCGATCGCATGGACAGGCTAGCCAGCACTCTCTCTTGATTAAAACGTGGGCTGCTCGAATAACTTAATATATATAATTTTATATAATTATATATATATTATATTATATTCGTGTGCAATGTTGACTTGTAATTTTAGGTCCGTTGACTCGCGCATTGATGCTCGGTTTATGTCTCGGTTCCGGATTTTCGAACGTCATTTCGTACACGGAGATATCTTGTACTTTGCATTTCGCGGCTTGCACTCTTGTAATTTTTAGACGTTTCTCATCATTAAATCGAACCACTTGAATTATATCTTGTACATTTGAGCTTTTTGGTCATTTGCGTCTTCAAATTGTGATTTTCTTCTTTTGTCTTCGCACTTATTTATTTAAACGTATATTACATAAAAATAGAACAATTACAACTAAAAGCTTTACATATTGGAAGGATATTGTGCCTAAATATACGTCATTTAGAGCACTATCAAATATCCTCACACTTGAGCGTTGCTTGTCCTCAAGCAATACAGAACTTAAAATAAAATCACCCTTCACTCGAATCACTTTTTTTTATTCTCACACTTTATACATCAGTGATTTTGATACAGTGGTATGAACAATGATAGTAACGATGTGGTTTACAGTCCTACATGACTATGAAAATTTAGATCCTTTAAGGAAATTGGATCTTTATGAAAACATTTGATCTTTTGAAAATTCATTCTAGCTTTTACCCTAGATAAGTTTTCCAGAATAACCCTTCACCGGTGTTTGCAAATTATTATTGTGGGTTTTAGTTTTGAAAATTTTAGCTCAAAAACTTGTGGTTTTGTGTCACCCACTTGCTAATCCTTGTATTAGGAAAGCAACACGTCCAGTATACTTGTTCCGTATATTACCTTTCGGTAAACTACCGTCCAATTGTAAAGGAAAGCGTTGAACAAGCAACTGTTAAGGCAATGTCCCGTGACATGCTTTTGATTATGGTCTATAACGTGTTGGATGCAATTACTATCCTTTGTAGGAGCAATAGTAAAGATCACCCTATAGTTTTTTGGTCGGGGACAAGGTCCTGTCTTCGACCATGCTATGCAACCACCGTTCTTACGGTTGACACCCGATTTGGTTCAGGTGATCTAATATATTTTGGTGAATTCTTAGGATTTTACGTTCAATGGTAATGAACGCATTGAAAATAGGTTTTCAGAAAACAAATTGGTTTGTAATTTTGATCAAAATATTTTCTCGTTCAAGCTCAAGTTTAGATATCATCGAATTCCATGAGTTTGTAATTCTCAATCTTTAAAGTCAATCTCAAGGATTGAGTAATATCAGGCTTAAAAGCTGATTTTTAATCTTTAAGGAGATTATCCTTTCTGGGGGTCTGATTCGTTAGTCTTATCAAACTAATTTGCACGGCGCCTTTCTCATTTTACGAGACAGATCCTCTCATGGTTAGGATAAGTCTGACCACTTGGCGACCCTGTTTGATGCTGAGGTCCGTGGATTTCCTGCTGATTTTAGAGATGACTTTTCTAGATTTTTCGTCAACCTACAGCTGGTCTGGACGACAACTTCCTGACCTAAATCAAGAAGCGCGTGTCTTTTTCGGAAGACTTTACTTCCTTTTAATGATGGAATTGATTCATCGTGTAGATCCATCTTTCTTTCAAATATACAGTAAATCGGGTAAAACTGATTAGTTTAGTCCAAAGCAAAAGTACCTGGAATAATCTGTACCAAATATGTGATATGTGTTTTAAAGAAATTGGTAAATTCTTTCCACACTTAGCTTTTATTTATTCTTTTCTATTCCATTTTAAATGAATTCAAGTGTTTTGGGTTGTTTCTCCATTTATGTTCTCTCCGAGGTAACAATAATTTCGGCATTAACACCTAGTTTTATCGTTCATAAATATGTATAAACATGATTTTGAATTCATTTAGTTGAAATTTTTTCAAATTTTCACAAAATTTGGCAATTAAACTAAGTGTAAACCCGAGAGAATTTATAACCCTTCCCCTCACTTAAGATCATGCAATGCCCTCATTTGCATGAAATCAGACTATAATTATAAATTCATGAGGGTTATTAGCGTAGAAAAGTGATTAAAAATACCGAGTTTGCAAACACATTATTTTATATCACATTTGATATTTTGCGTTTTGTCGTCAAAATTAGTAGCTTTTGCTGAACTTTAATGTCAGTCTTTGAAAGTGCGATGTTTTACTCTGTTTTGTACATAAGATAAACTACAAACATATATATAATATATATATTTTTTATAAAACCTTTATTTATTAAAACAATTTAAATGAATAATTTTTTAAAAATTTGTTTCCTTTTACTTTAGGTAGAGGTAGTTTCGGTACGTTTACCTAGTACATCCCTCGACAAAATTTAAAAATTGTAGTTTTAAAGCGATTGTTTTAAAAACAAAGATTTTCGGGTTTTTTAATTTTTTGGTATACTTTAGATCAATAAAATAAAAAATAATGATAACAAAATTTTTCGCCCCGCCCTCGGGTAAAGCAATTTCGGTTCCATGACCTAGTCTTCAACTTACGATGAATTTTAGGAATCATTTTTTAAACTTAATGAAATAAAGTAATTTTTATTTTTTAAAATCACACAAAAATTAAATTTAAAAATGCAAATTAATTTCATACAAAACCTACAAAACAAAAATTCAGAATGGGGGGAGAAAACTAGTTCTTTAGTGTCTGCTAGTGGAAAAGACCAATCGGATTCCATTCTCGGAACTACACGAGAACAGAACAAATAACTCTAGACAGCATTATTTCTTAGAACATTTGAATCTCCCCACACTTAGGTAGCTGTGGTTTTGAAATTGTGATTAACTTCATTGTCAATTTCTCTTGGACCATAATCAACTTGCATATCTGTGACTTTTGCTTTAAGCCATTGGTCGGATTCCTGTGTAATATCCACAAATTCAACTAGTTTCGCCTTTTCTTTAGGCAATAGATTGGACACTAACCGGTTACATAACTTAAAGTTCCCCTTGGTTCTAGCATCACGAATCCGTTTAATAAGTTTCTTCATTGAACTGTTAATAACGGAGTCATTTAATTTCGTATCAACAACGAGGTTTGTGACGACCCGGAAATTTCCGACTAAATTTAAACTTAATCTTCATATAATATCGATACGATAAGCAGAGTCTGTTAAACTAAGCCTCAAAAGTTTTGAACTGTTTCATATATTCAATCGACCTTTGGCTATGCCCGACGATTCACGAACATTGATGTGTAAATGAAAATGTAAATATATATATATTCTATACATATGTAGTACTGTAATGTACATATACATATATAATTAATAAAAATTAAAGATTTAATAAATTATAGATATTATATAATAAATAGAAATATATTAAACTTAAAATTACAAGTTTAAAAATAATTGTTGTATTAATATTAATATGATTACTCTTATTATTATTATTATTATTATTATTATTATTATTATTATTATTATTTAAAAGTATTATTATTATTAATGAATTTATATTTATTAATTATTAACATTAAATTATAATTCGACTAATCATTTGAGTTGTTAAGTATCACAATCAAATTGATTATCTTCTCCTGATTTCTCGCGATTTACGTTGACCATGAATCAAATAATTTGATCCGTGAATTTTAAAAAGGGATTTATTTTTTTTTATTTCTTGAATTATTTAACATGTATATTGTATGCACATATGTGCATGAAACATATATCACTACCACTTCTAATTTTTTTTTCCTCTTTCTCTGCATAACCATCACCACCACTTTGTAAGTTCCATGCCTCCTGTGTCAATCGTAAACCATCACTATGACCTTACACCACCAACACCACCACAACCTAAGACAAACAATCACCATCACATATCATGTCTCCTGGCTATCTTCTTCACCACAACACCTTCACGACACCACTTAAACACCACTATATTTTTTTTCTTCTTCTTGTTTCCCTATCGACCATCACCCAAGATCAACGGCCACCACAAGCCACCTCACCATAACTACCGTCCACCACTATGATCACATAAACCGTCACCTTTCTTTTTCTTTTTCTTTTACTATTCTGTTTCCTGTTTATATATTCGAAGGTCACCACCATCAAAACCCATTTAAAACATCACCATGGATCGATGCTACTACTGTGATATTTTCATTCGAATAAACCCAAAACACCCTCGTGAAACTACATTATTACTGCTACGTATATTACTTCTGTTCTACTCGTATTCAGCTTAAACCACACGCCATCAATCAACCACGTAAACCTTCATCATCTCAAAAATTTTGTTATTCGTTTGAATCACAACTGCCACCCTACAAACCCTCACATGCTACTGCAGCCTCCTACTCATGCTAGTAAGTGTTGTAGCTGCTATTCCATAAATAATTACTATATTAATCGACCCAAACCACCACCAAAACAGCCACACCTTTTACTGTTGCTACATCTGTTTGTGTTCAACAACGATGATGATGATACGAGCATGGTGAATAAAGAAGAAGGTGAATAATACCTGCCGAATACCATTACATAAAGCAGCCTGATGTGCGTTATTATTTATTGATTTCTAATTCAGTTTAAAACCATCATCCAAAACCATCTTAGATCGTCCCTTAAAGCTGCTACTGTGTTTCCATTTCTGTTTCTTAATTCCGTTTCTTTTAAACCACAATAAAGGTGATGATGTGTGATTAATAATATAATAATAACCAAGTATTATGATAACAACAAGAGCTACTTTTGAATTAACTATGGGGTGGTTGAGAAAATGGCAGACAAAGGAATTACATGACATGGTGATAATGACACGAGCAAGTTGAACTACTCCATCTTTTCATCGATAAATTTTTTTTTTATAAAGCCGTTCCATTATTAAAGGCATCAAAAAGAATCGGACAACTTGATTTTGTGATGCTGCAGCTGTTGTTCAACAGATCGGGTTCAATTAAATAAATCACCATCAAAATCTTGTTTATTTTAATGGCACTCCCCACTTGCTGGCCAGCGAACATGGTAGACCAAGGTCGATATTCAAGCTTCACGAGTGTATACTATTTTATTTACTGGCCGATTATTACCATTAATGGACTACTTAGGGTTTTGCATCGTGGACCGTTAATAAACTGCTACATGGGCTGCAAAGTGTCTTAGTTCATATTGGGTCGAAAACCCAATTTTAATAAGCTTGCAAATGATAATGATAAAAGAATTAAGATGAAGATAAGCTGTTTTCGTACACACTAAATATATTATCGAACGAGTTAAAATGTAAACAAATGAACGGTCCATTGGTTGGGGGTGTAGCCCTTAAACGAGAGGTCGCGGGTTCGAGTCCCGTCTCAGGCAGTTTATCTCCTTTTAATGCTACAAAGGTATAATTAATATTATTATTATTTCTATTATTATTATTATTATTATTATTATTATTATTATTATTATTATTATTATTATTATTATTATTTTTATTATTATTATTATTATTTTTTATTTTATTAAAGATATCATTTAGATTATTATTAGTAACATTATTACTATTATTAAGATTACAATTATTATTATGAAAATGATTAAGAGACAATCTAAACTGAATTGTTAACTACGATTTTTTATAAATAAAAGATATTTATATAAAAACTGGTTTGATTATCATTATATGTTCATTATGTGTTTTGATATATATATATAAATGATATTAGGTTCGTGAATCCGAGGCCAACCTTACACCTGTTCAATGATGTTATATGTATTTTTACTACGAAATACATTATGGTGAGTATATAGTCCCATTTTTTTAAACTCTAAATATTTTGGGATGAGAATACATGCATTTTACGATTTACGTTATGGACACAAGTGATTAAAAATACAATCTACATTAAGTTGTACCACTGGCATACTTCCCTGTAGCTTGGTAACTAATATTTACATGGGTATTGTAAACGCGAATCCTGTTGATAGATCTATCGGGCCTGACAACCCCAACCGGACTGGACGACCAGTATTCAACGGTTGCACAGTACTTCGTTTTGTAGACTACACTTGGTAATGTGTAGTGAGATTTCATATTAAAGGGAATATGCGACGTTGATTAAATGTTAAGTATGGTTACCAAGTGCTCAACCACTTAGAATATTTTTATTAAAATGTTTATGAATATGAAATCTTGTGGTCTATATTTATAACGCTGCTAGCATTTAAACCTATATCTCACCAACCTTTTGGTTGACACTTTAAAGCATGTTTATTCTCAGATATGAAAGAAATCTTCCGCTGTGCATTTGCTCATATTACATGGAGTCGTTCATGGCATATAGAGATCAGAACCTCGCAATGGGACCAACTGTTGAAGACTTCGTCCAGATGGATTAGGACGGGTCCTTTCAGGTGGTATCAGAGCGGTGGTCGTAGCGAACCAGGTCTTGAATTAGTGTGTCTAACTGATAGTTGTTAGGATGCCTTAGCAAGTCTGAACTTCGACCTTAGCTGCATATTATAAGTATTGTATATCATTCCTAGTGGAAAATTACCTGCTAATCATTCCTAAGTCTAGACACGACTTCCTGTACTTATTTGATAGATAGTTTACAGATAAATTCATATCTTAGCGTATTTGCTAATTCATATTTTAGCGTATCTGTTACCGTAGACTTTATCCGACACGTTTCTTTAAATCCCTTCGTAATCTACGGGATCTTCTGTACTATATATAGATATTCTATGTAATTAGAATATCATCCGATATCCGAAATTCATTTCATACCAAAAACCCTTTATCTAACCGTATCAAATGAAACTCACCACTAGTTCAAATCCCTCGGATTCCGATATGAAGTCCCACTCCAGCTCCGAAAGCAGCGTCACCAGAATGAATCAATCAATCAGCCATCCTAAATTTATCTGATGGGTTCGTAGTCGACTTAACCAATGGAGACGAGAAGAAGGCGATCCCTTCCACCAACCGAATTCACCTTTTGGCGAAGAACCTGAATCACTTACCGGCGAACCTGTTCGAAACACCATTTTCACTCTTGTTGCCCGAATATCTCACCACGATTATTTTCTATCCACAATTCTAAACTGTGATGACCCGGAAATTTCTGACCAAATTTAAACTTAATCTTTGTATGATTAACATTTTCGACACGATAAGCAAAGTCTGTAAAACTGAATCTCAAAATTTTTGAACTACTTTTATATATTTAAATACCCTTCGGTTATTTTCGACGATTCGAGAACAATTATATGTAAATAGATACATATATACTATAACATGAAAAGGTAACAATGTATTAATTGTTTGATACCGTACATTAAACTTATTGGTTTAAATATCTATTTGAATGTATATGATAAGTTGAAATATTTATTATTAAAATTTATTTATAAATAACTTCCAATGTGTATTTAAAAACTGATTTATGTATATTAAAAAGATATATACATATATATAATAAACGATAGTAACATTCGTTTATTGATTCAATTGATATTTAGATAAGTTAACTAAAGCGTTTAAGATGAACCAGTTAAACACTAATTTGTTACAGTGTTTTCAAATTGCCACATTACTCAAAATGCTACAGTGTTTTCGAAAATCACTATTTGCTACAGTGAATTGCTACAGTAAATTTGCTACAGTAAAACGCTATTATAAAAATGTATTTTAACAAATAGCGAGACGATGATTTATAGAAGTAAATGACCAAAACACTCGAAAGTTTAAGATACACTTTGAGTGATATAATTAAGGGATAATTTAAGGCTATTGATAAGGCTAAAAAGGAACATATATTTCATAGCATTATCCCCCAAGAAAGACAGGATTTTAGTTGTAATTGTTCCATATTCAAGTAATATTCGTTTATATTTAATAAGTGCGAAGACAAAAGGCGAAAACGAAGAATTGAAAACGGAAAGGTCCAAAATGCTCAAATGTACAAGATACAATTAAAAAGGTTCAAATTATTGATGAAGAACGTCTAAAAAATGACAAGAGTACAAGTTGCGGAACGCAAAGTACACGATATAAAATAGTACGCAAGGACGTCTGAAAATCCGGAACCGGGACCCGAGTCAAGAAGAAACGCCCGACGCAACGGACCAAAAATATCTAGTCTACTATGCACAAGAATAAAATATAATATATAAATAATTATATTAATTATTTATATATTTATATTTATTTTATATTATGTCGACAAGCTAGGAGCCAAAACAATGTGAGCTGTCCCTGGTCCTCATGCGAGTCGCATGGCCAGAAGGCCATTTCCATGCGAGTCGCATGACTCCAGATTTCAGGCCACATCTATAAATTTCAGTGTTTTCGCTCGATTTAAATCACACACATACACAAATATATATATACTCCGTAATATTATTTATTATTTATTATTATTATTATTATTATTATTATTATTATTATTATTATTATTATTATTATTATTAATAAGATTATTATTAATCTTATTATTTTTACCATATGTGTATTCGAGACCCACAAAGCGCTGTAAGTATACCATATTGTGTGGGTTATTATTTATCAGCTATGGTTCGGGGGATGCGACCACATAGCATAATAGGAGGTGGTATTTTTATTACTTTGATTGGTGAATATCTCGGTGTGGATATAAGTCGGGGGAGATTATTACTAGAAGAGCCGGAACCCCGCGATACTATAGGTTTAAATGTATACCATGGTGCGAAAGTTTTGAAGAGGCGAAATAACGCCGCAGTACGATACCATGGTAGACATCCACAGGTGGAGAGAAACCAGCAGCAAGGTAATGTAGGAGGGGGGAATGAGATGCAAGAAATGCATAGGTTTATAGCTTCTCAGGAATACGAAAATGTTAGACAGAGAGCATTTGAAGATTGGCAAGTTCATCAGAACCAGATCATAGCTCATTGCCAACATATAGGTAGAAACTATATTCCTACACCGAAACCCATCTTCCCTCCTTGGTCTATAGAGATGCAGCCACCATATCCTACGTATAACCCTGCCGAAGCATTCTATAGCACTTATGGTTATGCCTGGAACCCCTATTGGTACCAATATCATCCTTAGTTTACTTATTATTATTTTTTTTTATTTTGTAATTTGTAATTATTGATACATTTAATATTTTTGTTAATATTGTAATCATTTTTATAATTATCTAACTTTTATTCTTAGATTTTAATAATTTTTGAATGTGGGGTAATATACCAAACTTCAAAAATATGTATATTTGTTTGCAGTTTATCTTATGTACACAACAGGGTAAAACAACGCATTTTCAAAGACTGGCATTAAGTTCAGCAAAAGCAACTAATTTTGACGACAAGATGCAAAATATATGTGAAATAACAACAAGACGGAATGAACAAATGATGTGCACCATTTATCATTCAGCAAACAAACGCCAATATATTTGGAAACTTTGGTAAAATTTAATCATTTTCACACTAATCACCCTCAATAATTTAAATTGTTACTGATTTCTTGCAAATGAGGGCATTGCAAGATCTTAAGTGTGGGAAGGGGTTAAATTCTTTCGGATTTTAAAAATTTTTACTTTATACACTTGGTTACCATTTAAAAATACTAGTAAAGCAGTAGTTGTATTAGAATCTAGTGCTCTCTGATAATAAAGAACAGCCCTGGTCTTATATACTGACTACCCAATTCTAGTAAAATTTTTCAAAATTTTCAATTAAATGAATTCAAAATCATGTTTATACATATTTATGAACGATAAAACTAGGTTTTAACACCGAAATTATTGTTACCTCGGAAAGGACATAAATTGAGAAACAAACTAAAATGTTAAAATTCATTTAAAATGGAATAGAGGACGATAAAAAGGAAAATAAAAGCCAAGTGTGGGAAAATTTACCAAGTTATTTTAAACATATGTCACATATATCTGTAACAAATAACTGAAAATACTTTTGCTTTGAACTAAACTAAACTGTTTTACCCGATGAAAGAAAAGAAGAGATGGATCTACATGATGAATCAATTCCATCATTAAAAGGAAGTAAAGTCTTCCGAAAAAGAAACGCGCTTCTTGATTTAGGTCATGAAGTTGTCGTCCAGACCAGCTGTAGGTTGACGAAAAATCTAGAAAAGTCATCACTAAAATCAGCAGGAAATCCACGGACCTCAGCATTAAACAGGGTCGCCATGTGGTCAGATTTATCCTAACCATGAGAAGGATTTATCTCGTACAATGGGGGGGCACCATGCAAATTAGCTGGATAAGACTAATGAATCAGATCCCCAGAAAGGATAATCTCCTTAAAGATTAAAAATCAGCTTTTAAGACTGATATTACTCAATCCTAGAGATTGACCTTAAAGATTGAGAATTACAAACTCATGGAATTCGATGATATCTAAACTCGAGCTTAAACGAGAAAATATTTTGATCAAAATTATAAACCGATTTGTTTTCTGAAAACCCTATTTTCAATGCGTTCATTACCATTGAACGTAAAATCCTAGGAATTCACCTGGAATTCATTAGGTCACCTGAACTAAATCGGGTGTCAACCGTAAGAACGGTGGTTGCATAGCATGGTCAAAGACAGGACCTTGTGCCATACTGAAAAATTATAAGGGTGAGCTTTACTATTGCTCCTACCAAGGATAGTAATTGCGTCCGACACGTTATAGACCATAATCAAAAGCATGTCACGGGACATTGCCTTAACAGTTGCTTGTTCAACGCTTTCCTTTACAACCGGACGGTAGTTTACCGAAAGGTAATATACGGGACAAGTAAACTGGACGTGTTGCTTTCCAAATACAAGGTTAGCAAGTGGGTGACACAAAACCGCAAGTTTTGAGCTAAAATTTTCAAATCTGAAACCCACCAAACCCACAAAAATATTTTGCAAACACCGGTAAAGGGTTATTCCGGAAAACTTATCTAGGGTAAAAACTAGATTTAATTTTCAAAAGATCAAATGTTTTCATAAAGATCCAATTTCCTTAATGGATCTAAATTTTTATAGTCATGTGGGACTGTAAACCATATCGTTACTACCATTGTTTATACCGCCGTATAGAAATCACTGATGTACAAAGTGTGAAGAATAAAGAAGTGATTCTAGTATTTCAAGACAATATTGCTTGAGGACAAGCAACGCTCAAGTGTGGGAATATTTGATAATGCTAAAAACGAACATATATTTCATAGCATTATTCCTCAAGAAAGACAAGCTTTTAGTTGCAATTGTTCTATTTACAAGTGATATTCGTTTAAATAATAAAAGGTGAAGACAAAAGACAGATTCGACGAATTGAAGACGCAAACGACCAAAAAGCTCAAAAGTACAAAAGACAATCAAAGAGGTTCCAATTATTGATAAGAAACGTCTCGAAATTACAAGAGTACAAGATTCAAAACGCAAAATACAAAATATAAAATTGTACGCAAGGACGTTCGAAAATCCGGAACCGGGACCAGAGTCAACTCTTAACGCTCGACGCAACGGACTAAAAATTACAAGTTAACTATGCATATAAATATAATATAATATATAATTAATTATATTAATTATATATATAT
The DNA here is from genome assembly GCF_046630445.1 of Rutidosis leptorrhynchoides. Taxonomy (NCBI): domain Eukaryota; kingdom Viridiplantae; phylum Streptophyta; class Magnoliopsida; order Asterales; family Asteraceae; genus Rutidosis; species Rutidosis leptorrhynchoides. The sequence goes on along the minus strand of NC_092333.1, from coordinate 618,989,839 downwards.
TATATATATATATTATAAAACCGTCGGCAGAGAAACTCCAAGGGTGTGAGCTGTAAATACATTCTCCGCGACTCGCGGAGTTTGAAGAGGATTTTGCCGCGAGTCGCGGAGCCCCAAAAATGAACTCTGGCTATAAAGCAAACCGAATTCTGATCATTTTTCATATCCATTTTTCTCTCATCTCTCTATCTATACGATATATATATATATATAATTTATATTTTAATTTTAATTTTAATTATAATTCTAATAATAAGGGTATGTTAGCGAATGTTGTAAGGGTGTAAGTCGAAATTCTGTCCGTGTAACGCTACGCTATTTTTAATCATTGTAAGTTATGTTCAACCTTTTTATATTAATGTCTCGTAGCTAAGTTATTATTATGCTTATTTAAAACGAAGTAATCATGATGTTGGGCTAATTACTAAAATTGGGTAATTGGGCTTTGTACCATAATTGGGGTTTGGACAAAAGAACGACACTTGTGGAAATTAGACTATGGGCTATTAATGGGCTTTATATTTGTTTAACTAAATGAAAGTTTGTTAATGTTAATATAAAGATTTACAATTGGGCGTCCCTATAAATTACCATATACACTCGATCGGACACGATGGGCGGGGTATTTATATGTACGAATAATCGTTCATTTAACCGGACACGGGAATGGATTAATAGCCACTAGAATAATTAAAACAGGGGTGAAATTACATTCAAGGGTAATTGGTGTAATTGTTAACAAAGTAGTAAAACCTTGGTTTACACGCAGTCGATAACCTGGTGTATTCATTAAACAAAGTATTAAAACCTTGTTACAATTCGAATCCCCAATTAGTTGGAATATTTAACTTCGGGTATAAGAATAATTTGATGAGGACACTCGCACTTTATATTTATGACTGATGGACTGTTATGGACAAAAACCAGACGGACATATTAAATAATCCAGGACAAAGGACAATTAACCCATGGGCATAAAACTAAAATCAACACGTCAAACATCATGATTACGGAAGTTTAAATAAGCATAATTCTTTTATTTCATATTTAATTTCCTTTACTTTATATTTAATTGCACTTCTAATTATCGCACTTTTATTTATTGTTATTTAATCGCACTTTTAATTATCGTACTTTTTAATTATCGTAAGTTTATTTTATCGCACTTTTATTATTCGCAATTTCATTATCGTTATTTACTTTACGCTTTAATTTAAGTCTTGTATTTATTTTATATTTTACATTAGGTTTTAACTGCGACTAAAGTCTTAAAATCGACAAACCGGTCATTAAACGGTAAAAACCCCCCTTTATAATAATAATATTACTTATATATATATTTGTATTTTTAATAAAAGTAAACTAATATAGCGTTGAGCTTTGTTTAAAGATTTTCCTGTGGAACGAACCGGACTTACTAAAAACTACACTACTGTACGATTAGGTACACTGCCTATAAGTGTTGTAGCAAGGTTTAAGTATATCCATTCTATAAATAAATAAATATCTTGTGTAAAATTGTATCGTATTTAATAGTTTTTCCTAGTAAAATATAAACTATTTTATATACACCTCGTACAACATCAAGTATTTTTGGCGCCGCTGCCGGGGAAATCTCTTAAAAGCCGGAAGCGCAACGCTAATATAAAAAAAAAAAGATTTTTAGTTAACTTTTATTAAAATTCGTTTTTGTAAAAATACGTTTTAATTATTCAAAAATATAAAAAGAAAAACAAAAATATATGTATTTTTAAGATTTTGTTAAATATTTAAGTTTTATAAGTTTCTTTATTTTTATTTTAGTTTATAAAAATATAAGTTTTATTTTAAAATCTTTTATTTATTTAAAAATAGAAAACAGAAAATAAAAAAAAAATAAATAAAGAAAAACGCGTAAAAATTCAAACCTGTCAGCTGAATTCTGGAACCCCGCGACTCGCGGGGTTTGATGCAATAAATGCCGCGACTCGCGGAGCTTCTCTGACACGCGAACAGAAACCCTAATCCTGCATTAATTACGGGATTTGATTAATTATTATTATTATTTAACCCTTATTATTATTATTATTATTATTATTATTATTATTAGTTTTATTTTTACTTTTACTTTTTATTATGTATTTAGTATTAATTAGTTTTAATTAAATTGTAAAATTAGTAGTTTTATTAAATAAATAATATAAAAATAATATTTTTATAAAAATTGTACTTTTTACAACTTTTTGTATATTTTTATATTTTGTCCCTTTTTAATCGTTGTAGCGTAATATTTATATTTTTAGCTCATATTTAATTTTAAACTTAGTTTTTGCTATAGTTATTTTTACTCCTAGATTTTT